>NC_056750.1:551331441-551676441 GCF_019279795.1 Protopterus annectens | reverse complement strand
TAGTTCTATTCTTCTTCCTGTGTTCTTTCCCAACTTTTCTAGTAAAGCCGAATAACTCTTGCATTGTTGGATGTGCATAGGCAGTTATGGTTTTATCTTGACCATACCAAATCCTTCAGAAAATCTAGTCAGCTGTTTGTTTCCTTCAGAAAATCCAAGTTGGTCTCATTTTTGTCTAAGTACCTTTGTCCAAGTGGTTGTCAGTTTGTATTCCTTTTGTATACTCTTTCAGAGGCAAGTTTCTTTCAGGAAAGCCTAGAGGCCATTCTGCTAGAGCTGAAGCTACTTTTACAGCTTTTTTTTGAGAGTTCATGTGGATAATGTATGTACTGCTGCTACATGGTTGAGCCATCATACCTTTGTGTTGCATTATAAGCTGGACATTCAGTCCAGGTCCAGGACTACTTCTGGTTCTGCTGTGTTGTGGAATATCCTTCTTTAGTTCCTCCCTAAGAATTGTCTTGGCTGGGGACTCTGTCCCACAACATCGGGTATGAAAGTTATGTATTCACCATAATGATAGATTTGTGTTTTCTGTCTCCATCTGGTTCAACCTTCTTGACTTCCTGCCCCCAACCAACTTGTTGATTTTGCGAGTCTTCCCTTGGTGATGGCTGATCAGCAGGGGCCCCTTCTTTCTATTCACCTAAGTGTCACTTTTCTCTCAAGGTTTCCTTGTTTTTAGACAGGAAGTGGGAATTAGTTGGATATGTTGCATCATTCCACCAATACTGTGGGGGCAAACTCGATCTGGGGAGTTGACGAAGGAGCAAGGAGTAATGGGTAAGAATGATATAGCCAAGTTAAACTGAAAGGTTTTGCAATCTGCCAGTGTCAGATCCAGAATCCCACAGGATGAACCAGATGGAGACAGACAACACGGATGTATGATTATAGTGAGTGCATAACTTTTATTTGCTGTATTTATGACACTGCTCTGTGTGTGTCTAACGTAGGATTGTGAATTTACTGCAAATTAAATTATTTGAATATACTGTGGAAAACTGACACTCTTCATACAATTTTGAACTAATTTTCTTTTTAAACTGTTATTTTAAGGGAGCTTAATGTCATAGTGTGTGGTGCTAATTTTTAACACTGTTTGGCACATGGGTTGCTGTGGTGTTTGGACTTTGTGTACTGGAAATTCCTTAACTTTTGTCAGTTCTAAAAGAATTCTGAACACATTACAAACTTGTTTTTTTTTTCTAATAATAGCACAGTTTGGCAGAGTTGAATTGTGTAGGGTCATAATTATTACCCAAAGCTTTTAAGTGCTTATTGTGATACATTATCCTGTACTGTCAATTTGTTATTCTGGCTGGTGTTTTCTCCCCTGACTTGATGGATTCTAACTCTGGTACTCCCCCCCCCCCAATCAAATCTGGTTGCACCTGAAAAGAAAAACAAAATAAAAAATATGTGATGTTATGTAGTCCAATCTCGCCTACATTCTTACCCGTGGGTTCGGAGCCGAACCTCGGCTCCAACTTGGCCATACTCTAGCTCGAAGTCTTTCACTTGGCTGGGCTAAGAGATATCCCATGCTGCACTGCTCTCTTTCCCCAGATCTCGTTTGCCGCTCGTAAAGCTCAGACGTGGTCTCGCTCTTGGCTGTGGCTAAGTATAACTTTTTAACTTCTTTGACTAAATATTTGCTCCAAAAACTATTTTCATAGCTAGGTGCGTGTACTGTTGGTTTGTGGAAGCTTTTTTGTGTGGCCTTTGTCTTACTTTTTGTCTGGTATCCCGTCCGCTATCTCCCAACGGGCTAGGCCCGTTTCAGTTAGAGGACCTAGTCCTCCCTTGGTTATCTGTTTTCCCTTCTGTGCTCGTTTTCTTTTTAGGTACCTATCCCCTCCGGGCTAGGGCCATTTAAGTCAGAGAACCTAGTCCTTCCCCCTGTTTTTCCTGTCAGGACTGTTTGGGTTAGAGGTCCTTGTGTGGTGTCTGTAGTTTATTAGATTCTAGTTCCCATGCTTGGTGGTGTCAGTTTTACTGTTGTGCTGTGTCTAGTATCCTGCCGACTATGTCTAAGGATACATAAGAACATAAGCCTTCGGGCTTTAAGAAATTTAGTAAATGTGGGTACAAGATGTCGATTACTGATGGGCACTCTGTGTGTGTTTATTGTTTGGGGGCTATACATTTTCTGGAATCTTGTGTGTTCAGTCAAACATTCAGCCCTCGTGTTCTTCAAGAAAGGAAGAACAAACTAATTCTGAAGGGAATACTGAAACCCTTCTTCGAGGAAGAATTGGAGATGTCTTCTAGTGCTAAGTCCTCTCCCTCTAAAAGAGACAAAACATCCAAAGCAAAAAAAACGATCTCCGGCTTTGTCTGTATTATCGGAGCCTCCGGAGAAAGTTACTAAGTCTACTGTGGCATCTTCGGCTCCACTGTCTTTGGTGCTGAAGGAAGTTTGTGAATTGACAGAACCTACATTGGCTCCCAGCCTCTCAGAGCTGGTGACGGAGATACTAGCACGGAGCCGGTCCCAATTTTTAGACTGGTTTCTCCTCCTTGCAGGTTTCCTTCTGAGAGGAGGTCTAGATCTCCTACCTTGTCCTCTAGGTCCTCCAGGACACTCTCTGATGTGGATAGAGTGGTGCAGGGACTGCTCCAGTCACTGGTGCTGGCTAAATTGCTTTTGGCTCCAGCCCACTCGGCTCTGGAGACCGTCACCCATCCATCGTCGATAGATCCTCCGAGCAGATCTTAGCCTTCGGAGGTCGGTGCTGTCTGATGCTTCTAGGTCGGCTCTGATAGCCCATCCTGGCTTATCGGCTCCGATCTCAGCTCTGACCCTGTCGGCTCCGTCGGACCCGAGGGGAGGTTTCGGGATGCCCTTGGGCTCCTAGCCTCCCTCTCGGTACTTAGGCTCGGGTGAGCCTGACCCTTGCTTTGGCTTCGGACCTTGTCCCTTCTGCTCTGAGTTCTTCAGCCGTTGGTCGATATTCGGAGCCAGGGGGACCAGCTTTCGAGGTCATGCGGAGCGTGCTGGCCAGGTCCTCAGCTGCATCATACAGCACTGACACTCTACCCCCTCCATCTCCGGTATCAGAGTTTCAGTCTCTGATCGCCCTGTATCTTTGGACAGCAGAGACCCAAGGCCTCAGGATACCTTCATGAGTGGTCCCCAAATTTCTGAGGGCCCCCCCCCATGGTTTTTGCCTGATGAGCCATCCAGAAAAAGAACATGCAAGAGGAAGCACATAGACTCCCAGGAAGAGTCTCTCACGTCAGACACCGACCTCGAGGAATCAGTGGGGTCCCCCAAGTCATCTTCTGAGGATATCTCTTTCTCTGATATCCTAGACATCTTAAAGCAGAGAGGCGACTGACCCTCAAACCTCCCCCCACCCGAGGAGTCGGTGTTCCTGAAGGCCTTTGGGGCTCAGCCCTCTGCCTCCTGGGTTTCTCCACCCTTCGACAAACTCCTGGATCTGGTTTGTTGAAGGGTGTGAGAAACTCCTGAAACTGTGGAACCAGTCCCCGGGAGACCCAACAAATTTCTGTCCACCCCCACTGACAAAGAGTTTCTCACGAAGGGTGTTTTAGTAGATGCCATGGTGGTGGCAGCGGCCACCAAGAAGGAACTGGCTGAGACTTCATCTACCGTCCATCCCCCTAACAAGGAGTCTAGGACCATGGATCGGTATGAGAAGCATATGTTTTCTTCAGTGGCCTTTACTCTGCGGTTGCTGAATTACTTGTCACATTTTCCATGGCTCCAAAGAGATCTCCTGAAAGAGCTTGGAGTTTCTCTGCAGGGTAACGTTTCTGACGCAGTGGCTCAGAAAGGCAACGCTCAGATGTCTACCCTAATTTCTATTGCTAACTCCTCCATGAGGCTGGTTTCTTACGCAGCTGAAGGAGCGAGTAGGGCAGCGAGTTCCAGAGTCTCTCTCAGGAGGCACTCCAGGATGCGCCTCTGTAATTTCGCGGAGGCCTTCAAGTCTACATTCACCAACACCTCGTTTGATGGTTCCTTGTTGTTCAGAACCAAGGTGAAAGACACTCTCACTAGGTGCCAACAAGATGGAAAAACTCAGTTTTTCCATGCTTTCTAGACCTTATCCCAAAGTCCAGAATAGTGGGAAAATGTGGTTCAAGAAATCGCAGAGGTTTTTTTCATGACGCACATAGTGATTCCCCCTCCAGAGGCAGGGGAAGGGGTGGTAATTTAGGTAGACACCACCGTAGAGGCAGAGGATGCCCGCGTAACCAGGGAGACAGTGATTCCTTTCGTGGTTCTCCCTACCAGCGCTCCTGATGGGTGGCCCGACTGCGCGTTTCCAGAGCCAGTCGGGGGTCGCATTTCACTATACCCAGAAGCCTGGCAAAACATCACCCAAGACCAATGGGTATTAAAAATAGTTTCCGGAGGATATCACATCCCCCCCCCCCACCAATCAAAAGAATCCCAGATGTTCCACCCAATCAAAGGGATTCTGCAGCTTCAGAGGTTATAAAGCTGCTAGAAAAAGGAGCCATCCAGCATGTCCCCTCAGACCAGATCGGATTAGGGACTTAATCCAGATTTTTTTTTGTGCCAAAAAGAGCAGGGGACCTGAGGCCCATCTTGGATCGCAGCCACTTGAAGCTCCACTTGAAGAAGTCCAAGTTCCGAATGGTCACTTTGCAGTCTATTCTCCCATTGTTGGGAAAAGAAGTGTGGATGTGCTCCATCGACCTCAAGGATGCTTACTACCATATAAAGATGGACAGGGCATCCAGAAGTCATCTACATTTCTGTCTGGGAGCCAGTCATTTTCAATTTCATGCCCTGCCCTTTGGTCTCACCACAGCCCCCAGGGTGTTCACCAAATGTATGGCAGTGGTGACAGCTCACTTGAGACGTCAGGGATTCCAAGTGTTTCCATACCTGGATGACTGGCTCCTTTCTGCCACCACCAGGCATCTGCTACTACAGACCAGAAATGCCACTATCAAGCTGTGTCAACATTTGGGCATCACTCTAAACTGGGAAAAGTCTGCCTTGTTGCCCTCGCAGCATGTCACCTTTATAGGCACCGAGTTAGACACCATGCTCATGAGGGCGTTTTTACCACAAGAGAGGATTCAGGGTTTGCAACAACAGGTGTACACACTGCTCCCTCTAAAAAAAAACGAAGGCAAAAACAGTTCTCAAATTGTTAGGGACAATGGCTGCAACAATTATGCTGGTTTCTCTGGCGAGGCTACACATGAGGCTCTTTCACTGGTTACTCTTTGCCCAGTGGTCTCTACAACATCTTCTGCTTTCTCATCTTATAATGATCACAGACAAGTGCAAGCAAGATCTACGGTGGTGGCTTCAGACCAGCAACCTCAATGCGGGAAAACCCTTCGACCCATCCACTCCTGTTGCCACGACCCATCCCCTCCTGTTGCCACAGTGACCACGGATGCCTCCCAGATGGGGTGGGGGGCATTATCTCGGGAGGACAGTCCAAGGCACTTGGCAGCAACACAAGATACATCAGCATATGGTTATCTTGGAGATGAGAGCAGTGCTACTAGTGTTGCAAGCACTTCAGAGCTTTCTTCCTCTCGGGACAGTTGCGATACACTCAGACAATATGTCAGTGGTATGGTATCTGAACAAACGGGGAGGAACCAAGTCGTACCCCCTTTGCAGAGAGGCCATTCGAGTGTGGCAGTGGGCAGTGTCTTCTCAACGTTTTCTTGTAGCAACGCACATTCTGGGGAAGTCCAACGTGATTGCGGAGCTATTCTGATGCCTCATGAGTGGTCCCTGAACAGTCAAGTTGTGGAGCAGATTTTCCGCAGATGGGGTCAGCCTTGCTGCGACCTGTTTGCCAGTCCCCTCAATACCAAGTGCAGCAGCTACTTCACCCTTATCCCCCCTCAGGGGGAGTCACCCAGGGACGCTGTAGTTCACAATTGGCCCTCCGGCCTACTTTATGCCTTCCTGCCTGTTCCTCTGCTGACAAAGGTTATTCAGAAAGCGCAATCCTTGGGAAGCAGAATGATTCTGATTGCTCCACACTGGCCTCGTCAAATTTGGTTCCCCTTTCTCCATCCCTTTCTCATGGATTGCCCCCTGGATTCAGGACCCACAGCCAGATCTACTGACTCATATGCCAGGACAGTTCCATCCCTCTCTTCAGACCCTCCGTTTGACAGCCTAGCTACTCCACTTACATCACTAGTCAGGCTTCATCATTTTTCTCCAGAAGTGGTTCCTATTCTGCCTTCTTCCCATAAGCCTTCGACTAGAAAGATTTATTCCAGTAAATGGAAAAGATTCTCCATCTGGGCTCAGGCAAGACAAATTGATCCTTATACAGTTCCATTTTCTTCAGTTTTGGAATTTCCATGCTTTTCAGTCAGGGGTCAGCAGCCACGACCATTAAAGTACAGTCGGCCACTATTTCCACTTCGCTAATGAACCCAGTCTAATGGCGCATAGACTTTGTAAGGCATTCTTGAAGGGCACTATGCTGCTTTGCCCTCCAGTCTTTGACCCGGTCATGCCTTGGGATCTAAATGTTGTGCTGCAATGTCTCACCTCTTCCCCCTTTGAGCCTGCAGCTACTTGTGAACTGAAATATTTGACTTGGAAAACTATCTTTTTGGTAGCCATCACTTCAGCTAGACGTGTTTCGGAGCTCCAAGCTTTGTCAATCAGACCACCTTACTTGATTTTTCACAAGGATAGGATTTCCCTCAGACCAAACTCTTCCTTTATGCCCAAAGTGGCTTCGGTTAGTAATCTCAACCAATCCATTGAACTGCCCATATTTTTTCCAGAGTTTTCTAATAGGGCAGAATTTAAATTTCACCAGCTGGATGTTCACAGGCAGTTGCATTTTTATTTGCATAGAACAAAGGATCTTAGAAAATCGGATCATTTATTTCTCTCATTTTCAGAAAATAAGATTGGGTCTCCTGTTTCCAATGTGACCTTGTCTAGATGGATCTGCCTCAGGTGGTAAGGATTTACTATTTAGAGTGAAGGCTCATTCTACCCGATCTGTGTCTACTTCTACAACATTTCAGGCCAGGATGTCTATGGATGATATTTGTGCTGCGGCTACATGGGCATCTCCTCACACCTTTATTACTCACTACAAATTGGATTTGATATCCAGAGGCAGATCTTCCTTTGGTTCCACAGTGCTCAGGAGTATTTTCCACTGAGCCTCCCAGGGTTCAGGTGCTAGGGACGCTGTCCCACGTGTAAGAATGTAGGCAAGATTGGACTACATAACATCAAGAAGTTATATACTCACCATAATGTTCGATGTATGTAGTCCATCTTGCCTCACATTCTTACTTACCCTCCTGCTTTCCCCCATCCTCGAGGACCTAGAGGTTAGTTCTGGTTTCAGTACTCCTTTTATTATTGGAATGTTTTTTCCTTCTCTATGTGTTATGTGTATGGTGGGTGAGTGATTGAGCTTCCAGCAAACAAGATCTGGGGAAAGGGAGCAGTGCAGCATGGGATACCTCTTAGCCCAGCCAGTTGAAAGACTTCGAGCTAGAGTATGGCCGAGTCGGAGCCGAGGTTCGGCTCCGAACCCACGGGTAAGAATGTGAGGCGAGATGGACTACATACATCGAACGTTATGGTGAGTACATAACTTCTTGTTAGCCTATGGCTAGTGATTCTGTCAGGGCCACTGCTTGGCCTGCAGATCACTTAGCATTTGCTCCATGTCCATCTGATTTACCTTTGCTGGTCACTTTGGGGTTTAGACACATCTTTCAAGGCTGTTCCAGTACCTGGCACAGGTATGGGAGAACCAGACTGTTTATGTACCGGAGTAGTCCAAGGTAAGAGACCCTTTGCCAGACATAATACTCTCTCCCCAGATATTTTGTCTAGTAGTGAAGTTCACAAGAAAAAGAAACAGAAGCTATAAGAAATAATCAGATTATAGCTGTTTATAATGTTGATGTGGCTTCTTTGTCTAAGTGTGTTCTGCAGATAGGTATTTCTGGTGGCTGTGTTCCCATAAGTAGTTCTAGTGCTAGATTGGCTAGGGACATTTTAGATGTTTCAGAGAATAAAGAATCCGGTGAGGACAATGTTGATTTCCTAGCTGACACTGAGTCCAGTCACTCTGATTATTTGGAAGGTGAACCTCTGAGCTAAAGTCTGAATAAGTGTTCACTTTTCCTCATATAATAGCTAGATTTAGTGATGTACTTAGGAGCAGTCTGGAGCTATTCCAGAGTGAGGCAGGGTATATTACCTTTCAGAGGATGAAATGCTCAATTCGTTGGTTACCCATCTCTTACTGCCCTTGGAAGATCTTTATAAAGCTGCCTGCAGGACACCAGTTTCTGTTCCAGTAGTCCTTAAAGAGGTTCTGAGAAAAAAATATGATGATCTTGGATGTGACAGGTCTCTTCTGTCATTTGGCTGCTGACCCAGCTGCTGCCTCCGCATCTGCCTGCTCTTATAAAAAGTCCATTGCTCTCTGTGAAAGAGGAAAAATAGTTAGGTCTTCCAGGCAAAAGGATATCTCTTTCAAGTAGTCTGGCCTTAGAATGTTTGTCAAGACTATATGTGGGAATTTATTCTGCAGTGTACATAGAGTTTTGATTGTTTTGCTGCATCTAATCTTATATGAATGAAATTGTTTCTGATTTGCCTATGGTTTCGAAACATGCTTTGAGTGGTGTGCTTCAATCTGCAGATACAGTCATGAGAAATGCAGCTTCTTCTGTTGTATTAAGGCAGCATGTTTGCTTATGTTATCAGAATTTCTCTGATAATTTAAAAGCTGAAATTTTGAATGCACCTTTAAGTTTGTAATTGATTGGACCCTGTGTTATGCAGATTCTCAAACAGTCAGATGATGGAAACAAGTTAGTGTATAGTTTATCAAGGATGTTTCATGTAACAGAATTCTCCCCAAATGAGGCTTCTACCTTGAAGGGGCAAAAGAAACAAAAATCCCAATCGAGGAAAAGTCAGGGCTGCAAAAGGAGATGTCAGGAGGATAATTCTACAAAACCAAACAAGAAGGGGTTTCTCTCCAAAAAGTGATCAACCCCCTGCAAAGGAATGACTATGTAGAGTCTCGGCCCCTCTACTCCCCCCCCCCCGTTTCTTTTCCTCCTGCACCCTGGTGCTTTACTCAACCCTGCAACCTGACTACATATAGTTTCAGACAAATGGGTTCTAGAAAAATTTGGAGGGGATATGCATGACAGTGGATAGTAAATCCTCCACCTTTCAGGGGAATTCCCCCACACCCACCAGATAGATCTGTTTTCTCCAGTACTCTTTGACCTGATAAAAGCAGGGGGTCATAGAACTAGTGCCTGCAATACGCAACGGCAAAGGATTTTACTGCAGAATCTTTTCAGTACCATAAAAGGACCACTCATGGAGGTGTGTCTTAGATTTGCCCTTTCTAAACACTTTCAGTAAAAGTTACAAAATTCAAAATGCTTACCTTACAGTTGATCTTAGTGTTGCTTCCAGACCACTGTTATATGGTGAGTCTAGATTGCAAGGATGCTTAATATAGCAACATTTCTCTCAGTTTCAGGAAATGTTTCAGATTTGCTTTCTTGCTTACATTATCAGCTTTCTGCATTACCCTTTTGTGACTATCTGCTGCACCTCTGTTGTTTGCAAAGTGTCTGGCCCTAGTGGTTGCCTATTGCAGAACCTTGGGCATTCGCATTTTCCTTATTTAGATGACTTGATGATTTGTGCAAATTCTGTATCCAGGTGTTTGGAGTCTGTAGACAAGGTTACATCCCTCCTTTCCTACATGGGTTTCATATTGAAACTTCAAATTTCCTTCCTCCCACCCTCTCAATGAATTGTTTTCCTGAGGTGTTGGTTATACACAATAAAAAGGATGTCCTTATTGAAAAAAAAAAAAAATCAAATAAAAATACGTCTCGGCCTATGGCTAGTAATTATCTCGGGGCCACTATCAGGGCATTTTCTTGGATTTCTTTCTTCTAGATACTGCTTCAGAAAGAGAATTCCTCAGAAGTGTAGGTCTCATCACGTCAGTGATCCTCTTGATGCCACTCTCCAGACTACACATGAGAAAAATTCTGTAGTACTGTAGTTGTTTGACCTAGCACCTTCATCCCTTGGATTTCCAGGTGCCAGTACTGGGGTTTGAGAAACAAGAATTTAATGGTGGAGGGATCACCTGTCTCTGAATACAGGACTCCCTTTCTGTTTCCTGACCCCAGTCCACTGATCCTGATGGAGTCTTCAGATGTTGTGTGGGGAGCAGTGTCATTGAGAGTTCAAATGCAAGGCTTGTGGAGTGCTCAGGACACAACAAAGCACTTAAACGTCAAGAGATGTTGGCAGTGATTTTATGCCTTCATCACCGGTTATGGACTCTAGGCCCTCATCTAGTGGTTGAAGACAACATTACCATAATGCGGTACCTGAACAAGCAAGTGGGTACACATTAATATCCCCTTTACCAGTCATCAGTGAGGGCCTGGCCGCTGGCTCAACAGCATTCTGTGACTCTTCAGACCTCGTACATTCTGTCATAGCAAAATACTGTGTTAGATAAGACAGACTAAGCGATTCTGAACAGACCCTCGTAACTGGAAGCTCCATGTAGAGGTCTAGCCAGGACCTAACCCAGATGTGGGGAACACCAAGTAGATCTGCGTGCTTTCTTTCAAAACAGAACTGAAAAAAATTGTGTTCAAGACATCCTTGCAGCCATGCTTGGAAGACAGACTCTCTAACATTCCCATGGTCAGGTATGCTTCTTTGTGCATTTCTACCCTTTCCAGTAATTGCCAAGGTACTTGTAAAGATTCAGAAAGACTTACCAGATATCATTGTGGTAATACCGTATTTGGCACAGCAAAGTTGGTTCTGCCTTTTAATGAAATTGACAAAGGGCAATTACCAAAAGCTTCCTCACAGACTGAATCGACTCACCCAGTGTCTGGGTGAATGGTACACCCCCAGTTTAGAGGAATAGCAACTGATAGCTTTAATGGTTCTATTTTTTTAATGGATAATTGCATTGTGCTACTTTTTGGGCACTTATTCTGTGAGGATTTGCAGTAGGTATTTCTAGGGGCAAGAAAAACTGCAGTCAGACTATCTTGCGTTTACAAGTGGAAAAGGTTTTCAGGGTGGTGCTTAGCGTACAGCAGAGGTTCTAAAATGATCTCCACCCCTCTGTTTTTGAAACATTGTGAGAGCTATCTGGAGATGGTTTGGCATATGCTTTTATCAAAGTGTATATTGCAGCCATCTTAGCTTGTTTGCCCATGGGTCCTAGTCTTTTGTCTCTTTGTGTGGTAAAACAGTTTATGAAAGGAATGTTGCACATGAGACCTCAGAAGCAAATTCCTCCTCCTTGGGATCTCATCTTTGTTCTTGAAAAGTTGACCTTGCCTCCCTTTAAACATACCTCTCATGCTGATCTACAGTTCATTACTTGGAAGACTGTTTTTTAATCCATGCTCTGACATGTACATGTCGAGTCTATGAGCTGCAAGTTCTCGTGGTGGATCAACCCTATCTGATTTTTCACTGGGACAAGGTTGTGTTGCACACTAACTCATTATTCATGCCAAGTTGTTTCTGATTTTACCTTGAATCAAGCCATCAATCTCCCAGTATCCCCCCCCCAAAAAAAAAAAAAAAAAGGAAGAAAGGATTTTACTTACCTTGGGTGTGCACAGACAGTTCAGGTACTACCTTGACAGAACAAAGCCCTTCAGGAATACTCAACAGGTGTTGGTCTCCTGTATGGGGGCTAAAAAGTTCAACTTGTCCCTAAGCAAACTGTTGCATGATTGTTTCCTCTCCTGTTGCTTTCTGCTACTTCCACCATGGTATATCTTTTCTAGGCAAGATTCAGACTCATTTGACAAAGGCCTTATTCTCTCTGATAACATTTTTCTTTTCTTTCCCTTCCTGTCCTCTCCTCTCCTTCTTGGAAGCAAAAAAACCTGAACACTCAGTCTCTGAAACCACTGAAGATTTCCCTCTCAGGATATACTGAACCATTCATTTGTCACAAGAAGAAGGGTGGAAGGGTAGTTTCTGAGCTTTTGAAAGCTGGCCAGTATTGGGTTACCTTGGCAGATAACCCAAAATGCCACCTAGGCATTAGAGAATTTGAACATCTACTTTTATAGGTAAGCAGGACTTGTGCAAATATACTTTATTGAGTTACTCTCTTCGGACATTAAATCTTCCCTACTTGCATGATTTCTTCTGTAACACAAATCACTAAGCATTCTTTAAAGTGTTCATATAATGCTGCTGATGCAGTGACCTGGGCAGCTGTAGCTGGGTCACTTATGCTTAGATTTGTATGGCTTAGCTGTCAGTATTTGCTAGAAGATGTTGGGACATAGATTGTTAGTGCTGCCTTGGGAATGGAAATGCTATTTGGTATCTTTTCAGCTGAAGCTTTGAAAAGAGGAGCTCGTTGAAATGGTCAAACCAATTTTTCAATCTCCCATTCCTAAATATAACAGGGATTACCCTTCCAGTCCTGGGCCATTTTATGGAAAACCTTTTAAACAATCCCAACAGAAATTTGGAAAACAGCAGCTGAAGAAGCAATGATAGAGAAATGCAAAGCAAGTCTTTTTCATAATAATACCCTCCATGCTCCACCTCAGCCACCTTCTAAACTTTGCAGGCTCTCTCTCTCCCTCCTGTGGAATCAGACAACAACAGTCTGTGCTGGAAATTGCCTGTTGGGGCAGCTGCTTGGCCCCCAAACTCTAACCTTTTGTTCTGTCTCCCACTAGTGTAGCTTTGCCGACCATAATGAATCCATCAAATTGGGGGGAATGAACACCAGCCAGAGTAATAAACTGAAGGTACTGGCAGTGAGGCACCTTCCTTCCAAACCTAGAGGTTCCCCATGCTCAGAAATTCAAACATCTCTTTCATCCTGTGAGGCCTCTGCTCTGGACCAGTGATCAAAGAGCCTTAATCCTCACCACGGACACTGGTGAGGGACATTCACTTGGGACAGAAATAGATACACACAGTATTTCTAGATGCAGCTCTCTGCACCAAGCACAGTTTCCCTTAATAGCACACAGGAAACAGATTGCTATACTAGGGCTGGGTCTCTCTCGCTCTCTATCCGGGCCCCAAATAAGACCTCCCCACTGACACAGCTGTAGAGTTGAGTCCTCAGCTGAGTGTTCCAAGCCAAGTCCTCCACCACCCTCTCTGTGAAACTAGTGCTCTGGGTGTCTGCTACAAGTAGTTGATACACACACACACTTTGAGATTTGATTTTCACATGCGCACACACCTGGGAAAAGCTGGCATAGATTTACCAGCTATGCCCTCTTTCTGCCCAGACTTTAAGGTAGATTAACTGCCTCCAGCCAGCTACTTTAAGACTCTTACAAGGGTTTCCAGTTATACTGAGTGAAATGAATACTAATACCAATGGTCATGTTGACCAATACTATTCCCTGGTTACTTAGTAAAGCAAGGTAAGTTGAAGTAAGTTAGTGGTCCTTCTTTGTCAGGTTTCAAAAACAGACTGCCCTGTGACTTCTGTATCATCTAGTATTAAAGCATCATTTCACTGCTGGTTTACAGGATGACATCACACACATCTGGTCATTTGACTTCTGTTTCCCACACTACCCCCTTTTCTAGCAACTGAACCAGAATCTAGCACATATATGTCAATGATAAACACACACACACGCACACACACACACACACACACACACACACACACACCCACAGCTTTGCTAAGATGTGTTATAGTATCTGATAGCTATAAAATCATTTCAAGACCTCCCCCTTCCAGGGTAGCAATTAGTTCACCCATAAGGACAATATAGTGGAATTCCTAGTCCTGGTTTACACAGACATTTGTCTCTGGCTGTAGTTAGAACTGTAAGATACAATCTTTATGGCCTAAACCAGGTGATTTAATGTCAGAGTATTTTCAAAGTTTGCTGGAATGACATTAATGTCTTCTCTTCCAGTATCCTGTGTTATAATACATTCAGTTCAACAGTTACAGTACAATCTGATATACAGATGTATTTCTTTACTGTCCAGCAGGACCCACTATTGGTACATTTTTAATGCAAGCAGCTTTACAAATACATTTCCAGCACAAGCATCTGTACAAATCTGTTTAATAAACAAATTACATATGATTCTTTACAAAATTCCAGCTAGCTATGCTGGCATATGTTAGACATCCACTGGCCTACTTCTCCTGGAATAGCTAGCAATACCTCACATTATTACACATCCCATCACTTCTCATATGCTAGCTTAAAGCTTCCTTGAACCATTTCCAGATTTTCAAAAAGGAACAGGAATTTATTCCAGAATTTTCCTACTGTCTAAAAAAGAGGTAACCTGGAGCCATGTACTGAACTGGTTTGTCTTAAACCTTTACATAAAATTTCCAAAATTCAAAATGTATACCCTTCAGTCACCCTTTCCTCTGATGCTGTCTTGTTTTTGAGACTCTGGACCAGAAAGACTATGATCACAATATACTCGGTCACAGAAACTCCAGAAACTTCTTAAGGGTTTCTGCTTTTGGTTCACATTGTCAATCCTCTTCTTTACCCTGTAGTCTTTCCATGGCTTTGAGGATTTCCAATGTCTAGCACTAGTAATTACTGTTCGCAAACTGCAAGACATTCACATTTTCACTATTTAGAGGATTACTGTATTTTTGCAGATTGTCTTCAGTACTGTCAGGAATCTCAACTATTTGTCAGGAATCTGTTTCAAACTTTGGAATGTGAACAGTGCTTTATAGTCTTCCCAATTATTCACTAATTTCACATTATTGTTGGCCTTCTCCCCTATCATCTTGACCTCAACGCTGGTGTCTGGTTTAATTTTTTTTCCCGTTCATTTTTACTGGTCCTGCCCTCATGACTCATCTATGTTAGCTCAACAGCTACTCCATGGCCCCATACTGGACTTTAATCCAGTAATCACTGGGGCCAGTCATGGATTACAGGCAATGGAGCTTGGCATGTCTTTGCTTCTTTCTGGGGGGGGGGTATTACTCTGGCCTACCCTGTTACTCCTCCTCCCCTTTGTAGCAGTGTGGTATGGTCTTGGGGGGCTTACAATATGAGATCCATGGTGTATCACCCTTTGGCAGCTTAGCCAAGCCCCCTGTCCCACGCTGACCACATCTCCTCTGGTGACATCCCTAGCCTTCACTAGGGATCGTCGTCTGGAGAAGTACACTTACCTCCCTCCCAGGAGAGTGGCATTCCTCTCCCTCCCTGCTTTTCTCTCAGTCACACAAGATGCTAATCAAACTCCGGTCATCTTGGGTGCAGTTGTGGCTTTATCCCATGTGCCACCTGAGCAGATGGTCTCTGGTTTTATTTGGAGAAAGTGAGTTTGCGGGTTCAGTCAGTTTATCAGGAAATGTCTGAACAGTGTGGTCAGAGTGTAATGTACAGTATATTTAACTTTTAAAGGAGAACTGATGACAGTTCAGTAAAAATAACTGAAGTTTAAAACTGTTGGAAGTGAAGAGTTACACAAGTAGTACCCTCCCCAGCTGCTGTAGTTCTTCAGTGCATTAAGTATAATAGTGCACAGTTTAGTTTATTTAATGGTCGCCAGTGCACTGTTTCCCTAAGGCTTTTACTGCAAGCATGCAAGTTGTTTGTCACGTCTGGTTTGGGAATGGAAATAAGGTAGTGACAGGCAGAGTCTGTGTTCCCATGCATACATTGCCAACTTATGCTTTAGCATGGGTAATTATAACTTTAGACAAGGTAATCCTAGTTGGTGCAGCTGGCTCTTGGAGCATCTGCTCTTTTATGGTGTGTAAACTTCCTTTTTGGAAAGTATATATAGTTTTATGTATCTGCTGTGAGTTAAGAGGGGTTGGGGGTTAAAATGTATTTTTTTTGTTTTGTAAATAATTTTTTTGAAGCAAAAAGTCTGGGAAAATTGGCGATTGGTTCAAACAGAGATGAGAAGATGTGACTCCATGCACAATCAACCTACTAGTCAGTAGTGTATGCATGTAAGTTATAAGTCTAAAACATATATTCAGAAGTAATAGTTTTTAATCAGAATGGCTGCTCTGTCTATATTAACACGTAAAGTAATTATGTTGGAAGCTTAGACAAAAAGCAAAGGTTTTGAATTATATTAAGAAGTGTAAGGTGTATATATAGAAATGATGCATTGAGGGTCATGGATTTGAAAATATAACAAAAGAGAACAGATTGCTAAAGAAATGTTTGAGAATGTTTGGTATGGAGTTGGTGAATTTAGTAGCATGAACTCTGATAGAATTTAGATATTATTCCCCAAGATGCAATAACTGGGTTAGATTGAATCAAAATTATATTCGACTGGACCATGTGCATTTAATTGAAAGTTTTAAGATTCAGCCAGTAACTATATCAGATCATGCACCAATAAAAACTAAGATTATGTTGCATGGCAATGATGAAAAAGCTAGATAGGAATTTAAGGAGTGGCTAGTGGATATGATTTGAGAGAGACTGTGGAAGATAGAAGTTATGAATGGATAGCTACCAAGTGGGATATTATAGAAGATAGAAGTTTATTTTATTTATTTATTTATTTTACATTTGTTGATAGGCAAAAAAACTGTACTTGTTTTTATATTTTGAATATCAGGAAACTTTTGAGTCAATATTTATTGGTATTTATTAGATTTAGAAATATTTATCTCAGTTTGAAAGTATTTTATTTAAGGAAATAGAATCTAGGAATTATGATATATGAATTAGTATTTGTATGTATTTGTTATATTATATTTGTAGTATGGTGTTGGTTTCTTTATACATTCTCTATATATTCTTATTTTTTTACTATATAAGAATATTTCTACTTATATTGAATGATTTGAGTCTTTTTTTTTAATATTTAATTGTTTTTAAATGTATAAGGTCAACTTAGCTGAAATAATTGTAGCTAATTGTCTAATTATCTGATTAAGACTGTAACTACATAAGCTGTAGCCACTGTGTTTCTGTTTGTCTGAAGAAGTGCGGAGATTTTCTGCATGAAAGCGCTCACGCAGTAAAGCAGTTTTTATTAACGTTTCATTTGACTACAGTTGGTGCCGTTATTTTTCTTTTTTTGTAGTTTTGTTTGTTCAGTTTTGAGAGATGAGAAGATGTGACTCCATGCACAATCAACCTACTAGTCAGTAGTGTATGCATGTAAGTTATAAGTCTAAAACATATATTCAGAAGTAATAGTTTTTAATCAGAATGGCTGCTCTGTCTATATTAACACGTAAAGTAATTATGTTGGAAGCTTAGACAAAAAGCAAAGGTTTTGAATTATATTAAGAAGTGTAAGGTGTATATATAGAAATGATGCATTGAGGGTCATGGATTTGAAAATATAACAAAAGAGAACAGATTGCTAAAGAAATGTTTGAGAATGTTTGGTATGGAGTTGGTGAATTTAGTAGCATGAACTCTGATAGAATTTAGATATTATTCCCCAAGATGCAATAACTGGGTTAGATTGAATCAAAATTATATTCGACTGGACCATGTGCATTTAATTGAAAGTTTTAAGATTCAGCCAGTAACTATATCAGATCATGCACCAATAAAAACTAAGATTATGTTGCATGGCAATGATGAAAAAGCTAGATAGGAATTTAAGGAGTGGCTAGTGGATATGATTTGAGAGAGACTGTGGAAGATAGAAGTTATGAATGGATAGCTACCAAGTGGGATATTATAGAAGATAGAAGTTTATTTTATTTATTTATTTATTTTACATTTGTTGACCGGGCTAGTCTAGCTGGATATATTTCCATTTTCAGTAGAGGCCTGGGGAGAAAAGCTCCACACAGATATACAAAAGTATAGAAATATTGTTACATGGTAAATAAAGGATTAATAAACAAAGTAAAACAGGTAATTGTTACATTCTAGAGATAAAAACACTTGAGGAAAGCTACAGTAAACATCACTTAAGAAAGCTAAAACAAATGTAATACAGTAAGAATTATATACAATTGTTCACATCAGGTAGAAGGATTTAAACAATAAGTTGATTTGAGTTTAAATAGTGTCAGTCTTACTTACAAGACTAAGCATTTAAATGTTTGGAAGTTTGGTTACAAGAGGAAGAAACAGAGGTGAAGAGGGTGGTTAGTCAGGGTTACTACAAGGGCATAACCAGTACATTTTGAGGTGTTTTTTAAGTTTTTGTTTAAGGAGTGGCAAGGATGTAATTAGAGTTAGTTCAATGGGTAACAGGTTCCAGTTTTTTTCCTGCTGTGTTGGTAAACAGAGAGTCACCAGCTATATTGTTATGCTAGCAAGGAGTTTTCTAGAAGAACGTAGGGAGTTCAGATTATTATATGGGATTAAGAGCTTTGAGAGTATAGGGGTGTTATTGGGTTGGTAAAATATTTTGTAGACAATTGTGAGTTGGGGGATTATCAGATGGTTTTGGAATTCCAGCCAGTCTAGTTGCCTAAGATTAGAACAGTGGTGGGTTCTGAAGGGATTGCCAGTAGCGAATCTGGCAATGTTATTGTAGGAAGTTGCTAATTTGTTAAGGTTCGTTTTCTTAAGGTTGGTAAAAAATAGGTGAAGCATACAGAAGGGTTGAGATTAGATGGGAGTGAGCGATCTTGGCTCTGGCTACTGGGGTTAAAAAAGGTTTTATTCTATATAAGGAGCCTATTTTTCTGTTGACTATTTTAATGGTGTTATTTATATGGTAATCAAATGAGAGGTTATTTTTTTGGCATTAAGAAGGAGGCAACGTTTGGTAAACCATGTTTCTACAGTGTTGAAAACATTTTGAGTAAGAGAATATAGTTCAGATGGAGAGGTTGCTGAGCATATTAGTGTGGAATCATCTGCATATTGAATACAGGTGGCTTGAGGAATTGCTACATGGAGATCATTAATAAATAATGAGAAAATAAGTGGTCCAAGAATGGAGCCCTGAGGGACCCTGATGGTGACAGGTAAAAAGGATGAAATTTGATTTTCCCAGAGGACTGCCTGTTGCCTGTTGCTGAGGTATGATCTAAACCATTTAATGGCCAGAGAGTCAAAGGAAAGAGATTCAAGAATATTGATTAAGAGGGTATGGTTTACCATGTCGAAAGCTTTAGAGAGGTCAATAAAGAGTGCAGATGAGAGGATGTTTTTGTTACGGTTTCTATTGATATAGAAGTTATGAATAGGTAGCTACTGAGTGGGATAAAATTAAAGTGAAGTTTAAAGACATTTAAGAAATAAGCTAGAGTGAGTGGGGTGGATAGAAATGAAGAATTGTTTAGAATGGTTGATAAAGGTTAAGTAATGCAGAAGAGGGGGATCAGAAAAGGAAGAGGTTGAGCTTTGTAGAGCTAAAGGGAAAATAAAGGATTATTTGGGTAATATGCATCATTTGAAGTGTGGCTGTTGCCAGCTGTTTTTGATAACTCTAGAGTGCAAAACCTTTCAGCTTGAGGACTTTGGTAATAGAAGGTAGCAAGAGGTGTAGACAAACGTATGGAGCCTGTGTCTAGAAAAATAACCATCGATCCTGCAGAGGTAGTAAAGATATTCCAGAACTTATGGAAATTTGTATTAAGCAGAAGAACGTGGAAACCAAGAAAAAACACAAATGGAAATATTTATTTAAGAATTTAATATGCCAAAGTTAGAGGAATGTGAGATTCAACAATTAATAGCCAGGATAGGAAGAGATGACATATAAATAGTGATGTATAATGAATCAACAAAGACGTATTTAAGAGGACATCCAAGATGGCTGCACACTGTTCTGTAGCTTGATTTCAACTCTTCCATTCATAAAAAATAAACTGAGAGATACAGATTAGAAACTACACATTTTATTGAAGTCAGTTTGTGGCTACTAAGTGCACTGCCTTGATGCAAGCAAAGAAGAAACTTAGTGAGCCTGAAAGAAAATCAACTAGAAAAGGTGAAGAGAAAACACTGGGAAGAATCCTACAACTGTTCAGTGCAATCAGTTTAGGCTCCAGCTTTGGAAAATCTAGTCATATAGTGGAAATGATAAATCAAACTTACTTTGAGCTGAATAAAGTCAGCACAGTATTGAAGGAGTATATCGACAGAATAACAAAAGGATGGAAAAAATGAAAGCTTTAAATAGCTACTCTGATGAACTGATAAATATGCAGAAATCAGAGGTTGAAATAAAGAAAAGGCTGGTTGAGACTGCTCAAGATTAACTGTTTCACAAAGTGGTAGAATTAGAGGACAGAGGTTGCATAGTAAACCTGATATTTTTTCTGGACTGGCATTCCACAATAGGGTTTGTTAATTGAAAGGCCACATTATATGTATGCTCCAAACCTGGCCATGAGAAAGCAGTCAAGACCTGTATTAGTAAAGATGCAGTCATATCAGTGGGTACATGTAACACAGAAGCCGAAAATAGACATTTAAAAGCTCCCATATATAGGTGGAAATAACTTTTTATCATAATGACCACACTAGACGTATTATTTTGGAATGTGAATGGCCTCACGGGTATAGGTAAAAAAAGTATTGACTTGTCTTAAGAAATGCAGATTGCAAATAATGCTACAGGAAATACACTGGAAAAAAGTCAACATGTGAATTTGTTAAAGGATTTCACAATGGATATTCAGCGGAGTATCAGGGTCAAAGGAGAAGGGGAGTACTTGTACTAGTTGCTAAAGGAGCTCCAGAAGTGTTTGAAGAGGGGAAAAAGACAGTAATGGTTGGTTTGTGGTAGTAAGGGGCTATTGGCAAGGGAGAAGGATTACACCGGTATATATTTATGTTGCACTTAAAACTGCCATTATGGAGCTTAAGAAATTTTTGGGAGAAATGATCGGCTTTCAGCAGGGAATATTACTTGTAGGTGGGGAATAGAACTTGATTTGCAACAATGAGGATGTGTCTGGGGGACTCAGAAAGGAAAAAAGATTGATTTCTGATGAAATTTATGAAAATATTTGGTATGGAAGATGTGAATTAAAGGACTACTATGGGCAAATGTTGAAAAAACATACATTTTTATCTAGTCACGAATTCCTGCACCTCTCAAAGCTGTGCGCCACAAAATAAGTATTCATTCCTAATTTTATTTATGTTTTTTTTTTAATCGTAGTTTGCCTTCATGGGGGCGGACATCCTGATGAAAGATCTGTCTCAAACTGCAGTATGACAGCCCTGATTGTGAGAAAAAGTAGCCCTAGCATTTGATCTGATATTGTTAATCCTCGTTCATTCCTTACACATGGGTATCTGTTCCAAGCTCGGAACCGAGACGGCCATTTTCCAAGCTCCCGTCAGCTTCAAACTCTCGAGCTAAACCCTTACCCACAATCTCCCTCTCCCTGTTACCACAGATATAGTTTGCCGCATTGCCATCCCGTTGTGTCAAGCTTACTTCTCTTGAGCTAAGTACAGTCAATTGTTGTTTAATTGCTTTACAAATTACTTTTCTGTCAGAAAAGTTGATATTTTATTGTCTCTTGCCCTATCGCATCTAGCGTTCATAATTTCCTCAGGTTTTTTTTCTGTCCTTTACCATTTTTACTGCAAGGTAATTTTCTCTTTACCATTGTTGGTAATCTTTTTCCCTTTCTCTTTAATACCTTCGGGTACTCTCTTGTACCATTGTTGGTACTTTTCTATTAGTTAATATGGCAGATAAAAAAGGTAGTCCGGGGTTTAAGTGGTGTTCTGATAGTGGACAAAAACAGCCTACTTCTGATGCACACTCTTTGTGTTTATTGTTTGGGAGCTTCCCATTTATTTGTTGAACCACCTTGTACTATTTGTGAGAACTTTTCTAATAGAAATTTGTTAGAAAGGAAAAACAAGCTGATACTGAAGGGACTTCTGAAATCTCCCTTTTCAGAGGCTATTTCTGGGTCAGAGGTCTCAACCCCTCCTAAAGCCCATAAGAAAATGGATGTTTCTACAAAGGCTAAATCCTTGCCTTCGTCCCGGCTGAGGACTCTCACCAACCAAAACCTAAAAAGGCTAAAATTTCGGCTCTGGAGCTCTCTCAGTCAGCCGCAGTGCTTTCGGTGCCCAGACCTTCGGCTGCATCCTCTCCTGCAGCTTTCTACATTTCGGCACCGAGGGGCTCCTTGGTTTGGACCATTACCACTGTATCGGCACCGACTGTTCAGTCGGCGCAGACCTTGACCGCATTGGCTCCGTGATCAAGGCTTTTATTGTTGACTCCAGTTTTGTCGGTTCCAGCTTCAGCATCAGTCCCTGTGTTGCTGCAGACAGTGACATCGACACCGATGGCTTTTTAGGTGCAGACTACAGTAGTTCAGTCTTTCTCTGCACCATTGTCCTCCGTGCGGTCAGATGAGATGGGCACTGAGTCTGCCTCTTTTGTGGACAGACCTGTTCCTCCCTCAGTCTCTGTGAGGTCCTGTAGAAGCCTTTCCGAACATGATGTGTTGCGTTTTGTGGACCAGGTGTTCTTGGCCAGAGGTATTCTACCCCTCAGGAATTATCCTTCCTTGGGAGGTGATCACCCTTTTCCAAAGACACCTTCTTATTCTCCTCCTTCATTGCCTTTGAAGTCCATGGATATAGTGCAGTCTTCCCCATCTGCGGTTCCCTTTATGGATCTCACTAAGGAACCGCAGTTGCCTTCGTGGCAGGAAAATTTTGCTACGACCCAGGATGTCAGCTGTGACACGCATAGCTTGCTGCTCCACAGCCGTCCAGGGACTCCGGGTCGGCAGGCTGAAACACTTAGGGGAGAGGAGTGCCCCCTGTCCTAGACATACACTTCTCTCTGGGTGGACCAGCCTTCCAACTGATGGAGAAGGCTTTCGCTGCTGGCGATACCGGACTGTCTATACCTCCGCCCTCCTCTGGTATACTGGTTTCACAAGTCACACGTAGCGGACACCGGGTGCAATTGCCTCAGGACATATTCTCTCAGGAATCCCCCTTTCCGTTGTCTTCCCCAGCTTCTCCCACTGAGGAGGTCCACCGGAAAAGTTTGTGCAAGAGGAAGCACATGGGCTTTCGATGAGGGGGAAGGATCCCCTCGGTCACCCTCTGAGGTATCCTTTGGCGATATCCTCAAAATCCTGAAACAGAGAGGTGACTGGCAGTCCTCTAATCTGACCCCTGAGGAATCTGTGTCCATGCAGGCCTTTCCCGCCCAGCCCCCTACCTCCTGGGTTACTCCACCTGCCAATGAACTTGTCAAGTTCATCGTGCAATGTGCTTGGAAGGCCCCTGATACCGTCAAAGCTATTCCCTGGAGGCCAGATAAGATCTTGTCCCCTCATGCTTCGGATCGCCACTGGTCCAAAGGTCTTCCTGTAGATGCTTTGGTGGTGGCGGCCACAACAAAAAAGGATCTGGCAGAAGAAGGAAGCCAGATTGTCCATCTGCCTAACAGAGAGTCCCGGGCCCTGGAAAGAATAGGGAAGCGCACCTTTGCGTCAGTGACCTTTGCTGTCAGGTCCCTGAATTATATGGCACATTTTACCAGGCTTCAAAGGGATCTGGTTTATGAGCTGTCTGAAACCTTGGCTGGTGCATTGTCTGATGAGGTCCGTGACAAAGTGGCCTCTCAGCTGGCCACCATTGAGTCTATATCTAACTCCTCTATGCGATTGATATCTCACGCATCAGAAGGAGCAGCTAGAGCGGCGGGTTCAGCTGCGGTCTTGAGACGACATGCCTGGATGCGCTTGTGCAACTTCGAGAAACCTTTTAAGTCTTCCTTCCTTAATGCCCCCATTGAGCCCTCCTCGTTGTTTGGGCCCAAAGTTAAAAGCCCACTGGCCATATGTGAACAGGACGGTAAGACCTTTTCTGCCGTAGGTGTCCCGTTATTCTTCCCCTCAACGTGCTTTCTCACGAAACCAAAAGAGTGGGAAGATATGGTTCAAGAAATCTCAGGGTCCTTTCCGTGACACACAGGCTGAGTTCTCCCCCAGAGGTAGAGGGGGAAACTCACAGGGAAGACGCTCCTTTCGGTGAAGAGGGGGACAACGTAACCAGGGTTCCATGGATTCTTTCCCTGGTCAATCCTACCAGCGCTCCTGAAGAGCGTCCCAATTCCTTTCCTCGGGATGTGGTTGGGGGATGTTTCTCCTTGTACCCTTCTGCTTGGCTAACCATCACCACCGATTCTTGGGTGCAAAGGATCATAACCAGAGGTTATCATATCCCTTTCGATCTTTGTCCCATCCCTTCAAAAAATCTTCCCGACGTTCCACCCAGTCGAAGGGAAGAAGCATCACTAGAGATAGAAAAGCTGCTAAGAAAAAAAGTCATCCAAATAGTCCCTCCAGACCAGATAGGATCCAGATTCTACTCAAGACTATTTTTGGTGCCGAAGAAAACCGGGGACTGGAGACCAATTTTGGATCTCAGTATATTGAACAAGTTTGTGAGAGTACAAAAATTCCAGATGGTCACTATACAGTCTATCCTCCCACTTTTGGAAAAAGACGATTGGATGTGCTCTGTAGATCTTCAAGATGCATACTACCACATAAAGATGGACAGGCCATCAAGACTATTTCTGCGCTTCCGTGTGGGAGCCAGTCACTACCAGTTCAGAGTACTGCCCTTCGGACTCCCTACAGCCCCCAGTGTTCACAAAGTGCATGGCAGTTGTCACAGCTCACTTGCGACTTCAGGGATTCCAGATGTTTCCATACCTAGACTACTGGCTCATTTCCGCCCCCACCAGACATCTATTGGAAAAAGCCCTGGCATACTCTCTCCTCGCTGCTCAAAGGCTAGGCATAACCATAAACTGGCAGAAATCCAATCTCACCCCATCTCAGTCGACAGAATTCATAGGGGTTATCTTGGACACAAAAAACTGCAGAGCTGCTATTCCAGAGCACAGAATTTTAAGGATTAAGCAACAACTAATTCCAGTCCTTTCAAAGGAAAAATCCACGGCTCACTCGGTTCTACAGCTGTTGGGTTCCATGGCAGCCTCCATCACCATTGTTCCCCTGGCCAGGTTTCACATGAGGCTTCTACAATGGCTACTGCTCACCCAGTGGTATCTGATTCAGCATCCTCTTTCAGCCATGATTCAAATAACCCACAGGTGCAAACAGGATTTAAATTGGTGGATGAAACACAATCTCTCACAATGGTCTCGTCCCTTCTCTCCCCAGCAACCCAAGGCCACAGTGACCAATGACTCCTTCCTGATGGTGTGGGGGGAGCTATGTCAGGGACAGACAGCCCAAGGCACTTGGTCCCAACTGGAGGCCCATCTGCATATAAATGTTCTAGAGCTGAGGACGGTGCTTCTGGCTTTGCAAGCATTCCATCCCCTGCTGCCGTCTGGGACAATTGTGATTCAATCAGACAACATGGCGGTGGTCTGGTACATCCACAAGCAAGGTGGAACTAAATCTTACCCCCTTTGTCGAGAGGCTATGAAGATATGGCAATGGGAGATGGCTACCAACCGTTTTCTTCTAGCAACGCACATTCCCGGGAGTCCGAACGTGATAGCAGACAGACTCAGCAGATGCATTCTTCAACCTCACGAGTGGTCCCTGAATCCCTTGATAGCGGCGGAGATCTTCCACCGCTGGGGCCGTCCTTGCTGCGACCTGTTTGCATCCCCGACCAACTACAAATGCAGCAACTGCTTCTCCGTGATTCCCCCTCCGGGGCAGTCACCCAGGGACGCTCTAGTCCACGATTGGCCCTTGGGTCTTCTCTACGCATTTCCGCCCCTTCCTCTCATTCCCCATTTTCTGAAGAAAGCCTGGCAGTGGAAGAGCAAGTTAATCCTCATAGCAGCATATTGGCCCCGACAGATTTGGTTCCCATTCCTTTGGCCTCACCTACTAGATCGAACATCGATTCTCCATCCAATCCCAGAGTTGATCTCACACCCACAGAACCTGATTCATCCCAACCTGAACAACTTGAAGCTAACGGCTTGGCTACTCCAATTCCCTTGATTGCCAGGCAGAATGATCTTTCTTTACCAGTAAATGATATTGTCCTCTCCTTGCTTCTCATAAGTCTTCCACTAGAATTACTTATCTGAGCAAGTATAAAAGATTTACCTGTTGGCTGAAAGATAAACAAGTAGACCCCTTTTCAGCACCAATGTCGATAATACTAGACTATCTGGCCGACCTGTTTCAATCGGGTCTGTCGGCCTCTACCATTAGAGTTCATTTGGCTGCAATTTCTAATTTTCATGAGGGTGTCCAAGATTCCTCTCTTATGTCCCGTAAATTGTGCAAGACCTTTATAAAAGGTGTGAATTATCTGAAGCCACCTTTTAGAGAACCTATTCAACCATGGGATTTATCATTAGTTCTACATGCTCTGACAATGGCACCTTTCGAACCAACCTTTTCTTGCGACCTCAAGTATTTGTCATGGAAAACTTTGTTTTTGGTCGCTATTACTTCTGCCAGACGTATTTCTGAACTTCAAGCTTTATGTATTGAGTCCATACTTGATTTTTCATAGAGATAGTGTCTCTGAGAACTAATCTGTCATTTCTGCCTAAATTGATCTCTGAAATGTCCATTGATCAAGCCATTGAATTGCCAGTTTTCTTTCCCAACCATTCAAACAGAGGAGAGTATTGCCTACATACCCTAGATATACACAGGCAAACCCTTTCGTAAATCTGACCAGTTATTTTTGGCCTTTTCTGGATCTAGATTAGGATCTGCTGTTAAGGTCACATTAGCTAGATGGTTGAAGGACTGTGTGACCTTTATTTACACACAACGTAATATCTCGTTGCCTACTACCATGAAAGCTCATTCAACAAGGTCGGTGGCAACTTCTGCTGCCTTCCATGCCAGAGCTTCTATACATGACATCTGTGCAGCTACGCCTCATACCTTCATCAATCATTAAAAATAGGATTCGGCCTCCAGGGGGAGAGCATCTTTCGGTTTTATGGTGCTCAGGAATGTCCTTCCTTGAGAGCCTCCCAGGAATAGAGGTAGCTGGGGACTCTGTCCCATGCGTAAGGAATGAACGAGGATTAACAATATCAGATAAAGAAGTTATGTCTTACCATAACGTTCCATCTGTATTGTTAATCCTCGTTCAGTCATTACGACACTCCCTCCTTTCCCCCTCCTGTTGTTTCTAGTGGATCTCACCATCCGGTTCTCTTAGGTTATTTGACCAGAGGTATCCTCTACCTTCTTTAACTTGCAAACTCAATCTGAGGTAACCGGGAGAGGGGGATTGTGGGTAAGAGTTTAGTTCGAGAGTTTGAAGCTGACACGAGCTTGGAAAATGGCCGGCTCGGTTCCGAGCTCGGAACCGATACCCATGCTTAATGACTGAACGAGGATCAACAATACAGATGGAACGTTATGGTAAGACGCAACTTTTTTTTGTCAGATTAGACTTCTATTCACTTAACATGGAAAACCTGAAAAAAACTGCCAGGTTTGAGTCTGCAGATCATGTTTTGCTGACTGGTTTGCACTGAGTTTTATAAATGTTGTTGCTAGTAATGTTCTACACATTTTCTGAAAAAATCTTGCAAAAATATCAACAAATTACTGAGATAAAAAATACTTTTTACAAAGAGCAGTTTTCTTAGTTGCAGTTAATGATCAAGTTTCACCGCCCATCTGCCCTCCTTTAATGAGCCAGAATCTCATATTTCCAACTCGGCTAGGTTCAGCTATTTAGTCAAATTTGCATGACAATAGTCAAACAAATCACAGCCTTGTGTTCCACTAAACCTCTTCCTTCATACTTTTCTTCACTCCTAACTTTTGACTAGCACTTTCTCAGGCTTTTGGAGTTAAAACACACACACACACACACACACACACAAATATCATTCCACAGTTTAGGCCAATATTATCAGTTTCTTAAAATGTGCACAGTAATATATTTAATTTGGATTGTTTGCTGGCTGTTCACGTGGTTGTTTTTGCGTAGTAATTCTGTTGTAGCATAACCTGAACCATCTTATGTAATGCCAAGCTGAACAATGAAATGGTTTTGTTTCTTCTTAACAACCCCAGCCCAAGCCTCTTATGTGTCCTACTAATTTCTGTTATGATTGCTTTATGCAGCTTGTCATAGTTGTACACTTGCAAGCATATCCATCATCCTCTCAGCAACAGACTCTTGTAGAAAGCTTCCAAATCAGAAACTGTTCAGAATAGCAGTACTACTAATTTAGAAAGCTCACAAAATAAGACTACATGAATTGCCATCCCTTATAAGAAACAGAGTTGTTAAGTGCAATAAATGTCATAATTTGTTCATGAGAATGCAACACCTTATTTGAAAATCATTATGGATTGTACTATGTAAGCCAAAAGTAGGGACACTTGTGTGGAATTAGACAATGTATATATACATAATTCTGCAAGTCACAGGACTTTTTTGTTGCTCTCTCTCTAAACACATTTCATGTCTTGTGCTGTTTTAACCAACTACATTATCTCTAAGCTTTGTATAAACTGTTGCACTATTTTTTTGTATTTTTAAACTTATTTATATTCATACTTTCCCTATTTTTTATTACGTGTTCTTTGTATAACATAGAGCTTTACTCCCCGGGTCTCCTCTGAAAATGGGCTTCCAGCTCAGTCGGACACTCAGTAAACAAAATAAAAAATATATATATATTAATTTTAAGTTAACAGACTTCCCAAACATACATGCGTAAAACAAATATTTGTATGGAAATATAGATATGGAGCTCACATAATATATGTGTATATACACACACACACACACACACACACACACACACACACACACACCAACACCTCGTCAGCTAGTAAGTTACTGAATACTTTGTTGCATTCAAAGGGATTTCAATGTCAAATGTAATGAAACTGTTTTCTTTCTCAAGTGCTTATGTATTAAATTCGCTCTCCCTGCATCATTCACCCTCCTCTCTCATATTCCCTTCCTCACCCTCTTCTTTTTCCCTAGTGACTTGTACATCTTGTGTAAATGCAAATGCCAATTTGTAGTATTGCACTCACTACATGTGACTGCGGTGGTGGTGCTGCGGTAGCATTGTTGCCTCACAGTAAGACGCTTTCCGGTTCGATACTCAGCTAGAGCGTCTTCTGCGTGGAGACATGCGTGAATGGGAGTACCTTCATTGAAGGTTGTGCGTCAGAGCTGGCAACTCGGCACGTAAAAATCTACTGCCAATCATTAACGGATCGGAGTTCCACTGTGGCAACCCCTAACCGGGAAAAGCCGAAAGACACAACAACAACTCACTACGTATGCTAGAGTTCTACTAACACATGCATGTATTCCCTTTCAACAAATGGTCTACATTTTTACTATGATTCTATACAGCATAGTCAGTCAGTTAGTTGTGACCACTTTGGATGAAGCAGAAAACAAGCCCTGGTTAAAAAAAGTAAATTAATAAATAAAATCAATAATGTTAAGTTTTCAATCTCGCCTTCATTCTTGCTGGATGGGTTCGGAGCCGATCCTCTGCTCCGACTCGGCACTTGCTAAGCTCGAGAGTCACTTTTACCAGCTCGAGGCAGCCCCATATCCCATGATGCAAGGCGGTAATTACCCAGATCTCGTTTGCCGCTTCGCTAATGAGGTCATCCTTTTTACCAGCTCCTGGTAAGTGATATTTTTCTTGTTATTTGTCAGGTTTAGGTGTCTTAAACCCTAATATTTTTAGTCTCTTAATCTTTATTTAATACTTCAGTGGACTTTCACTTTGCTCCATACCCTCTTTTCCCCTAGTTCTCTTAGTTTAGTTTCGGGCCTTAGGCCTTTCCAACCCTCACAGTTCCTGTCAGGATTTCCCTCAGGTGTGTGTGTGTGTGTGTGTTGTGTCACTGTATTTTAATAACTAATTTGTTGGTTATTAATAATTTTTTACTTGTTAGTGTCTTGGTTGGACTGATCGGTGTGTGTGAGTGTTTGTTTTAGAACTGAGACATGTCCAAGGATACTAGGGTCTCAGGTTTCAAGAAGTGTGACTCGTGCTGTCAGAAGATGTCTCTGACAGACGGTCACACTTCTTGTATTTATTGCCTGGGATCCCTACACCTGCAGGACTCCTGTGCTATATGTCATTCTTTCAGCCAGAGAGTCCTGCAGGAACGTAGAAATAAGTTGATCCTAAGGGGTCTTCTTAAACCAGAGAGCTCCCTGGCTAAAGTCGGCTCCGGGAAGTCCTCTAAGCCTCCCAAGACCCAGGCTTCGGTGTCCAAGTCTGTGGTCTTGGTTCCGACTCAGCCGGAGTCGACATTGGCTCCATCCGGAGCCGATCCTTCCTTGGAAGCTTCTGTGCCGGCGCCGATACCTTGGCTTCGGCACCTGTGTCGGCTCCGTCTGGAGCCGACACCCTACCGTCGAAGCATGTCTCGGCTCCGGCTGGAGCTGAGATATCTTTGTCTCCTCTCGGAGCCGACAAGTTGTCGGCTCCGCCTGGAGCCGAACATTCTTCGGCTCTGATGGCTCCGTCCAAAAAGAGGTCTAGATCTCCTTCTTTGGAATCTATTCACTCTGCTCCAGCCTCTCCCTTGCTTTCGGAGCGGAGCCATCGGAGCCGATCATCGAGGTCTTCCAGGCTTTCAGACCACGACTTAGAGAGAGTGGTAAGTAGGCTATTAAAGTCACAGGCACTAGCCCAGATGCTCCATAGCCCGTCTCATCAGACGTCAGCTATTCTACATCCCCCTGAAATTCCTCCTTCGACTCTTCGGCTCCGTCGTCCTCGACTCCTATCTCCTCCTTGAGACCTTCCTTGGAGGGATCCGGGCGTCGGGCTTCCCTGGTCGGTTCCGGGGGGGGCGAGTGGCATCGGACTCTTGTCCGACCCCGTTCTCCCTCTCGGAGCTTCGGCCTTGGTGAGCTCGGCCCCGACATCTGCTTTGGAGCCTTCCCTTTCGGTGGGACTGGGGATCCCTGTTTCTTCGGAGCGGGATCTCTCGGCCCTCCATGGGAGGGGAGCCTTCGAGGTGATGAGGAGTGTGCTAGCCCCAGAGCTTAGCCAGCAGTCGGTCCCTTTAGCTCCTCCCTCTACGGTGCCTGTAGATGCCTCTTCCCGTTCTCTTGCTCCCGGACCCAGAGATCCTTCGCCCCAGGTCTCCCCATTGGGAAGAACTTCCTCTTCCGAGGTTTCTCCTGATCCTTCAGGTGAACCCTCGCTTAAGAGGACTTGCAAGAGGAAGCATTTAGACTCCCCTGAGTCTACAACCTCAGATACCGATTTAGATGAGTCGGAGGGGTCCCCAAGATCCCCCTCTGAGGATGTCTCCTTTTCAGACATCCTTGAGCTCCTGAAACAGAGGGGGAACTGGCCCTCCATTAATCCCTCCGAGGATGAATCAGTATACATGGAGGCTTTTGGATCTCGACCCTCCACCTCCTGGGTGTCTCCGCCTTTCGACCCTCTCATGGAGGTCATAGCTCGAAAGGCGTGGGCATCTCCTGATTCGGTGGAACCAGTCCCTAGGAGACCTTCAAAATTTATTACGGCCCCCGCAGAAAAGCAGTTTCTTACTAAAGGTGTCCCGGTTGATGCCATGGTGGTGGCGGCCGCCACTAAGAAGGAACTTGCAGATCCTTCCGTACCAGTCCATCCTCCTAACAAGGATTCCAGGACTATGGACAGGTATGGTAAGCGGGTGTTTTCCTCAGCGACCTTTGCTATGCGTTCGCTGAATTATTTATGTCACTTCACCAGACTTCAAAGGGACATCCTTAAAGAATTAGGTGAAGTAGTACAGGATCCTTCAGCAGCAGGGGCTCAGGAAAAGATTGCTTCTCAGCTGGGAATCCTTAACTCCATAACCAACTCCTCCATGCGGCTCATTTCTTATGCAGCCGATGGGGCGAGTAGAGCTGCAGGCTCAGGAGTGGCTCTCAGACGTCAGTCCTGGATTCGGCTCTGTAATTTTTGCAGACCCTTTTAAGGCGTCCTTCACAAACTCTCCCTTTGATGGGTCAACTTTGTTTGGCCCTCAGGTGAAGGACACGTTGACCAGGTGTGAGCAAGACGACAAGACTCTTTCTGCTGTAGGAGTCCGTTTTTCCACCCCTTCTAGGCCTTATCCCAAAGGTCTGAAGGGGGGGAAGATGTGGTTCCGGAAATCTCAGGGAGTCATGCCGGAAGCACGTGGTCAGTTTACTCCCAGAGGCAGAGGGGGTAATAACAATAGACGCCGCCCTAGGGGCAGAGGGGGGTCCGCAAAACCAGGGCAGTAGAGAGCCTCTCTCTGACAAGCCCTTCCAGCATCCCTGAGGTGTTGCCCGATTGTCCACCCTTGGAGGCAGTCAGGGGGAGATTGTCGCTGTACCCAGAAGCCTGGTTTTTCCTCTCTCAAGACAGATGGGTACAGTCGATCATATCCGAGGGTTACAAGATTCCCTTCGAGGAAAGCCCCTTCCCTCAGAAAAGTTCCCTTCCAGGCGTTCCACCCGGTCTAAGGGAAATTGCAAAACTAGAGGTTTCAAAGCTTCTAGAAAAAAGGGCCATCCAGCCAGTTCCAACAGACCATTTAGAGTCCGGAATCTACTCAAGGTTCTTTTTGGTTCCCAAAAAGACTGGAGACTGGAGACCAATATTAGACCTCAGCAGGCTCAACAAGCCTGTCAAAAAGACGAGATTTCGGATGGTCACACTTCAATCGATTTTGCCCTTTCTCGGCAAAGACAACTGGATGTGCTCCATAGACCTTCAGGATGCGTACTATCACATAAAAATCCACAGACGCTCCAGAAGGTTTCTCCGCTTTCGGCTGGGGACCAGTCATTTTCAATTCAGAGCCCTGCCCTTTGGTTTCACTACAGCCCCCAGAGTGTTCACCAAATGCATGGCAGTGGTCACGGCTCACCTGAGACGTCAAGGATTCCAGGTGTTTCCGTATCTCGAAAACACCACCAGGCATCAACTCATCCGAGCCAGAGACTACACCCTACGTCTCTGCAGTCAGTTGGGAATTTCGGTAAACTTCGAAAAGTCCTCCTTATCGCCCTGCCAATCTATTACCTTTATAGGCGCAAATCTAGACACTACTCGGATGTCAGCAAACCTAACAAGTCAGAGAATCCTAGATATCCAAAACCACGTTCGGATCATCCTTGCCAGCAAAAAGGTACAAGCCAGGTTGGTCCTGAAAGTGTTGGGCCTCATGGCGGCTGCCATCACACTTCTCCCTCTGGCCCGTTTTTACATGCGTCTCCTACAGTGGATGTTGTTCACACAATGGTCCTTCCAGCAGATCCCCATGCGTCACAAGATCCTTGTGACACAGACCTGCAAGAACCATCTATCCTGGTGGATTTCCTCTCTTCTAGTCCATCAGGGCAGACCATTTGTTCCCCCGGCCCCGGTAGCCACGGTCACTTCGGATGCCTCCCTGATCGGGTGGGGGGGGGGCATTATCAGGGCAGGATGGTTCATGGCACGTGGCAACCGTTCGAATACCACCTGCACATAAATGTCCTAGAAATGAGAGCAGTGCTTTTAACGTTGCAAGCCCTCAACGACTTTCTTCCCTTAGGAACTATTGCAGTTCACACGGAGAACATGTCCGTGGTGTGGTACATCAACAAGCAGGGCGGAACCAAGTCCTATCCCTTGTATCGAGAGGCTCTCAGACTTTGGCAATGGGCGATCTCCTCTCATCGGTTTCTGGTAGCAATGCATATCCCTGGGAAAACCAACATAATAGCGGACAGATTGAGCAGAGCTATACTCATGCCTCACGAGTGGTCTCTCAAGCAATCCATAGTGGAGGAGATTTTTCAGAAGTGGGGCCGCCCATGCTGCGATCTTTTTGCTACTCCTCAAAAGAACAAATGCCCAGACTTCTTCTTTCTCTTCCCACTTCTGGGCCATCCCCCCAGAGACGCTCTTACCCAAGATTGGCCCCAGGGACTCCTTTATGCTTTTCCTCCCTTTCCATTGATACCACAGGTACTCCAGAAAGCAACCGTTTTGAGAGCCAAAATGATTCTCATTGCCCCTTACTGGCCTCGACAAATTTGGTTTCCGTTCCTTCATCGCCATCTCTTGGTGCAGCCTTGGCATCTGGACCCAGCGCCAGATCTTCTGACACACCAGTCGGGTCAACTGCACCGGTCCGTTCCTTCCCTCAACCTCACAGCTTGGTTGCTCCACTTCCTTCCTTAGCCAGGCTTCCTATGATATCTAACCCTGTTAGAGACATCATAGTAGCTTCTCTTAAGTCCTCTACCAGGAGGATTTGCTCTAGCAAGTGGAAACGCTTCTCCCTTTGGGCGAAAGCTAGGAACATAGATCCCTTTACTGCCCCTGTTCAGTCAGTCTTGGATTTTCTAGCGGAAATTTTTCACTCAGGTTCTTCCTCTTCCACAGTCAAAGTTCAGTTGGCAGCAATCTCGAACTTTCATGTCTGGTTTGCAGACCACAACATTATGTCCCACAAGCTTTGTAAAGCTTTTCTTAAAGGAGTGTTCCTTCTAAAGCCCCCTGTTAGGGATCCTCCACCACAGTGGGACCTAAATTTAGTGCTAACATCCTTGATACTTCCCCCTTTCGAACCGGCTGCTTCATATTCGTTAAAGTTTCTTTCTTGGAAGACACTCTTTCTTGTCGCCATTACCTCGGCTAGAAGAGTGTCGGAACTTCATGCCCTATCTGTTCGTCCCCCTTATTTGGTCTTCCACAAGGGCAGGGTATCCTTGAGAACCAATCCATCCTTTTTGCCCAAGGTTGCTTCTAAGACAAATTTAAACCAATCCATTGATCTTCCTGTATTTTTTTCCAAATTATTCTAACAGGGCGGAACAAAAATTACATTACCTAGATGTTCACCGCCAACTAAGATATTACTTGGACAGAACAAAACAATTTAGGAAATCTGATCAACTCATCCTTTCTTATGCTGAAAATAAAAAAGGTCTCCCTGTTTCCAAAGTGACCTTATCCAGATGGCTATCTTCCACCATTTCTGACATTTATCAACTTAGGGGCAAACAACTCAGCTCAAAACCTAAAGCACATTCCACAAGAGGCCTAGCCACTTCTACAGCTTTTCAGGCTAGACTGCCCTTAGATACTATTTGTGCAGCAGCCACTTGGGCCACTCCTCATACCTTTGTTTCTCATTACAAATTGGATTTGGCCTCCAGGGATAGGGCAAGCTTTGGTTCCACAGTTCTCAAGAGTCTGTTCCTTTGAGCCACCCAGGATAGAGGTGCTAGGGACGCGGTCCCATCCAGCAAGAATGAAGGCGAGATTGACAACTTAACATTTAGAAGTTATGTACCTACCATAATGTTCCATGTTAGTTGTCTTCTCGCCTTCTTTCTTGCGTCCCTCCCTCCTGTCCCCCTTGCCTGGACAGACCTTGATCTCCTTTTTCTCTGGAAGATTCTTCTTCCTTGGGCACCAGTTAGTTGGCCTTGATTACCTGGTTTACCTTTACAGCCTTTTAGGCTAGTTGTTCCTCTTTCCTTAGTGGAAAGTTTTTTGGTAGGCAGTTTTTCCTCTAGATACCAAACGAGATCTGGGTAATTACCGCCTTGCATCATGGGATATGGGGCTGCCTCGAGCTGGTAAAAGTGACTCTCGAGCTTAGCAAGTGCCGAGTCGGAGCCGAGGATCGGCTCCAAACCCATCCAGCAAGAAAGAAGGCGAGAGAAGATGACTAACATGGAACATTATGGTAGGTACATAACTTCTAATTTTGGGTGGACAGAAACCAAATGATTACATACAGTGTACTGGCCATGACTCATTTTTCATAAATGCACTAGTATCAAGACATGTGAGAAAGATGCCTTGGAGTACGCATGTGTATATCAAGAGGCAGAGCTGAAGTACAAAAAGAAAGCACCCTGTGGAGGTGACAAATATTAAGGAACAAACATCAGCTTTCAGGATTCAAATTGAAATGAATGCCTGTGAAGATATTTGATGTAAATAAGATTAAAAGAGAACACAGCAACATTTCTTCTGAAGTGCAGGGTTGACATCTCCTTACTTTAGCAGGAAACACAACATGGGAGGCTGACATAATGGTTTAGGTGTTTACCTTACAGACACAAGGTGCAGGGTTTGATTCTCACATTGGGCAACTGACTAGGCTTAAAGTGGCCCACAAGGGTAGTTAGCCTAGTACTAACCTATGAACTATGAACTATATGTCTCTGAATGACTTCAGAAATCATAATGTGTGAGGGCAGTTGAATAACAATGACCAAGAGTGTTTTCAATAGGCAAGGAGAGGCATTGTAAGGAAATTTCAGAGATTCCATCTGAGAGGCTCCTATGTAAATGAGTGTTCTTGATTTTTGAGAGCGACAGTGGAAGAACAGGTTTAACAAAAGGTAATGGATTGGCAGTTATCTCACATGTAGCAATGACACCCCCACAGGTGTCTTATTTGTACTATCTGATGACTTCTGATACATATTAACTTAAATGAAATAAATAGTATTGTCATACTAGGTCATATGGAAGTCTTGTATTTTGCTCAGGTTCTGATTTAAAATACAAATACATAATCATTTCACCTGAGAAATGTGTGGATATGTACTTATACCATCATTCTGCATGTGAACAGGTCATATACATTAAACAGCTGTATCTTTAAAAGTCATGCACACACATAAGCCACATGCGCACACTCTTATACCTTTTGTACCACTACCTTGTCTGTCCCCATTACTAAGCTTACCCAACCCTCCCTTCCTCTGCACATACTCTCCTGAGGTTACACTCATACCTTTTCCACATCTATTCCTACTATCATGCCCTACCCTTCTCTGCTTGTACTATCCTACACCTTCACCAGTATAATATGTTACCATATTTCATGACCTCTAGAATATAAGTAATCATTACGATAGTCATCTATTATGTAAATAATGCTGCATGTTCCTATTATCAGGCTTTCCATATAATTTATGTTTGCACATTATGACCTTAATGTCTGTTGAGTTCTTATTATAACAAACTAATTTGTTTTTCACAGTCTGTGCTTGAATGTTATGACTTTATTAGGTCTGTCGAGTTTTTCATTCTGTTAACCATGTGTATCTGGAGTTTTTCTCCCTGGGCATACACTGAAAATGGGTACCTCAAGACTCATTCAGACTTGCCCACTAATCAAATGCCAATTAAATAAATAAAGTTTCAAACACACTGAAACACAGCCTGTGCTGGCTGATGAATTGTCATAAAGCAAAGAAAAGGAATGCACAGCTTTCATAACATGTCGAATGCGTATTGCCTCAAATGCCCAATTACTCTATTTGGTCCCCTGCAGAATGTTGATGGGTGAGTTATGTCTAGCATACTAATACATCCCTGGATGCTGCTCTGATGGACCAGTTTAATATTTACAAAGAAACAGTGCTAGAACTACCAGTTCTAGACACATACATTGCTTGGAATATTAACTGAATATGTTGGAGGGAAAGGTATGTGTCTCAGAGAATACCCCATTCACTGAAACAAGCTTTCCATCCATGTGAATCAGAGTTTTTCCTTAATCCTATTCAACCATACTATGGATCTGTGGTTGTGGAGATAGTTATAGCATAGTTTATTACATCAATATGGAAGGCACTATTTTATAAACTCATGTCTCTACCATATTTATCTCTGCAGGAAAAAAAAGTCTTTAGCCCTTGGTTCTGCTACTGGTGGAGAGGTTAGTACTGTGGAGAAACAAGACTTCCCAGTTGACTGGGTCTGTAATGGCACAGCTACCAAGCTGGACCCCACACACACACAAACACAATGTATAAGACTAGGAATGGAATTACATAGCATATCCCATGTGAGGACCAGATCCAGCATGTGTCAACAGGTAAATACCTTACATGGAACAATACATGCATTCTGGCATGGCTGTTAGAGGCACTCCACTGGCTGGACCCAGACATCTGACCTGCTTTAGAAAAATGGCACATACCATTAACCAACTAGGCACGTTGTTGCCTTCTATGCTGGCCTGGCAGCAAATTATGCAGGCTTCCTTTCCTTATATATAATTTCTTATTTATTGTTTGTTGTCAAACCATCCCCATTTGATACCCTCTATGTACCTGTGGCCATCCACTGTCTTCCCCACATTTTTTGTGTGTACCACCAGTGTCTGGCTGCCTGTTTCTGTTCTTTGTTTGTCTGCCTGCCCTGCTACCTGGCCATCTCCCACTCCCACCCCCACATCCTATCTCCAACCCTCCCTAAGTACCTTCTCCCATTACTCTTTTTTAATTTTTTTTTTTAGAAAACTTACAGAAAAGACTTTTTCCACACCAAATAAAATGTATCCTTCCTTCTATTTATCTGTCATACCTTACGGTTACCCTTCTGTGTTCACCTGTGCTTGATCTTCTCCCCTTTCTTACTTTTTTTATCTACTGGCACACCAACATTGGTCTTTCTCTGTTGACCACTGTGCTGTTATTCTGATGCCACATGGGAACTAGATGCAGCTAAACATCTTCATGTTGCACATGTGAGCACACACTGACTAGGCCATTCTAGCTTGCCTTGCCTGTGATGTTTATCACATCAGCCAACTGTGCTACTCTAACACTTAAAACAGGATCTGTATATGTTCTGTGAGTTGACATTATCCATGGAATTGGGGATGTAGTTCAAAGCTAATGAATATAGGACACTGAGATGGACTTCTTCCAAGAATGGAGCAGGTCCTCATGCCTGCAAAAGAAAAGGTCAACAGTGGACATCAAGGAGTACAGGACCACTATTTGCAGAACATGAAAATTCATTAAGATATTAGCTGAGAGAATACTATTTATCCTAATGACAATTCCCAGATGAAGATTGTGATAAAATGTAGTTGAAGAAGGACATGGCTAGACGTACTCAGATGTGTACATTTTTCTCTTAGCATTTCTCACAAAATGTGTGTTTCAAAGAGCAGCTTCTGATACTTGTAGAAAGCTAGGGGAAGCTTGTATAAGCAGTGTGCTAAGCTAACATCATGCCTTTGAAAACGGTAATTTGGTTTGGAAGGCTGTGGCTTGCAGGAAGTAGTTCAACAATGTAGGAAAAAAATCTTTGTAAGGTTCTTCTACAAGAACAGACAAATTCTCACGAGAGCTCATTTTAATTTCACAAATATTAATACTTGAGACAGAATCAATCATGCACCATGGCTGACAAAAGAAACAAAAAACACTTGGATGATGGCTGCTGTAGTTGGCTGTCACACCTGCACTGAGTATCCTCAATAAAGTTGAGTGAATAGGCTCGTGGTACATTGGGGAAGCTTGACAATTGGCAACTACCATGGCAAAAATGCATAAAACATAAGGAATTAAATAAAAACTAAGGATGACATCATAGAGGTATCAGTTCAATAAATGACATAATAAGTATCAGGCATTTATCATGGTGGATGTGAAGCAGGCAATAACAGTATACATACAACAGGGGCTGGGGTTGGTATAATGTGTAAGGTGTTTACCTCATTGATACAAGTTACAGAGTTTGATTCTCACTTCTGAAGGGAAATGGCCTAGGCTTAAAATGCCCTGCAAGGGCAGCTACGTTACTTGTCCATGAACCTATGAACAGGGAAAGGTTGAACTAAAAATATAAAATGGACCTTGAGTGATGTTGAGAAATACTAGGAAACCTCAAGATATCAATGGCTCCTGCAAAATGGCATGCTTTACATCTTAAAACTAAGGGTGATAAAAGCTGAGATAGCCCCTAGTCTGTGCTTTCTTTTAAAAACTAAGTACTTAGATGTGTGTAATTCTTGCTGTATGGAAAAGAACAAACATTATATTAATGTATAATAGTATAAGGTATTAAAAGCAGTCTAAAAGTTATGGACCTGTACATCTGTTGAGCAGCATATGTAAAGCTCTTAAAACTGGGTGGAGGCTAAGCCTGTTGAAACAAGCTATATTTTTGAGACGGTACCAGTCTCCATAGGTAATGACCATTCTAGAGTTTAGCCAAATGTTTGACAGAGCAGATAGTGTTGTGGTTGTAGACAAGTTAACAGTGTTTGCCATTAAGAAAAAAAAGTAATCTTGTATGCTCTAAATATTGATGTCTAGAAGGCACTTTAGAGTTATCTTTAATGTTAAGGTAGAAAGGTCTAGTTCGCTATTCTGTAGATGATGTTCTAGTTCTCAAGCCAGATATTCTGAAAACTGAAAAGAATTTTTCAATGTCAGGATATGGGTATTGTACTGGCACATACCATTTCATTTCCTTTCAACAAAATGTGAAAAACATGCCATGCAAAAGCCAGGAGTAAAATGGAGTATACAGAATTCCTCATCATGTTCCATGTTTGTTAGTTTGATTCGTCCACTTTTAAAGTGTGGTACTAGTATGTGGTACCCTTACAGCATGAAGATGAAAAGTGCAATACAGAGAATATAGTGATATCTCAAATGGAAATGACAATTATCTTGCAAAGAAAGGATCTTTAAAAAGGGCTTGTAGTCGTTATAGCACAGGAGGAAGACAGAAGTTTTGGTATTTGTAAACACCGTAGCTAGGGACAGGCTTTTAAATGATTTTGTTGGACTATATATTGTAGAAGACTTCCTAATCCTAAGTGGATTCAGAACATTAGAAGAAGCAGAAACATTTAATTGAAAATGAAAAAAGATATTACCGTGAAAGGCTAGCAGTTAAGTTAGAGTCTGTCTTATGGCACAAACGATGCAAGTCACGTTGCTGAATTTATGAGACAACTTAGAAGAACCTGAAATCCTGGATTAATGTTACTTTGGTTACTATACTGTATCGCTCACGCTCTGCTCCATATAGCACATCTTTGGTATGTGTAGATGGGTTGCATTCTTTCAATTAACAGGAATGGAATGTGTGCATGCAAGTAAGCCATAATAGGTTCATAGGTAAGTAATAGGCTAGCTGCCCTTGCAGACCATTATAAGCCAAGACAGTTTCCCTTCAAAGGCTTAACCACTATGTTTACTCCCATCCGAAACAGGTGTTATCTGGATATGAACCCTGGATCACCTATGTGATGCTGCTAAAGTCGATGCACTTATGCCTTGTGCCACAGAGAAAGATGGACAGGATGTGTATTACTTTATAAATAATGCCTACCAGAGTGCTTCTGAGGCCTGATGCTGCAGGTGGAGGTAAAAGCTTTTACAGTGTTTGCAATTGCCAACTTATAGTCCAGTATGCAGTGCAATTTGTGATGTACTTATTAGTGGAAAACAGACCAAAGCAATTTACACTACAGCTGCAAGTAAACTGATAAAAACTGGAGTTTAATTTTACCAGGTAAACATTCTCCCTATCACCCATGAATTTTAATCAGTATTCAGTGTAATTTTTAAAGATGCTACCATCTTTCAGTTGGAGCCATGTCGGAATCTGTAGGTTCCCTACATCTAGTTTATTTTTTTCTGCATGCTTTTTGCCTATGCCTGATGATCATCATACCTCACCATCATACTCTAGCCTGTTTTTCAGGGCCATACAGAGCAGCACCATATAGGCAACCATGAGAGGTGCTTGAGTTCTCACAACACACTGGCCACAAGGGCATTGTTGCTATTTTTTGCCTAACCGGAGCACTGGGACGATGGAATTGCAACCTGTTGGTGCTGTTGTACCTTTTCCTACACATCTACTTGATATCACACACTTCTTTGATGAATACTACTGCCATTAACCATACTGGTGTGCTACATGCATACATACACCCCCATCCACAGGCCTACATTCTTCCTCCAAAGAACTACTACAGCCCACAACCAGCATTTCAGTCAAGCATGGAAAAGCCCATCCTAACCTGCCAGCACTATCAAATGTGCAAGCTGCTAAAAACTTTTTCTAACAGGGGCAAGCCTCTCTGCACCACCATATGACTAGCAAGCCCCCACCCCCATAGTCTCAAACATGTATATTCTCCCCGTGTCCACAAACACACAGGAGAAAAGGGAATGGCCAGACACAGTACCACCACTGGTGGTCCACAAAACAGAAATCATATTGGTAGGGTGTATAAAATCACTAGGTTTAAATCAATACTTTGAAGGCTTATCCACTCGGTACTTGTTGGCTAGCATGCTGAATGAACTTATAGCTGTGTCTCAACTGAAAAAAATATTGTATATATTGCAGACACAAACCCCGTGTATGTTAAATTGTGGTTGAATGCTCTGCATGTGTGACTGGTTAGCGGTTGCTGGTAAATTTGCTAAGATCGTTCTGTGCGACTCCTCAGAGGGTATCTCAACAGCTAATAGCAGGACGTCTGATGATTTTGAACATAGAACCAAGGTTCTAGCTCTATGGCAATAGGACCACTGTATAATTATTAGTTACTGGCTGTACCTGCTGCATGTTTTATGTACTGCTATCTGGTATCTCACTGCACCTCTTTGTCTCACCATTTTTTTCTTAGTCTCTGACCCCAATGGCATTATTTTCATTTGAATTAGAGCCCTGCAACTCTCAAGTGACAACCTGATTTACCTGATACGGACCCTCCATCTGAACACTGAAATAAGCAGCGTACATGCTACTCTCAAAAAAAAAAAAAGGGGAATCATCTGCTTAATTAGCTTAATACTTTGTGAATTCTTAACATAATTTGGCTTGCACACTGCTCAGATTGTTAGCTCCCTGGCATGGCAAGTAAAATGCAAGCCAGTTAGCAGGATCCCCCCTCACACTATACTTAGTTTAATCTCCAGAAGTACGGAATTGGAAGTATATTCTCTCCAAAAATTAAACAGTTACTTACAGAAACAGGCTGCTTGTAAGGTGAAACAGTAGGAACCCTGCAGTTTGCTTTGTGGTTATCCCTGCTCCATTTGCCCTCGCTATGCTTAGGCTCACTCTAATCCCCTACCCCCAATTCCCACCCTCCCCCACTACCTCTAATTTTATGTCTAACTAACCACTCCCACTACTCCCTGAACCAATCCCCAAGCTAAACTACTCTCTCTTCTAAACTCCAACTGCCAATCACCTTACCACTCCTATTCACTGTCCAGTTATCCAACCCTTGAATATGTATTCTGTCATTAGCTCAGCACGCCCTCTAAACCGCCTAACACTACTTATACTCCTCCCCATCCTACTAAGTGCATACTACCAAACCGCCTATGAAAAACACTACCTCCTCGGCTATGACTACCCCAAAGCCCAGACCACAGCTTCCCTACCCAGTTGCACTCTCCCAAATAAATTAGACCTCAATATTTCAACTTACCAGAAGTAATTCATCAGTCACTCAAATAAAGCCAAATATTTACCTAACTCTGATAAAATTAGATGCTGTCTATACTTTGAGAACTGAGTATAGACGCTGTCTATACTTAGTTCTCAAATTAACCAAACTAATAGAAAGTATCCAAGCTAAACTACTGAAGGATGGAGACATTCACCCTAATCCAGGCCCACTAATTAACACCTGCAGAATCAAAATGCCCCCATTCCCACCTACCTCCAGCAAAGATCCTTATCTAATCTCTTGTTAATACATCTGAACATTAGAAGCATTAAAAACAAACTAGAGGACTTACATGCTCTCATAGATACATATAACCCAGACATTCTTGATCTTTCAGAAATCTGGCTAAAACCTACCATAGCAGACAATGAAATTCTTCTTCCAGGCTATAACATTGTAAGGTCGGACTGTATAGGGAAAAGGATGGAGGGGTAGCACTTATATATAAAAACACCCTTGAAATGATCAGAGTAGTCCCTGACCTTCCCACTTACAATAATGCAGAGATCTTAACCACCAAAATTAAAATTAACAACAGGAAACATATCAATATTGTCTTTGAATACATTCCCCCAGGTAATATTATAGGTACCTTAGAAGGCATTCTCAATGGACTAACTCTAATCCCCAAGAAACTATTATTCTATGGGATTTCAACATAGACTGGAACCTATGTTCCTCACAAACCCCATCCAACCACAATAACTTATATGGGTTCTCCCAACTAATAAAATCTCCTACTAGACTCAATAAAAATAATAACAAAGGAAGTGTCCTAGACTGGATACTCACTAGCCAACAACCTCATGACTATATCTCGGGAACCCTCCCAGATGACTTAAGTGATCACCTCCCCATCTTTATTATAAAAACCAAAACTAATAAAATCCATCAGCCCATTTATCAGACAATCAGGAATAAGAAGAATGTCAGTTCTTACAGCTTCCAATCTGATATAATTCATTTTAACTGGTCTACACTCCGCCATTTGCCATTAGATGAAGCCGTAAATTACTTTAATTCCACCTTTCTCTGTATCCTAGACTCACATGCATCCCCACATACTTCCAGAACTAAACCTAAACCAGCACTTTTGCTTACTAAAAGTAACAACAATTTCAGAAAGAAACTCAGCCTGGTCCAAGTGGAGAACGACCAAATCAGTAACAGACCAGCTCAACTACAGGCAACTTGGGAATGACACAAAAAGATCCATTCTAAAAGACAAAAGAGATTACTTCCATAACCTACTAATCAAGCATCAAAATCAACCACAAAAGTTTTGGGCAGGTATAAATAAAATATTAAGACCTGGCAAAATTACCACACCAGCCCCATCTTCTCCAGCAGTGACTAACATTGATAATTTACCAGATAATTTCAATACATTCTGTACCGATACCATGTTCACCCTAGCCAAACAGCAAACAGACACCTCTACTGATGGTCTGGAACTAAATGTCACTATTGACGAGATTACCTGTAGTTTACAACCTGTCCCCACCAGTTACATTAGAAAACTCTTGACTAAACTTAAACCAACTACCCTGGCTGCTGTCCGGCCCCCAGCTAAATACTTACAATTGGCAGCTGATATTATTGCTATCCCTATCTCTATCCTAATAAATAGAACAAGCACAGAAGCCACCATTCCCAGCATCTAGAAGGTATAACATGTCATGCCTCTCCATAAAGGTGGAAACTCTTTAGCGTTATCCAACTATAGGCCCATAGTCATCCTCTCACCATTAGCCAAAATCATGGAAAAGTGTATTCATAGCCAGCTTATGCACTACCTAACCCAGAACAAACTTCTCACAAACTCACAACATGGCTTTAAACCCTAGCATAGCACCACAACAGCATTGCTGTCATTCACAGACTCCATCATCCAGACTAGGAACAGCAGCAAAATCTCATCGGCTCTCTTTTTAGACCTTTCTAAAGCTTTCGATATGGTCAGTCATGACAAGCTAATACTCTCTCTTCATAAAGTTTCCCTACATAACCAAACTATCAACTGGTTTCAACATTGCCTTCAACGTAGAAATTAGGCAATAATTTGGCAAAACAGACTATCCACCCTTCTACCTGCTTCATTAGGAGTTCCACAAGGCTCCATATTAGGTCCTCTACTATTCTCAATCTTTGTTAATGATATACAGTCAGCCACCCCTGAAGCTACCTGTATACAATACGCAAATGACTCTACTTTCATCTTCTCAGCCAACTCCCACCGAGAACTCCAGTCCCACACCCAGAAAACTTTTAACTTAGTCGAAAGCTGGTTCTCTAGCAGACATCTACTACTAAATGCTAATAAAACCAAGCTATTGCTATTCTCTCCAACCCATCACTCCCCTTAGGTCACCTTCAGAATCACATCCAACAATGGTACCATAATATTCCCCTGATAGCCACACCAAACTACTTAGGATGCTAATTGACAGCAATTTGAAATTTGACATACATGTTAACCAAATAATCAAAAACACCAATAAAAAAAAATGGGCTTACTCTACAGAAACAAAGCCTTCTTAACCCCTTTGGCCCAAACCAACACAGCACGCACCCACCTACTCTCCACTCTCCTGTATGCCTCCCCCATTCTCACTAACCTCTTAAAAACTGAACTAAATAAATTAACTGTCTGGTACAACCATATCACAAGATTTGCTGCAGGGTCTACCTATAGCACACATCACTGTCGAAATCTAAAAGTACTAAAATGGCTTGAGTTCCCCAACCTACTTCTCTGTAATCAGCTTACAATAGCCCATATAATACTTAACCAACCAGTCATAGTTCTGGGAATACAACCTTTAATTACCCCTCACACCAGTACCAGACCACTGAGATCTAACGACAAATTAATGTTGAAGACCTCTAAATCCTGCAGTCACGGTGACTCCGTATTCTCCAACTACATAGCAAAAACTTGGAACTTGCTCCCTCCTGCCTTAACCCTTGAACCCTTTGTAACGAAAATTAAAATTGCACCAAAAAATTATTTCACCAACCACTGGATAAGTACCTGCTCTATCCCAGGTTAATCTCCCTCAATCTACCTCTCTAATATGCTCCTTGTTTTATATTTTTTTCTCATCCTCATTTCGGGCATTTCTACCCAGATAGTATACTGCACCCTGTTCTTTACTACCTAAACTAACTCACATAATTTTCTCCCAGCTTATTATCTCCTGTAATCTTTGAATGTATGCATTGTTATCTGAACTGTTGGTACTATACTTTTATTTGTTAAATTAATCTTGCATTTCTGGAGCTTTTCTCCCTGAGACTCCACTGAAAATGGATATGTATCCAGTTGGACTTTCCCGGTTAACAAATGTAAAATAAATAAATAAAATAAATGTTATGAAATTTAAATAATTGAGAGTTACACCAAAACCTTCAACACTGTTTGTCACATCAAACTCGTACTTCAGATGTCCTCACTAGGTCCTTCCCAGCCCACCCATTTGTGGTTCAAAGGCTACCAGCCTAATAGGTGTCGGTCAGCAACATGGCACTCCACGCTCTCTCCTTACCTCCCAGTCACCACTGGTGTACCACAAGGCTCTATCTTTGATCGCCTCCTAGTTAACATCAACACACCTGTATACATCCACACAACAGGGCAACATAATACAATACGCAGATGGTTCCACTCTCATATGCACATCTGACAACGTGGTACACCTCAAAAATATTACTTAAAAAGCTTTAACAGCCACTGAAACATGGCTTTGTAACTCAACTCAAAACAGACCAAACTACTACTTTTTTCCACAAATCTGTCTCTCATGAAAAAACAAAATTTAAAGTCCCCTGTTTTGATAATACAACCACTAAAATCAGTTCTTATAGCAAATTATTAAGGGTGATGGTGGATGATATCTTACATTCATCCGGCATATACAAAATTGCATAAGAAAAACTCAAATACCAGGGATGCTTTTACAGAGGCAAAAACACTTTTTCACTGATGGAACTAAAATTAAACTTGCCACTGCTTACCTCTTCCCCACATTTCTTTGTGGTGCTTCCACCCTTAGTAACTTCCAGACTTCGCAACAGTTAAAACTTGAACAGTACTATAACAAAGTTGCTAAACTTGCAGCAAATATCCCTTTCAGAACCCACCACTGTGTAGCACTGAAAAGCCTAAACTGATTAGAAGTGGCTCATCAACTAATAAACACAGCTTCTTACCACTTGTAAAAGCTTCCATCTGCCTGTCCAGCAATAAAATAACAAGCAATAAAATAACATTCTACCTAACTATGTTCCCATTCAGTCATTGTGATCCAGTGACCAAATACTTGTTTACATAACCTGTAACTGTTTAAACTGCATACGTTTTTGTTTTATTTTTGAAAACTGTAAATTTGCATTCTTAAAATGTTTTGTAATAACTTGGAGCTCCCCCCCCCCACACCGGTCTCCCCTGAAAATGGGCTTCCACCCAGTTGGACTTTCCCTAGTAATCAGTCAATAAATAAATAAAATTAGCATACAGATGACAACAAAGACACTACATACATTTAACAACGTCACTGTGTTTTAACAGTCACCAGAGGGGGAGGGGACGGGGCAAACACATAATATCTTCAACTGCATTATCCTCCGGTAGTTTGTCTATGTATACAAAAACACTTTACTGGCATAAAAAAAAAATAATAATTTCCCGCAATGATCTCTTCAGTGGCAAGTCCATGTATGTACAAACACCAAAATGAAACATTTCCCAAAACAACCCCTCCATTAGTATGTCCATGTATGCATAAGCACTTCACTGACACCAGAATGAAAAATGTACTCCAGTGACTACTACAGTGGTTTATATACATGTATGCACAAGCACTTCATTGACACCAAAATGAAACATTTCTCCCAAATGACACCTTCATTACTATGCATATTGCAAAAGCATTGTACTTAAACAAAAATTAAAGATTTCCCCCGATGACCCACTCATTAGTTTGTCCATGTAGGCCAAAGCACTTCACTAGTAGTAAAATGAAACATTTCTTCCAAGGACTCCTCCAGTAGTTTGCACCATGTATGCACAAGCACTTAAATGTCAACAAAATGAACCATTGCCCCAACATGACCCCTTCAGTAGTTTGTCCAGTTATCAAGAAGTACTTCACCTACATCAACAAATATTTTCTCTGTACTCAGTTCAGTAGTATGTCTGTGTATGCATAAAAAAAATTGAAATCTTGACCCCCAACGAACTTTATGTCAATTTAAGCACAACCACTTTCCCCTCCATATGAACTGGCGCATATGTCCAAACCTATACCAAAGTACTATATGCGCATTTATATAGCTGCTTGGAATGAGGAATACCAGACAGGACAAAATCTTCCTTCTCAAGCAAGCATAAACCTGTCTAGTGGACATCTACAATAAATAAACTCTATAATAAAATGAAACCATTGCTGTCCAGGACTAAGAAAGAGCAGATGTCTAATTGGAAACAATATCTGCTTAGCCTGAACAAGCAAATAAGAGCACTAGTGAAATCCTCCAAAGCAAACTTAGAGTCCAAACTGGCCACATCTACCAAAGACAATCATAACGCCTTCTTCACATTTGCCTTATATTTTACTTATTTTTCTTTTATTGTATTCACATTTTGTACTACTTTGTTATTGTCTTAATATTTGTAACCATTGCTCAGTTTTTTAATTGTGTTTAATATGTACTGTGGAGCTTTTCTACCCCGGGCCAAATAAAATTAATTTAAAATAATGTCCGCAATCTCAAGGGAAGCACCCAGATCTGCTCAGAAATAGTGGTCAAGGACACCACATACACAAACACTGTAGATATAGCCAGCCTGCTGGCAGACAGGTTCATTGGAAACCTCACTCCTCTGTCTCCCCATCAGTAAAGCAGGACATCCCCAGTACCTGTCCTCCTCCCCTTATCTCTAGGGAGCAAGTCATCACTGCCCTCTCAAAGGCAAAAAATACAATCTCCATGGGACCCGATAACATCCCAGGCTGCATCCTACATGAATTCAGGCAGGAACTTGCAGCACCATTAGGCACTCTATTCAACCAAAGCTTGGGTACTGGCTTTGTCCCAGCCGAGTGGAGGACAGCTGCTGTCATACCTTTGCACAAAGGTTGGAACATCCACCGATCCAGGAAATTATAGACCCATCAGCCTAACTAGCCTGATCTGCAAGACCATGGAGAGGATTATCATGGACCTCATTAATTTGGACATTGGCAATCTCTAGACACTTGATCCCAGACAGTTTGATTTTGTCAAGGGGAGGTCATGCCTGTTAAATTTGTTCGACTTCTTTGAGACATTCACCAAGGCCGTAGACCAGGGGAACGCATTGCACACTGCCTACCTTGACCTGACCAAAGCCTTTGATACTATTCCCCACTCAGGTATAATATATAAACTCTCTCAACGAGGCATCAATCCATATGTTACCAGATGGGTAGCAAACTGGCTCAGTGATAGAACCCACCTAGTCAAAATAGGGGAAGCCGCCTCCAGTAGTAGACACGTAACAAAAGGTGTACCCCAGGGATCAGTCTTGGAGCCTCTGCTGTTTGGGATATACTTATCAGAGGTGCAAACCAAATGTAGTGGACTATGGCTGACCAAGTCTGCAGATGACTGCAAGCTGCGTGCTGTCATCAATTCTCCTAGTGATGTAGATGTCTTACAAGAGGGTCTCACCCAAACAAATAACTGGTGCCAGAAACATGGCATCAAACTGAATGCCAAATTATGCATCATCATCCCTTTTGGGGAGAGTGACTTACCCCACAAATTATCACAACTGATAATAAGGTACTAAGCACGCAGTCAGTCGTGAGAGACTTGGGCAGCCAGGTTGATAGCAAACGGACTTTTGACCACCATACTGCCTGTGTTGTACAGAAAGCTTTCTACATGGCCCTCCTCATTAGTAAGGGTATCTCAACCAGGGACAAGGTGGTCATAACATCCCAGTATTCTTCCCTAATAAGACCCATTATTGAGTACAATGCACCTTTCGGCATGTACCTCACAAAGCACATGCAGCAGCTGGAGAGACCACAGAGGTTCCTCACCTGGAGAATCCAGGGCCTCAAGCATCTACCCTACAACAGATTAAAAGTCATGTCCCTCTACTCAGTCTCATACAGACTCCTCATAGGTGACCTATGGCATACAAAGCAATCTCAGACCCCGCCGTGATTGGACTGCATATCTGCAAGTCGAGCACCACTTGAGTAACCCACATGCGCAACCTCAACCTGGTATGTGACATCAATAGGACTTGTTAGCTGGACAGATTTGTGTCCCAGAGACTATCACTTTTGTCGAATAGTCTCTCTCTCTCCATGTAAAGCACAGTACCTCATTAAACCTTTTTAAGCTCAACCTGGATAACTGGATGGGGAACAGAAATACATCCCTGGGATTCCACCTGTGTCCCTGCTGGACAGTGGCATAGGGTGCTGAACATGGGCTAAATTCTTGGCTAGGCTTGTAAGGGCCTCAGGACCAATTACCTAGTAACTTCCTATGATTTCAGTAGTTTTCCTTTGTAAAAAAAAAAAAACACACCTTTATTGAATTAGCACTTGTGACATAGGCAAACTTACAATTATATAAAAGTAGGTACACAGTATTACAAGTTAACATTTACAGACATTATGCATCATAAAAAAGGGAAAAAAAAGAAAAGAAGGGACTTGCAATGTAAATCTCTTCCCCTCTGCCTGCAGTAGGAAGATCTATTTATTTAAATAGTTTCATTATTTTTTGTGGGTGCAAGTAGCAGAAATTGCTTGATTAATTTGTTTTTTTTTTATTACTGGTAATTCATTTACCCATTACTCTATCTACAACACAATATTACTGTAACGGTTTGGGTAACTATTTATTTCTGTGGAACACCTGTCTTGTGGCATGTTTTTTCTGCAATTTCCTGACATTCTAGTCATCTCCAGATTTGTTAAATTACAGCCTAACACTAATTTGGCAAACCTGAATTTACAATACTGACACAGTAAAAGAATGTACTGAAATTTATCTCTATTCCACAGTCCATGCAATGCAATTAACCATATAACTAACTAAAAATGCACAAAGACAAGAGTGCCTCAAGGAGAAATTACTGATGCTAGGGCAAGGAATAGAGAATTGCTTAATAGTTTGCCGTTGAATTTGAGAACAGCACAATGAGTTTAAAAAGAATGCATTAGTTATATGACTTATGCAAGTGATATAGAATTTCTTGTAATATGCAGTTACCACTCCCCTCCTCCAAAAATAAAAATCATTGCACTACATAGAGTGTGGAATAGAGAGAATTTTCAGTGCATTCTTAAGTTACAATAATATTGTGTCGTAGATATAGTAAGGAGTAAATCAGTTCTTAGAAGTAATAAAACAAACCAAAATAATCAAGCCATTTCTGCTACTTGCATGCAGAAAAAAAACAATGTAACTATTTAAGTAAATAGATCTTCCTACTGCAGGCAGAGGGGAAGGGATTTATATTGGAAGTCCCTTCCTTTCCATTATCAGCTGTCAATTGCACTTGATTCTGCAAGGGTCTCTCGGTAAAGAGACCGTTTTAACACCTCTGCAGTAGTGTGAAAGGAGGGGACTGTTAGTTCCTCTTGGACCACAAAAGGAAAACCCTGAACAAGGGCCTGCAATTTAGCTGCTTTTCTGGCTGTAGCTGGGTAACTTCTAAGTATAGTGTAAAACAAGTTCTGAGCCAAATGTAAATGAGGGCGATTAGAGACAGAAAAGAAGTGGTCCTTTTACAGAAGGTATAGAAGATGACAGTGACTTGCACAAATTGCTTTATATGTCTATGGGATGGGAATTTACAGTTACTTCCTTGTGTCTGGCAGGAGTCATACAAAGCATTATGGGAAAGAGGGTTGAGGAAGAACAACATCATGTTGATACATCAAGCCTCATTGGTAGCCATGTTATGGAAAACAGGACAAAATTACAAATAAAGCACTTAGAGTGATTTTGAGGTGTTTAAATAGGTCAGGAAACGGAGTGAAAAAAAAATTTTTTTTTAGTTCTAGGGTGGAGTTTGCTTTTAAGGTTTGGAGGCGAGATGTTATGTGCGAGCGTTCTTCTCTGAGAAGTTGTGTTTGAACAAGGGAACCAGAGAGGGATGTTCTCTTTACCCACTGATGTTTACTTTATATTTAGAGCTGCTGGCAAAGAAAATAAGTGATTCAAAAATTAAAGGACATAACTGGTACCTTAACTCAAGAAAAGTTATATCTAGAAAGGGATGTTTCTGGGTTGTATAACATTTTGAGACCATTTTGCATCTTTTCAGGATGCAAAATGAAGATAAAACAAGGGCTTTAAAAGTGAACTATGTACCCATGCATGACTTTGATTTAGCAATACTGATACAGGGTATGATAATATGTAGTATTTAGGTTCATGGATTTAAATATTATTATGTTACAGCACTTAAGGATACATTGTGGAGAGGAAAAAAAAAAAGGAAAATAGAAAAAATTGAGAAACCATAATCTTATGATTATGGATAGATTGTAAGATGCAGTCAGAGGAAGTATACAGGTCAAACAGTTTTATCAACCAGGAAAATATTTTGGATTATATTTAATAAAAAGATGAATGAATTTATTTGGGTGGGGTCGAGAGCAAGAGTTGTGCAGGATAAGCTGATTTTCCCCCTAGGAAAAAAAAAAAGTTTAGGGTTACCTGATTTGACTTTCTAGAACCGCACAGTTAAGGTTGATATGCATAACTTGAGTAAGAGAGTATAAAACAAGTGGATGGGGAATTGGTGATTAAAGGGGATTAGGATTTTTGACTTTCTAGAACCGCACAGTTAAGGTTGATATGCATAACTTGAGTAAGAGAGTATAAAACAAGTGGATGGGGAATTGGTGATTAAAGGGGATTAGGATTTTGTATACAAGATAACCATACAGAATATTATGGGTGGTATTCATAGTGCTGAGATTCACAGTTTATTAGCAGTTATTTGCACAGTGCAGCTACACCTTTGTGCTGCTAAACTGATCACAGGTTATTCAAGCCGAATAAATAAATAAGTGTAAAAGTGTTTTTTTTAAGTCCCATTTTTTTCAAATGCATGAACTTGCTGAAGTTAATCCCTAAGTATTTGCGATGTAGTACTTCAAAACAAAAGTGCTTGTAGAAATATGGAAGTTTTAAGGGATTAAAAATGAAACTGGCTGTGAATAGAAAGAAGAAATAGGAAAGATTGAAAAATGGGAGACGTAACAAAGAGGCAAACACAGAAGGAACACATCAAGAGAATTGTGCTGGAGGAGGTTGGGTATGAGAGGATACTATATTTTTGGCAGGTGATCTCTCCCCTTCAAATTTTTCAAATCTTTTTTTATGTAAGAGGTTAGTTTGAGTAGACAATAGGTTAGAGGCTATAGGAGACAGGATTAGAGAAGAGAGGGGGTGAAGAGAGGTTGAGCTCAGGTGGACACCCGGGCCACAGATGTTTCCCCTGCCTGATGGTGGTGTGGTTGAGAAACACTGATGTTGAGGGGGCTGGGACCTGTGATGGCATAGTGGTTGGAGCAGACAAATCAGTGAGTCTTGTACCTACTGAAGAGCTTCATGAAATGGCTAAAAATGTCTATGCATTACATCTTCAACTAAAGCCCCACAGTCTTTCAGGTTTATGAGGCTGCTACATGCCAGGGTGCCTAACAGGACCAGTGCCACCTCTCTGATCCTGTGAGTATGTCCCTGGATGGGTTGAGGGTGAACACTCCCTGATGTAGAAGGAACATGGTTGCACTGCTCCTTGAGATTCTGAACCTGTAGAAAAATTAACAGAAATAGGGGGGGGGGGTTAGACAGTTACTAGATTTCTAACATGTAAGTGCAATGTTTACTATCTGTAATTTTGTATTTTTATTGAGTATTGAGATTAAAAAAGTCTGTGAAATGGTATTAGAAACATGGGAACAATCCGTGTATTGTATGAAGTGGTGGCGATTTTTACATCTCTAATCTTGTCATTCTAATGAGATATATGTTGGTGTAACAAAAATGGTAATATATTTGAACTTCCTACCTAATAGGGGTTGTGCTCCAGTTGTGTACTGGAGGCATTCTACTTTCATTATCTTTGTGTGTGTGAGTTAAGTTCTGCATTTATACTTAAATAAGTTGAGTATAAAAAAAATTATTACTTAACTTTTTTTAATGAAAATATTTATTTCATATTCACAAGCACCCTCAGTCAGCCTCTTCAATATCATTTCCTTCTGCGCTCTGTTGTAAGGTATTTCCTTTTCCTTTGCTTAGGGAACACATGCAGGATGGTTGATTAACTTTCTCAGACATGTTTAAATCTTTATTACATGATTACATTTACTTTTCAGCAAGGTACTGAAGTTATTCTTGCATTTGCTTAATGTGTTTTCTTATTTCTATACACATTTATATTGTCTTACTATATGCTGTCATTTATTAAGCAGGAAATCAGCAAAGCACAGATTTGCATGTATTTTTTGTACCTACTCCATCTGTGATAATAAGCATTTCTTTTTCACTGCAAAATGAACTAGGACTGTGCATGACTTCTCTTTGGTGGATGGGTAATTTCTGCAACTTTTGCATACATTTCCTTTGTAGTTTCTCCTTTGCCCTTGCATATTTTGCCTTCAGTTTGAATTAATATGTACATTTAATCTGAGCTACTCACTTTTACCACCCCCTCCCAAGATATAGAGGGAATTTAATAAAGCCTACACGTTTTTTTTTTTTTTTTTACATTGCCTTTCTTACACGAAAGTAAGCAGGTTTTAGATTCAGTAAGCACTGCTAAGTGGCGCACATGCACGTGCCAAGACAGGTAGTCCTCTGGCATGCACATCACCTCATAAGCAGGTGACTCTCATGCAAATGAGTCAGGTAGAGCGATTCAGCAAGCAGATAGGCAACTCTTCATACCCCATGTCAGTGTCTATACTGTACACGGAAAAATCCATTTACAGGAGTGTAGACAGACAAAAGGGCTGTAAAAATGTAGATATATGGACAGAAATGACATACCATACACAGATATGAGCAAAACTATCCTCTTGTGTGTCTGAAAAATTCAAAGAAATAAGTTAAATTAATTTTATTTTTTTTTTAATAATTTGGGCATGTTAGCGTGGTGCTCTGCAGTGCGCAAACTTGCTTTATTTAAAAAAAAAATTGGAAAAAACAAAACTAATATGTGATAGAAATGCATTACAGGACCTTGCATGGAGTATCTACAATGGTGCATTGGTGCTGGTGCAAAAGTGGTAGGGCTGTGAAGCATGTAGTTTCCAGGCTGTGAGCATGGATACCGATGCAAATGAGGTGGAGTTACTGAATAGCATAAAGGGGTAATTGTGTCCACATATCCCATTCGTGTAGGCAGAGAACCATGTTGGTGTTTACAGAGGAGTTAGCTGACATCAGGGGAGGGTGTGTCCAATGACTTCTAAGCTTACTTCAGCTTAATTGCACCTGTTTGAGCGGTGCGCCACCGTATTGAGCATGTCCATGGGGGGGGGGGTGGGTGCAGTAATGTCTATGCTTTTTTTACCTACGGGACACGCATTTGCGTGGTCCTTCACAGTGTTGATTGTATCTAAAAGGCCAATGACATATTAATCGGTCTTAATCCCTGTGTAACTTAAACTAGGGCCATTAAATGATGTTAATTACTAGGCAGGTGGAATGTATCATAGTTAGCCAATCGCATATTCTGCACCTGCAGCAGAGCTCTATAAAGTATGCATGCACCCTACAATCTGATTTTCCCCAATACACTGGACTAGTGGAGTACACACTTCGGTAATTTTATACTGAGGGAATGCTAGGGGCTGCTGCAGGTCTGCTACATCTTTATGTGCTAGATGCTGAAGTCAGTGTTGCTGTTGCTGCTGACAGTAGGCCTAGACAGAGAGGGGGGAGAAGAGTGTTCAGGCCCAGGGTAACCTTCCAGGACCTACATGAGCTGGAGATTGCAGAGCACTACAGGGTGGACAGGGTCATACAGCAAGAGCTCACTGAGCTCTGCTGCTTTAACTCAGACCCAGAGCCAACAGAGGGGAGCCCATCCCAGTTTAAACAAAGGTATGTGTAGCCCTTAGTATACTAGCTACAGGTTCTTTCTAAAGACCAACTGGGGACATGATGGGGATCTCACAGGCATCAGCATCCAGTGTACTCCACCAGTTACTGGATGCCACGCTATCACTTGCCAGTGAGCACATTTCTTTTCCCTCTCTGAGGTGAGGGCCAGCAATATGCAACACTTCTACTGTGTAGCATGCTACCCAGAGGTACTGGGTGCCATATATTGCACTCACGTACACATCAAGGCAACACCTGATGAGGGGGTAGAATCTACATCAACTGCAAGGGATACCACTTCATCTACTGCCAGGCCATGTGGAATGCCCAGGAGATTATCATGAATGTGTGTGCTGCAGCCCTGGAGGTTATTACTACTCCCATACCTGGCAAGCATCACAGCTATATCAAATATTTGCTAGGGGGGACATCCTACACAGCCATTTACTGGGGGATGCTGGCTACGAACTGGAACCTTGGATGATGACACCCTTCAGAAATGCACGCACACACCCACAGAGGAATGTCATAAGGAGGCACACGCACAAACTAGGAACATCATATAGCTTATGTTTTGGCTTCTGAAGTCACGGTTCCAGTGCCTTGATGTATCTGGTGGAGCCCTGCAGTACTCAACAGCCACATGTGCACATATGTTCACAGAATGTGCCATGCTACACAGTATGATTATGCGGAAGCAGGATCAGCAAAGGGAAGGGATACACAGTCCCCCACCAGTGCCTAGGTCACCACAGTCACAGGAGGACTCGGTGGAGGAACCTCCTGATGATGTCCCTAGAGACCGACTTAGGCATGCCCTATACGCCCTGGCATTGGCTAAAAGACAAGGCATAGCAGATTCACTGACAACCTTGGGCCCTAAGGACTTACACCTTACTCCTACTCACATACATATATTAAAATAGTTGATGTCAGGCAACCCACATAACCTTTTACCTATCCATGAATTGGCTGTGTACTGCTTGCATCAGACAGAGTCAGCCCTGAGCTACAGTTCTGTCAACTGCTGCCTTTGCAAGGTAAGTTTCTAACCTACACACTAATTGTAAGGATTACTATAATATGGTATTGTACTTATGGCTCTGCTGCTGTCATGGAAGGAAATACAGTGGGCTATTTGGACAGGTGAAACATCCACATGGGACTACAGATACCCAGTCCAATAGTATGTGTTCCTTAATATTCACTAGGCCTCCTGGTTGGAATATTTACTACATAAGTCAAGGGAGATGTTAAACAGTGAGGTCACATGATATGTGGACTACTGTTTATCCCAGCAGATCATGTGCTGCTGTTCCCCCCACCCCCCAACACAGCAGTGTTCCCTGTATAACTGGTTTAACAGAAAATCAGTGGTATACCAGTGGACCAGGCAATCTCAGGGCTGTAACGTAGAAATCTATCTCACACTGTATGCCTCACTTAGCGCAGGAGAACAATGTACATATTTATGCAGGTGATTGTGTGATGAATGACTACTCTCTGTCTGGCAGCCTGTGTGGCTCAGTGGGTTATGGAAACTAGCATGGGTGATGGTCTTGATGGTTCTAATCTGGAATTATTCACATCTTCTGGATGTGGGGTATTATTATGTTGGTGTTTTCACAGACAGCCAGTCCGTGTGGTGTAACATTTTGAACCTCAGTCACATATTAATGACATCAGACAGCTGGGGAATGCTGTGGACAATTTGAGTGAAGGGCAGTACTGAAGAAACAGGGACAGATGTCAATGTCTGTAACACACAAAATCCCAGACTGGAGTACAGGTAGGTGTGGCCTGGAGTCACTCTAAGTACTGGCAGTCCCACTGGGCATGCCCATACAATTAGTTAAAATGAACTCAGTTCTTGTGCCCCTTCATCAAAATGACCTGTTATGTATAGGTATGTCTACACCTGCAGACATATACGTATACATATTCGTCTGTCACTATCTCTCACACACATACATAGTATGTCTGTCTCTATGTAGGGTCAATAGATATATACCGCTATATATAGATACATAGACTCACCCCATATATCTACATAGCACATATACATATACACAAAGGCACAGCTACATTTATTGTATGTCTGTGGATGTCTGTATTGTCCTCCATACCCTAATAATGGTGAGTAAATCTGCACTGTCACACATCCATACTTTTGCTCAAAGGATCCAACATAAGAGCACAACAGTACATAATCCACTTACCTATCTAAGTGCAAGTAGCCACATATGGCCATACTGGTAACTGTACACACATAGCTAGGATAATAGTTATCACACTGCTAGGATACTAGATGCAGATAACAGTATGAAACAATATCACGCTGCAGGCCACCAATGAGATTCCGTTCAACACAAGCCTAGTGTGTGTAATCCACAAGTACTCTGCCTGCAATCACATATACAACAGACCTAAGCCATGGCACAGACAATAAGTACTGTCCTCTATAGTGTGTAAGACTAGATAGGGGTTCTAATCTCACTACAGGCTACTGTGTGTGTGTTTGTGTCTGTGTGTATCCCCCCGCATAACAACTGACATGCCCTCATGGGCTATTGACTTGCAATTCTTATGCACTTTTTCACCCTGTAAGTTGCTGCTGGTGTCCAAACTGTCCTCTTCCACAAGGCCTGATGATGTCATACACCTTAAGACTACCAGCTGCCAGTGTAGTAGCAGACTTAAGCCATGGCATGTGCGATAAGTACTGCGCTGTATATTGTGTAAGACTAGATAGGTAGGGGTTCTAATTGCACTCCAGGCTACTTTGTGTGTGTGTGTGTGTGTGTGTGTGTGTGTGTGTGTGTGTGTGTGTGTGTGTGTGTGTGTGTGTATCCATATGGCCTAAATAGGATCACCTCAATAACATAGAAATAGCTACAGTTTTGCAGTATTCTAATTTTAGAGGGTCATTTGGCACCCCAAATGATTGATCACAACAAGGCCTGCTGATGTCATCAAGCATTATATTTCATAAACTGATAGTACTTAGTAGACAGGAGGTGTGTTGTGTGACTCACGTACTGTGATCTTCAGTGTGTACCACTACATAGGTAAGTGTTTTAAAGTACATACAGCCAACTTGCACTAGATGTGTGCCTTGCTGTGTCCTGTATGCAGTAATTGGAGGTGGTGCTAGCACCAGTGTAGCCATGTTTATGTTTGAGACTGATAGAGCATTTTACATCATCTTATGGAACCATAGGATGTTTGAACTTCACTAGCATAAAGGCCATTACAGCCCCCACAATCCTACACAACTGTATACCTGTAGTTACAGGATCAGCACATATTGCCCCAGTCCAAGAGGGACACAGGCAGACACCCTGTGTTGGGATGATCTTGCAGATGGCATGTGCTGAAGTGCAGGGTTCTGTTCCAAGGGTGTGTTTGTGTGCTAGAAAAGTCTCCCCCAGCAGCATGTATTACTCACCTCACATACGAGGTTAATTTCCTTACAGTGCTTTGTCCATCTACTATGCTGCCTAATGCAATCAAGCAGGGTCACACATTGCCCCATATGCAAGGCATAGACCACCTCTGAGTAGTCTATATGCCACAGGCTAAGATGACACTCATTGCAGACGATCCCCATAGAACACATACTGAAGATGTGAGGTGCCCTTGTGAGGGACAATACTTATGTACAAGTGCCGGTACTGCTTGGAAAGGTACATTACCAAATGGCCATTGCACTCAGAAATTGGCATGCTGTGGGAAGAGTACTTGGAGGTTATGAATATGTCACAGGTGACTGTGCCCTTAACTATGCCATGTGATTCCTGCCATACCACTGTAGAGACATGGTGATCTGAGGCACATGAGGTTTCCACCTGTGTGGCCAGGTTTGTCTTTCCAGCTCTTTCACCCCTGTGTATGTCCAGCATCTGTTGCACCTGACTTGCTGCTTACCAGATACATAGGTATTAATGATGGAAATGATACCACATGTAGATGTGCATGGCGTTCATGGCCAATACTATGTCAACAGGCTTGTACGCTGCAGTACCCCTATCAGGTATGACATAACACCGAGTAAGTCAGTAGTCGCATCCATTGTGCTTAAATGGCTTCAAAGCAGTGGAGGACCCAGGACTGAGCACTGTTGAACACTGCTGCTTACAGATCTGCATAGGATGTCCCAATTGAGTATGTGTGCCATTAGTGGACCACTTAGTGACCCCTAAAATGACAGCATCATGGATGGCTAAGTGAGTGCTTTGTAAATGCTACCTGAGCAGGCGATATAGACAGATGGCTTGGCTCAGTCTTGGGGGTTGTTTGCCCTGATGTCCCAACACCCGGGTCCTGGATGACTGCCTCGGACGTATCCACCATGTGTAACAGTCATGCTTCCCCTGTCACACATACAGATTGTGTGCAGTCAACTGTGTGTAGATCACATATATTTATGTTGATCAGCTCCATGATGATTGCATCTACAGACATACAGATATGGATACTTAGACAAAGAGATGTATGGTTATGTTGGTCCGTGGATGCACCATCTCTGTGCAGGGTATAACAGTTACTGTTGTCCATTCAGCTGGTGTGCAGCCAGTGGTTTCACTAGGATTGCAAGTTTTCCCAGTGGAGTTTGTAATCCTTGTCAGATCACATGTGGGATGCAGCCTGGAATGTTAGCATGTGCTAGATACTGTGTACCATTCATTGAGAGGCTAGTTATGAACTGCTCTGTAAATATGGAAGTTATGGGGGAGGTTGTAGGAATGTCATGTGTCACGTGGTGGGGACAGGAGAGTGCAGTTGAGACAGACATTGTGGGACTACAGGTTAGCTACGAGTACAAGACCCATCATATGTGGTAGTATTATGTAAGACTTCACCAACAATCTGGGCCTGTCCTTTGAGGTCACACATGTAACTACACTGTACATTGTGATTCTGCATTGTGTGGGTGGCTAAGTTTGTCACTTAGTGTGTCTACACAACATCACATTAACACTATGTGCATCTTTTCGCTGAGGAGGTTGTGCCTCCATGTTAGGGGGGGCACACAATCCCAAACTGTCCCACAGCACTGTCCACCTGTTATTGTACAGCCTGCTAATGGCAGGTGTCCACCAGTCAGATTTGCTGTGCCATGATGAGCCCGTGTCCCTCCTGTCACGTGCAGCTGTGTTCATGCAGTTGTAATGGTGCTTACAAAATGCATGAATGTAGAGCTCTGCATACTTGGCTGTTTCATCTGAAGGTGGAGGTGCAGTCAACCATCCCACACGAGGTAATAAGTGGCTTTGTTCACATATATGTCTGTATTGTTTGCAAAGGGGGGTTCTTGCTGGTAGTTCTAAGGAGACATATGTGGCAGATCCCACAAGGTCGGTCCTCACACTGGGGCTGTGGTGGACACCCATAGTGGTAAACACATGGTGCAGTACTCTGATTCCCTGTGTGGGGATATCACGTCACTGCTGCAAGGCATTGTAGGTATGGACCTGGGCTAACATTTGGGCAAGTGGGACGCAGCACCACTAAGCAACACCGTGTATACATATTACACTTCCCTAATGTGTTTGTGTGTGCTCTGCACAGACACCTTTCATGACTCCCTTCTTGCAACATGCTGGAGGTAACTGCAATAAATATGTGCACAGAGGGCAACTAGCATGTAGTGCCAAGTGGTGTCCCCAGATCTCTGAGCCATGTCACCTGCATTGCCATGAGAGAAGTTAGCATGGATATGAGCACTAACACTGTCGTACACTGCTACTTTTACCCAAGGCCAGAGCATGCTTACTGACTGTAACCGGCGGAGCCCATTGGCTGTTACACTATTCAGTGAATGACGAATTTATGTCTCACTCCACCAATCATGGCCAGACAAGGAGATGTTTGACAATAGTAGGCCAGCAGACCTTGCTGGAAACTGTGTACATTAAGTGCAGTGTGGTATGGCAGACAGTGGATAGGCAAGTGCTCGACGGTCATACTGTGGAAAGATACCATTGGGAGACCTACACTGTAGTGATGCCACTTATCAATGGAGTTCACCATTCTTCATTATTGGTGTACCCCTTCTAGCCATTCCCTCCCCGCAGTCACAGCCACTGTAAGTGACCTCTCTCTGAGTACATTAGCAGGTGATTGCATATTAGGAGCTGTCATCAAATCCTACATAGAACCAACAGTTATGCAGGATGGCCTAAGACACACATTCAGTTGTAATCTGAATCACTGACAAAGACTACATGCCAACGACTGCACAGTACTGTCCTTTGGGAAGACATCCATCCTTGGAAAGTATTGAAGTGTCTGCACACAATTGAGCCAGTACACATGGAGTTATGGACTCAGAGAGTAATTTAGCCTTTCCCTTTCAATGCTCGGTCAGATGTGGGGAGGCAGTCACTGTTGTACAAACTATACAGACAGTACTGTCACTACTATACTGCATGTGGCAGTCGTCACACCTATCATTGTGTGCAGTGGCACCCTTGCTATGTCATTACACAAGCTTATCGTGCAACTGTTGCAGCCCCACAGGTTCCATAGTACACCAATACACAGTGTAGATAACATGTCTTGTGTAGTCTCTGTCAAGACTGTACATGTGTAGTCCTTCACCTAAATGCTTTGGAGGGGATGTGTATGGCTGCAGACAGTGAGGTGTCAGATCCCATGTTGCACCCCCAGCGTATCCATGAAATAACTAACACATTTCTCACCTGTTCTACATGCCTACAACATCACTGTGGTATACATAGTACATGCTGGAGAGACAGGTATGTAACACAGTACACCCTACATGAAACAACCCCCATGCATGTGAAGCACACATCTGCTGTGACACACCTCATGTTCAGGTCATGCAGTGGGATGCATAACACGACAGTCATAACTGGTGGCTGACAACTGTCTGTACTGAACACAGGATATTTATAGATGGGTCATCTGCAGCACCACACCTTGTAGATGTCATAGTTCCTATAACCTTGGTGACACTTATCAAGGGTATCAGATATTTTCATAGGTAAGGGATGCATGAGTACACTGAATGACACCATTGTCCTTGTTAGCCTGTTATACACATATGAACCTATGTAGCCATATAGTTATAGTGCTATATCTTGTTGAAGACATGTATCTGCTGTGCTGACATGCTATCCTGTGCTGCTGCATTTCTGCTGTGTACCCATAGGTTTTCCTAACAAACCCCTGAAACAGAAACATAAACAGGTCCATGACACACGTATACAGCCATTACAACACAGTACAACGTAAGGTAAACAACAGTATGTGATGTACTCATGAGAATTGCCAGCATATAATATCTGTTAGTAACTACAAGTGTCATGGCAAAACAGCACTGCATTACACAGGTACTTGTTAACTAATATAGTCACCCTGTGCATCAGACACGTAGCTTAATTTCCCTGCATTGATGGGGAGGATGACAGGGATGTGGCACAGGCATCATCACTTGCACAGGGTGTTGTGTGGGGGTGCAGGAAGCCTAGGCTGACCCAAATGGTTGACAGCATGTGTGTGAATCAGGAAGGGAAGCAGGTAAGATGGACCATGGAAAGGTGCCGTGCATCTCTGTACGTGACCTGCATTAGTGGTGTGTGTGTACAGTCAAGCTCAGTGCTAGCCCTACATGTATGTATGTTGGACAGCTTTGGACCATACATGGTAGAGATGACACTTTACCATCTCTGGCCCCGAAGATGGGAACTGGCTCTGCCAGGAGTTGCACTAGCACCTCCATGCTCAAGGTCAGAAGTGGTGCTAATACCTGACTGTGACTGCTGTCTGCTGGGACTGTGTCCTCTTACGGGACCACCCAGGACCACAAGCCTATGGCCTGCCACATCTCAGTGTGGACAGCACACTCCCCTGTAGCACTGGATGTACTGCCACTATGGAAGTGTGATTGTGCATAGCCATGTGGACTCTCAGCAGATGGGGTTGCTGACCTACGTCCACGGGGCTGAAGCTCATCTCTAACCAGACACTCCAGCACAGACAATGTGCAGTCCAAGACGGGCACTATCTCAGCCTACCTTTTGTCCACTGCACCAGTGAACCGATCCAAAGTGTCAGCAATGTGGTGGAGGCAGTCATGGATGTCAGACTGTGCTGCATCCATAACCCTAAGCATACATCTGGAGTTCCGTTCAGAATGTGCCTATGCCTCCATGAAAGCCCGAAACATCCACTGAGTGACTCGAGATGTGACACCTGCAACAGGACAGCAGGCCTCCTACAAGCACCCCTATCAGTCTGCCTATGTGGAACCTCGCCAGGTCTCTGGCTATGGCCATTGTCTGCACTCACTGGAGCCATAGTTGCCACACTTTCCTGTTCAGTGTTCCCACCGTCTGACTGTCCATTATCTGTGGCCTCCGGGGACTGGATATGTGTGAGTATACTGACTGTGTGCAGTGACAATGAGGGTAGAAGAGGGATGTCAACCTCTGGTACAGATTCAGCCCCTGAAACCTCCACTTTTGCCTCACTGTGGCCACCATCATCGTCAGAGTCTGAGGAGACAGTAACATCAGGTTGTGTAGGGGACAGACAGCAACCCCCCCCCCCCGGTCGCCTGTGGTAAAAAAGAGAAAAGCAGTACGTTAACACCTGCACTATTATGCTCTGCAGCACTGTGTTGTGATATATGTAAAGCTCTGTACACTGTCGTCACTGACAGACGTGTTGAAAACCCAACTTCATATAGTAGGACTTGAGGAAAGTACTCTTCCCACTACTTGTAAATAAACTCTCATTACACTGCAGTCTCATCAGCAGCAGTGAGGTACACTGTTGACATTAGTGTAGACTCTGCACAGTTGACACATATGACACTCTGTATTGTCCTTACAATACTGTCACATCTATCAGTGTGGTCATACCTACAAGGCATCGGTATGAGTCTGACATGTGTACAGTCAGAAAATGTGTGCATTTGGCAGTCATGCCAACAGTACAGCAACGCAGGCAGCAGATCTTGGATGACAGTCTAGGGATTACAGTGCTGTAAACATACATCAATAACAAAACAGTGTCATGCTTCCCAGGAGAAGGACCACAGGCTTGTGTGATACATGACAGACCTGTGAAAATTTGAGGGAGAGGTAATGTCAGTACCACTGAATGTTCCACCACCACATGGTAATGCAGCCATATATCTCACATTTACACTAATTACTGTGTTAATTGTTATAGACTTCCGCAGTGGTGCAGTGGTGCAGTGGTAGCATTGTTGCCTCACAGCAAGAGGTTCTGCCGTTTGATTCTCGGCTTGGGTTGGGAGTGCCTTCTGTGTGGAGTCTGAATGTCCTCCCCACGGTCGAGTGGGCGTTCAGAAGACATGCGTTGAATGGGCGTGCCTTCGTTGAAGGTTGGGCGTCAGGCTGTCAACTCGACACGATAAAAACCAACTGCCAGTCATTAGCGGACCGGAGTTCCGCTTTGGCGACCCCTAACCGGGAAAAGCCAAAAGACAAACAACAACTGTGTTAATTGTTATAGTGGTCAAAATCTGAGCATGACAGTCACTGCAGTTAAACCGTCTCCCCCCAAAGCAGACAGACCTAACACTCATGTAAGACTATGTATGCCCAGACACACTGAATGCTACAGTATTGCAGTGCTGATCAACCTGAGCTTACCTGCATGCTCCGCTGCTGTGGAAACTGTGGCACCCACTTCCACCATGTAGGTTGTGATGGATGCCTGGGAGCTGTAGTGTGTGCCTAGATTTGCCAGGAGTTCCTCTATGGCTGAGAGTGGTTGTTCCACTGCAGGCCCTCCACTGGTGGTTCCATGAACCCTGGCTACATGTGCTGCTCTTCTGCTTGCAACATTGATCATGTCCATTGTGTGGTATCAAGCCTGCTCATATGAACTGTTCTGATGACCTGTGGCATTGACATCATAGACAAGGTCAGCCCACAGTGCCTCCCGTTGTTTCCTGTTGTGCCTCCTCCTAGGTAATAGGACTTCATGGTGCTAACTGAGCTCTTCTAGTATCAACTAATTCTCTACATCTGTGAAAGCTACCTGACATCGTGCATACATGTTTTCTGAAAGTCAGTAACATGGGAACACATGTCAGGATCCAATACATGGAAGTACATTGTGTAGAGATACTGCAAGGACAGAATGGCTGCCAATATCAACTGCTTGATCACACATGTCATATTCCACACTGTGCAAACATACTAAGCATATAGATACAGCTAGAATACTATCAGTAGTCAATTTCTGTGTGTGCCATGACAGATACTGCTGTATGATCATACGGCTGACAGTAGAGTCTATTGTAGTGTGTCCTCAAGGGCCACCCCCCCGATAATATGTCTAAACAACTGTGACAAATAAGTGCGCAATTACAACCACTGTAAAGGAGGAGTCCCACGAGCCCAGTGTGCCACACTGACAATATACATTCCATCTTTGAGGTATTGCACATCCTCTGTATGTGTAACAAATGTGGAGATCATTGACATGTCATTATCACAGTTCTAAGAAAGGCTTCTTGCTGTGATCCCTATTCCCTGTAAGTCTGTTCAAACATCTGCATCCTGATGTAAACAAAATGATTACATACCTGATGGAGTGCAGTACTCCTCTGCTGATATGTGCTGATAGTTAATATTTTGCATACGAGTGTTCTGAGGAAAGTCTCATACAGGCTGGTCCCCCACAGCTGCTTGCCTTTTTAACATGCTTCTCATCAGCAGGTGATTGCCTCTTAACCGATCTGTGGTCCTGAAATTCTAATAGTGCAAATCAGCTGTGTTGGCTACAGTCATCAGCCAGTGACATGCAACCACAATGCAATGTATAAGGCCTTCATTTAGATTAGATACCCTTTTTGATATGCTCTGCTGGACATTACTGAGGTGAGGAGACTATGTCATCACAGAGGGTAGGTCTGTAACAACAACTTTTACATAGAGATGGGTGTGCTACAGGCTGCAGCTGCAGGTAATAGGTGTAGGCAGAGAGTGTGAACACTTTGGAGGGCAGCAAGCTGTAGGAGTAACTGTGGGAACTGTGTCAGCCTTGTAGAAGAGGCAGATGCAGAGTGTATGTACCCTTTCCAGTCCAGTTAAGGCATGTGTTTAAGGTAAGTATGTTAGATAATGGTATCACTAACAGAGTACTAGGCCACATATTTGTTGTGTCCTTGAGCAACATGGGGGATAAATATAACAATATGTCCACCATTTGGGTGACTGTCAGACCACGTGTTACAGTCTGGTCGTAATTTGGAGCATGTATAGGGGCAGTCCTTGTTAAAAACAGGTACCTAAAATGTGTATGTTAGCTGTGCAGCTGTGTTAATTGGCACTTTGAGTTTGAAAGGATTTTGTGGTTCACTCTGATATTTGTGGCCCTAATTTGCAGTACCCGAGTTGAATATCTCTGTGAATGCATATTAATGCATGACGTGACACTTTATGCACTTACACTTTTGCTATAGGGGTATGTGAAGTGTTTTACAATCTGCAGGCTTGTTACTTCCATCAGTGAAAAGCAGACATTTCATTTGATATGCATTGTGAGAATAAAGAGTGCATGACTCAGTTATTAATTGCTGGCTTCGTAATACTGTAATTCCACTGTTATACACTACTGGATTTGAACCCAGGACTGTGTGTGGCAAAATGTACTGTTTGCAAGAAATTTAACAGACTAAGCTACTGAGTCACTTCTATAGCAGGTGTATTTGCAAGATATGTGCACTCATACAGGCTGTGACATACATTTTCTACATCCTTCAGTATGTTCATGGCTTTATATGGCTGTATTTTTGCTCTAGGGTCCCAGTTGAACATGTATTTTGCCATTAATGCCTTAGCAGGTGTCTTCCTACATGTTGCTGTGGGCACATTTACCTGCTATCACAGGCTTGGTTTACATCCATTATTATGTCTTTGGCTTTCTAGTAGTATAATATTGCACCAGAGTCCAAGGTGCACTCTATTTTTTTTCCTTAACTTTTTAATCAAGTTTGCGCAGGGTGGCGCAATGCACAGCTCCACTGAAACACGCTTAATGACTGTAACTGGCAATTACTATGTTTTGTTTAAACCACCTGTTTTAATTAAGAGTTGTGTGGTGTGGCATGTTAATGGAGTGGTCTGCAGGTGCGATGGTCTTGGGTTCGAAATATGGGGCAGGTGTTTATTTTGTAAGTATGTATTACAATTTTAAAAACACATAGTCAGTATAGCTCTATTTAGCTGAGCTTAGCGAAGCTGTGTTGCTCAGCATTACGCAAAAAAAAATAAAGAAAAATGGGGAGATAGGAAAGTGGTGAAATGGGGTGCAAGCAAGGGGGGGAAACATAGTGAAAGGGAGGTAGGGATGTGCAGGATATATGTAGGAAAGAACCATAGCTATCCACTTATTGTACAGCAGCAACTGTGCACTTTGACAGAATTTTTATATGACTTTGGACACTCACCCCCAGAGAGAGGGCTGAGGACAACATAACTGCATTGTCAAACCAGTTGAACCAGATTACGTGTGTCCAGTGAGCACATGTGCAAAATGGAGAGCTATGTACAGGACAATATATTTTTGTGGGGGTGGAGGGGGGACATGTGCCCCCCTTTTTTTTTTTTTTTTAGGTGAAAATGAAATGTTGGCAAAAGAACATGGGTACCTGTGGGAGAGGTAGGTTGGGTAGGTGAGGATGCATTTGCAGAGAGATGAGACAAATAAGACAGCAGGCAGGGGCGGTGTGACACATGAGGGGAGTGAACACCTTGGATAAGGAGGGTGTTGTGGAATCTTAGTCCCATGTGCCTGCATAGTGCAGGAGCGTGACTCACATCCCTACCCATGGGACTGTCAGTACTGATCCATCACTGCCTCGGGGTGGCATTGTTGGAGGCTGGGTACCAGGTAAGGCTGCCCCATTAGGTTGGCCAGCATGTCCTTAATCTGGCACAGTCAGTGGTCAAACCCTTGGTAGACTGTCCTGCACACCAAAACCTGCAATGCAGCCTGGGTGACAACTCCCCCCTCCACCACCACTCCCAGAAGGGGGGCCCATCCCTATCCCATGGGGTTATACTACCCAGTGCCGCAGGTAGTGCAGGGGCAGCAGAGGGGGCACCATCGGTCTGGGTCCCAGACTTGCTTGGACCTGGTGCCATGGCCGGAGGAGTCAAGGCAGGCAGATCAGCCGGAACCGGCCTACCTTGATGTGCTGTGGTAAATGAGGTATAGCAATAAGTTAAGGTTAGTAATAACCAAGCCATTGTTGGTATTAACAGAATGGAACATCATAGTTATTAATCTAAATACATTTTAGTGTATATTATGTGCAACACAAGATTAAGTAACATAACATTCAGTGTTTTAACAGCATGCCAGTAAGAATTAAACCACAATGTCAACAAAATAGTTAGTTTAACAAAATATATGTTAATATTGAATCATAATAACACATAATAATAAATCACAGTTTACTAGAATGTAGTTAAACAAAATGTTAATATTAAATCATCATCATAAATAACAGTAATAAATAAATGAAGGTGAGGGGTGGGGAGAGAGATAAAAACATTCCATTACTGACCTACCTGTGTGTAGTGTCAGTTTTGAGTACAGTGACTACGATTCCCCTATAGCAGATGTAGCATTTGCATACCTCTCAGACTGTTAGCATGGGTCAGTATGGGCCAAGCAGTAACAAATGCAGGTACACAACTACACAGAACAGCTGTTCTCTAAGTGGATTTGGTAATGCATTGCACTCCAGGTAATCATTTTTCTTGTACTCCTGTGACAGACAGATTAGGCAGTTTTATTTATTTTATTTATTTATTTTTTATTTTACATTTGATGACCGGGAAAGTCCGACTGGACACAGGTCCATTTTCAGCGGAGGCCCGGGGAGAAAAGCTCCAGTTAATACAGTGCTACAATACATACATTTAAACATTTAGAAGGCATAGTTAACATTTAGGTATAGAGCATAAACTATCGATAGCATCAAAATAAACCATTCAACATTTATTCAGAGTCATTTAGATCCATACCATGTACTGAAGTATTGTTTGTTAAGAATAAGTGTTCAGAGGCTATAGGTTTTTAGTAAGCATAGGTATTCTGAGGATAGAAACTTGTGGGTGATCATTGGTGGAAACCTTGTAACTCTGCAATATAGTGGCTTAGCCTGGGGAGTCTCATGTTCATAGCCAGTTGTTAGTATAGTGGGTTTTGAGTCATTTCTTAAATAGTGGAGCAGAGCTTGTAGAGGTTAAATGGATTGGGAGTGAGTTCCAGATATTTGCTATAGTACAGCCAAAGAGAGCTTTACCTGCTTCATTCTTATATTTGGTGACCTTTATGAGATTTTGGTCTGTTGACCTTAAGGTTTGGGTGGTGGTGTAGGCCTTTATTAGATCCTGTAGCGCTGGAGTTTTATCAGAGAGGTAGAACAGTCTGTGAGCTATAGAGAGTTGAGTAGTAAGAAGTAGTTGGGGCAGCTCAAGCCAGCTAAGGTGTTTGAGGGAAAGGCAGTGATGGGATCTACTAGAGGCACCTGCAGCAAACTTGGCAATCTTGTCATAGCAGGATGCCATTCTGTTTAGTTCGCCTTGGCGAAGATTAGTCAGGCTAGGGGAGGCATACAGTAGGGCGGATAATAAGTGTGTTCTAGCAATAGTGGCTGTGGTATAGTTGGTCATGAATTGCTTGTTCCGATACAGGAGACCAAGCTTTTTGTTCACATTTTTGATTGTTTGGGCTATGTGAATGTCAAGCTTTAGGTTATCAATTACTACTCCTAGGAGTTTTGTGTTAGTTGTTGGGGTGATAGAGGCTGTTATCCTTGGAGTTTTTGGTGAAATCATTGTTTAGTGCAGGAGCTCTACCAGGACTGAAGAGAAGTAGTTTTGTTTTTTTTTTTTTTTAGGATTGAGTATAAGTTTAATGCCAGAAAACCATGATTCAGCCAGAGTAAAGTTATGTTGTTTTATTGTATGGAGCTCGCTTAAGGTTGGAGCGGCACTTATGATAGTAGTGCCGTCCACAATATTGTACTATAGAGGCAGAGGGGGATGTGGCAGCTATCTGATTTGTAAATATGGAAAACAGTAAAGGACCAAGTATGGAGCCTTGAGGGACTCCTATGGATACTGGTAGAAGAGAGGATAGCTGGTCCTGCCAAAAAACTGCTTGTTGGTGGCCTGATAAATAGCTGTTGAACCATGTTATTGTGAGGGAGTTAATGTTAAGGGTAGATAGAGCTTTGAGAAGCAGAGTGTGGTTGACCGTATCAAAGGATTTAGATAAGTCTAAGAATATAGAGGAAACGAAAAGTCCGTTGTTTCTATGGGTATTGACTATGTTGGTATATGAGAGTAGAGCAGTGGTGGTACTATGGGAGGGTCGGAAGCCATGTTGAGATGTAGCTATAAAGTTATTTTTTAGGAGGTATTGCATTAGTTGTGTATGCACTACTCTTTCTGGGATTTTTGATAAAGGAGATAAAATTGCAGTTGGGCGGTAGTGGGTGAGTTCAAGGGAGTTTCCGCCTTTGTGGAGTGGAATAATTTTCCACAGGTAAGGTATTTTGCATTCTGCTATGGATCTATTTATGAGGATAGACACAGGGTAGGATACAGTTTCGGCTGTTAGTTGAAGGAAATCAGCTGGAAGTTTGTCAGCAGCTAATGTGGTAGGTTTTAGCTTCCTGAGGAATTTAGTAATAAGTTGGGTAGGAGCTGGAGTTAAGGAAAAGTTAGAGGGTGTCTGTTGAGTGGGAGGGTTAGTTGGGGTTGGAGATGGAGTAGGGCTGGTGTTGTTATTTAGGGTGTTAGATAGAGCTAGAACTGTTTTTGTAAAGAATTTGTTGAATTGTGTAGGGGTGTCCTCTTTGTTGTTTGGAAGCATGGGTGTGGGAGTGCCAGTTTTACCTGGATGCAATAGTTTTCTTATTGAGGCCCAGAATTTCTTGGGGTTATGAGCGTTTTTCTCTTGTAAGGTTTTGTAGTAATTGATTTTATCGAGTCGTATAAGTTGTTTGGACTTGTTCCATAGTGGTAAGTAGTTTTGTTTTGAGGTAGAGGTTTTAGGTTTATGATATTGAGCCCAGGCTCTGTCTCTGACCTTCATTATGATTTTAGTTTATTTTGTTAACCAAGGAGCACAGTTTGTCTTAACTCTGATGGTTCTGCTGGTGCGTGATGGTTTAGGATTGAGAGAAAGGTTGCATTAAAGTAGTCTACTGCTTCATCTAGGGGTAGGTGTTTTAGGGGAGTCCAGTTACAGTATTTTAGTTCGTTGTTTAGGTCCTTGGCTTGGAAGTTTGTTTTATTGTAGACATTTCTAAGGATGGGTTGTTTACTATGATGGGATTTATGTCTAATAAGGTAGGTTGGTTGGTGATCGCTCAAATTGTCTGGTAGGCAGCCTGATTGGTATGCTAAGGTGGGGTTAGACAGAAGTATCCAATCTAAGATGGATTGATGTTTGGATTTCTTATAGACTCTTGTGGGGTTATCTGTGATTTGGGTGAAACCATGAAGATTAATATGTGTAGAGGGATTAAATTTGGTAAAATCAGACCAGTCAATGTTAGTCTCCTAAGAGAATGGTCTCTTGTGGATGGGAGGTAGACATCCAGTGTAGCAGGTTTTCCATAGTGGCAATGTTATTTCCTGGTAGGATGTAGGCACCTGCTATGACTATATGTTTGGTAGGGTTTAATTTTAATTTAGCAAGAATGAGTTCTATATTATTTACTTCCTGGGATTTGTAGCTAATCTCTTCCACTGTAAGATGATTTTTGTACAGTAAGGCTATGCCTCCTCCTTTTTTCCCTATCCTATCTTTCCACATAATATTATAGCCAGGGGGAGTAATCTCATTATCATGGTGTTCTGGTCTCAGCCAAGATTCAGTTAGTATGGCTAAGTCTGGCTTATATAAAGTCAATAGGGCAATGGAGTTCCTAAACTTTATTAAGTATACTTCTTATATTAATGTTTAAGAGAAGTAGAGAGGAGGTCGCCCTACTATAAAGAGGGTTAGTTTGGTTAAGATTTGTATGGATTGAAGAATTGGGTCCTGGGTTAGGGTGTATGTCTCCACAACAAGTTAGTTTTTGAGTTAGATATAGGTAGAATTTAAATAGTTTCTGTAGTATTTTTCACTTGTTTTTGGGATAAGTAGGGGTTTATTTTGCTTGGTGGTTTATTAGTTATGTAGGGATGGTGATGGGTTGGTGATAGGTCACATGGAGATATTGGGGAATGAATTGGTTTTAGTGAATTGGGTATGGTATCTGTTTGCCATTGGGTTGGTTTGGTGAGATGAAGTTGTGTGTGGTAGGCTGTGAGGATAGAAAAAAGAAGGAGAACAAAAATAGTCATTGTGTAATATGCTATAAGTGTAGGTGAGGGAAAGGCATTTTATATTTATCCTGTCCTCTTCCTTATGCTACCTGTTGTAGTAGGGAAAGGTGAATGAGAGTAGGGGCTGTAAGGCTAGATGGTAGAGAAGCTATCAAAGGATTTAGCAACAAGGGTGTAGTGTATTGTGATTGAGTGGGGGATTGAAGGTGTGAAGTGAATGATTGAGTGGGTGTGTAAGTTAAGATTGGACTGGCCAGCAACTATAAGTCTAATTGAACTGGGGGTGGGTGGGAATGGGGGTAGGGGAGCGGAGTGAGCCCAGAGCAGAGGGAGAATGGCGCGGGTAGCACCCACCCTTGGAACGGACTACCCCTAGAGACACTATCAAAATAAACTATATCAAAAGATACTAAATGCAGGTAGGTGAGAGGAATGGCTGCTATATCTTGGGAGTGAAGAGATATCAAAAAAAGTAATGGTATTGAAGTATTGAAGAAGGTGGATATAACAGAGTAGGTCAAAGAGGAGGGGGGAAGCTTGCAGGGAATTAACAGAGAAAGAACTATCAGGTGAAGGAGTGGGGTAGAAAGAAAGAAGGGTGGCAAGAGACTAAGGGGTCCTAGCAGCGAGCTCCCCAATTAGAGCAGATAAATAATTATATCCAAAAGGAGTAGAGACATGCACTAGTTACACTTTAGAAGCTGCTGTGAATCACCGGAGCTGTGGAGGTGCCCATTCAAAGTGTACTTCTGTAATACTGTGGATGTGCTGTTAAGCAGGCCTGAGAGCTAGGGAGAGAATAATAACCTTAAGTAAGAAAGAAGGCTGAGCTTACCAATAGTGTTTAGTCAGCAGAGAACTGTACTATCTTATTAAAAGACCTGCAAAACTCAGTTATTAAGCTGTGAAGTCATTAGCTACAGGAGCTAAAAGAGACCAGGACTGCATGCACTATTACAATCCTTTCAGTTCGTGGCTGAATACATTAATTGCTGGACAGTTATTTTGGTATAAAAATGAGCAAAAACTCAATTATTAAGTTCTGAAGGCATTAGGTACTGGAGCTAAAAACCAGGACTGCAGCCACTATTTCAACCCTTTCCACTCGTGGTTGCATTTGATTAATTTGTCGGAAGGTTGTTATGGTATAGTTGACCCAAATAGTTGTAAACTGCAAAGTTTTCAGCCAATTTAATTAGTATTACACCCATATACACTGTTCGATCCTTTAAAGACCTACAGTGTTTTTGCCTAATACTGCACACTTATTTAGGTGCAATAGGCTGATATAGCCTTTGGCTACTGCAGAACCACTGTTTCCACTCAAATTGTTGTATGTATATTTAAGTTATCAGTCGCTGATATAGTTATAGATGCAAAGCCTTTGTCTACTGCAGAACCACCGTTTCCACTCAAATTGTTGTATGTACATCTAAGTTATCAGTCGCTATTGCCGCTACATCTCAATATTAAACAGTAGAAGCTACCAAAGCATTTAGGTTATCAGTCGCTAATACCACTACACATCCCAGTATTAAACAGTAGAAATTAACAGAGCATCTAGGTTATCAGTTGCTAATGCCGCTACACATTTCAATGTTAAACAGTAGAAGGTAACAAACCATCCAGGTTATCAGTCATTAATGCCGCAGCACTTCCCAATGTTATACAGAAGAAGCTATCAGTCTAATAACTATGCAGTGCTTCACGTACAACGCTAAAATTCTAAACAGTGAAGTATAGTATTTATGCCTTGAATTAACACAAAGTTATGACATCAACGCTAAAATTCTAAACAGTGAAGTATAGCATTTGTGCCTTGAATTAACACAAAGTTATGACATAAAAAGCAATGCCCGTAGTTAGGTAATGCATGTGCAGTTGTGATGTAATGAGCAAAGCATAATCAGAAACTTAAAAAATCTTACTAAAAAATCTTACTGGGAACACGCTGCTGGAACGCTCACTCTGGCAAGAAGGGGCGATTAAAGATGGTGGCCAGCTGTTACCCAGGTGTTTTAAAACCTCTGACCGTGGGACATGTGAACCATGAAGAGTAGGTAGGGGGGCAGGGAAGTGATACAGTAGGAGTAGTGCAGTATGGGGCTAGCAGAAACTAGCGCAGGAAAGTTAAGCACCCACCCTTGGAATGGACTGCCCCTAGAGACACTAGCAAAATAAACTAGCTCGAAAGATACTAAATGCAAGTAGGTGAGAGGAATGGTTGCTATATCTTGGGAGTGAAGAGATATCAAAAGTAAGGTAACGGTATTGAAGAAGGTGGATATAACAGAGAGAGTAGGTCAAAGAGGAGGGGGGGAAGCTTACAGGGAATTAACAGAGAAAGAACCATCAGGTGAAGGAGTGGGGTAGAAAGAAAGAAGGGTGGCAAGAGACTGAGGGGTCCTAGCAGTGAGCTCCCCAATTAGGGCAGATAAATAAGTATATCCAAAAGGAGTAGAGACGTACACTAGTTGCACTTTAGAAGCTGCTCTGAATCACCGGAGCTGTGCTTGGAGGTGCCCGTTCACAGTGTACTTTTGTAATACTGTGGATGTGCTGTTAAGCAGGCCTGGGAGTAAAAAACCTTACTGGGAGCACGCTGCTGGAATGCTCGCTCTGGCAAGAAGGGCGATTAAAGATAATTTTCATTACATTACGAGAAGTCGTGACACTTGAGAGGCATGTTTACACTTGAGAGGCATGTTTGTATAAAGTCCCAGGAAGTAACTGTCCGCTCACCTTGGTGAATCCAAACACCATAAAATTATTCCAAGCACAATGATGTAATCCAAGTACAGTAAAGTTTATTCCACAGTTCTTTAACAAAATTCCACAGCAGGGGTGATGACCTCCAAAATCCCAACTGTAGAGTAAGCGCATTCATCTGTAACCATACCAGACTTTATCAAACTGTTGTATTTCACTTCTCTTTACACTTATATACACTTGTTTTCTTAATTTGTGTCCAATTAACATTTACAAATACAGTTCTCTAAAAATTATTTAAAAAAAAAATATATATATATATATATATATATATATATATATATATATATATATATATATATATATACACACACACACACACACACACACACTCAGGAAGTGTGTTAGCAGGACAACAATATACCTAAGGTATGTACCTAGAAGAATACTATGTGTATGGACTTAAAATAATAACATGGATATTACTTCAATAATTCACATTCTAAATTACAATTTTCTAGCTCTCTGTTTTAACACTGGCCGTAGGGATAAATATTCATTAATACCTGGAAATTCTGTTGCGTTAAGGGTCAACTGCCAATGCAGTTCCCTAGTTTCTAACTTATTCCCCCAATCACCCCCTCTAATGTTTCTTTTAACTTTTACCGAACTTGAAACTAATAACATTGGGACATGTTTCTGAATGTTTAAAAAGGGCATTGTTTTTATTCTTTGTTTCCATAGCATATGTGTGTTCATAAATTATTTGCCTTAGGGATCTTTCTGTTTTCCCCACATAAAAATTTAAACAGCTTTGACATATGGCAATATATATAACTCCTCTTGTTTGACAATTGCCACCAACCATCCTCATAGTGGGTATCTTGTCTCCTACCTTATATTCACTGCTTTCTAAAATCAGTGCACATTCGTTACACCTGCCACATTTATTAGTGGATCTAAATGTACTTCACTGTTTTGTGTGTTCTAATAAGTATTTAATATTTTCCCCACTCTATTGGTAAAAAGTGGACCTGTACCTAAGCAATGGGTATACTCATTTCCTTCCAAGATCACCCAGTTCTTAGTAAGAATCTTTTTTACCTCCCTGCCAAATTAACTAAATTCTGTAACCATAGAATGTGTAAGTCTATCTATCTGGTTACTTTGTGATTCCTTAAAGACTTGTTTTTGTCCTTATAGGGGAATACATTTGTTACCCAACCTGTTAAAACCTCTTCTTTAAATTTCTCCACAAATTCCGTGGGGTATCCTCAATTCCTAAACATTTGGGTCAACAACATCAGTTCTTTTGTTAACCCTTCCAAAGTTGAACACATTCTAGCCCCTCTGATCATCTGGCCTCTTACAAGGTTTCTCATAATATGTAATGGGTGTTGACTTTCAAATCTCAAGAAACTATTAGAATATGTAGGCTTCCTATGAACCAATGATTTAAAACAGTTCTGGTTAGTATTTTTAATCAACTTTGCATCCACATAATCTATAACGTGTGGATTATGAGTGTGTGTAAATTGAAAATATTCACAAATGTTATTAACAAATCTCTCAAATTTTAATACTTTCTCGAAATCTACTTTCCATAAAATGAACACGTCATCCAAATAACGGGTATATAATATCCAATCTTTGGAAAATTCAGTGCCAAATATATATTTCTTCTCCCACATACAAAAAACTAAATTAGCAAAAATAGGGGCACAACTTGACCCCATTGCAACCCCCTTTAATTGCCTATAATATTCTTCTTCAAATACAAAGAAGTTATTTTTTAATACCCATTTCATCATTTGTACTACAAAATTAATTATGGTAGCACTCAAATTACTATATTCCAATAGTGCTTCATGAAATAATTCCAATCCTAATTCATGGGGGATAGATCCAAAAAGGTCAACAACATCAATAGTTGAAAAACCCGTATAGTCCATGTAATATTCCTGTTTATCTGAGTTAAAAAGTCCCATGAGTCTTTAACAACGTATTCTATCTTTTTTAAAGTCTTTTAGTAATCTATCTATAAACACTCCCAATGGGTATGTAGAACTACCTTGGGCTGCTATAATCAATCTGTATGGTGGGTGGTGAATATCCTTGTGTACCTTTGGTATGCCGAATATGGTTGGGACAAAGGGGTATTGGTTCTGTAGGAAGTTAAATACCTCCTCATTAATAACTTCCTGCATAAAACTGTCCTCTAAATACATCTATAGTCTCCTATGAACCATGTAGACTTCATTTCTAGAGGCTATTGAATATCTGTATCTTGTAACATGTTAGTAATCTCATTAATATAATCTATTGTTTCAACTAATACTATTCCCCCTCCCTTATCTGGCTTCATTACCCGTATTAATGTTGACTCTCTTAGTTCATTTAATAACGTTTTTTCTTCTCTAGTCAGGTTATAATATTCTTCTTTATAACCATAATATTGTTTACAAATTTCCTTTATACACATATTCTCGTAATGTACCATCACTGGATTTAATGGGGGATTAAACAAACTTTTTTTCCTCAAAATACTTCTGTTCGTATTATTTTCATTCTTTGTCTGCTTAAAATATAACTGTAAGTTTAATTTCCTTGTATATAACTTCAGTTCTGTGAGTATTTGTGCTAATCCTGGTTTCCTCACCGGAACAAATTTAAATCCCTTCTCAAACAGGGTAAAATGCATATCTGTAACTGGGTGACCTGTGTAGTTAAAAATCTTAAAACCTTTCCTGGTGTAAATAATACCAGACAGATCTTCTATAATACGATTACTATCTATATTTCCTTCTAGAATCTGCTGTTCTTGTTGTTGTTTCAGTAGGTTCTCTGACCCCTCGGTAATCTCCCCCTAGATCTGTTGCCCCCCCTAAAAAATTGTTGTTGTTCTGTCTGTTACGGTCTGTATTCTTTAACCTTTCAGACCTTCTTAACTGGGGAAATTTCTTGATCAAAGACTTCATCCACTACATCATGGTTATAGTTAGTATTTTGTCCTCCTCCATTCTCTTGGTTAACTAAAAAATCGTGATTATTGCCCGGTCTAGTCATTTCAATTCTTTCCTCATAATAACGTCTAGGTAATAAATAAGCTTCTTTTTGCTTATATTCTAGTTCATCTCTTTTCAATTTACGTTGTTTTCTCAGTGTATTTTCTTTTACCTGCTGTTCTATTTAATAAAAATATTATCGTACTTAACTTCAAAGTTTAAAAAACTTCCATCATCATCATTAAAATATCTTCATTTAATTTATTAACTTCTCCTAAAAGAATGTTAATTTTACCATTATTAACTTTAATAATGAAATGTAACAATTCAATACCATGTCTGTCGAACATGGATAACAATTCATCAAGCTCCATTTGTCCAACTAAAATTCCATTGGGAAATTTGGCCATTCTCAGGCTTTTAGGTATTCTTTGGACTTTAATGCATTTTGCAAGGTATGCATTATCAATTTGCAAGTTATGTACCTTGCTCATCTTCTGTTCAAATTCTTTAAATCGCTGGTGTATGTCCAAAGTTTTTAGTTGCTGCCCCTGGTTGGATAATAGTGATTCCTTCTGTAGCCATCGTTCAAATCTGTTCCTCCTGTTGTCATCACATTGTGGAACATTCCCAAAAACCGCCTGTCCACAAGGAATACTATTTGTAGGTGTACTAAGTTCATTGGCTTCTCGTGCTTCTCCATTCAGATCAAGTGCAGTGGCCGTCATCGTACGTAACGTAGCTTGCGTCATCGCTAAGGTTGCTGGTACTAGTAGTTTGTCCAACTTACTCTGCAACTGCTGATATTGCAGAGTCATTAATTTAATCAATTGCCCAATATTATCATTGTTGTTGTTACTGGAAACTGTAGATGAATGGGCTTGATGGTTGCTTTGCAAATTGTGTTCGTTCTGGTTATCCATAATGAAAAATTACACAAGCAATAAGGTGTATTACAATACAGAACACTTCACCTTGAAAGACCGCTAAATGCGGAATGTCTCGGCTTCTATTAAACAGAACCAGTATAAAAGAAAGACAACAAATTGTGTTCCCAAACAGGACAATTTGCCCAGTAATACCGCTCTCTTTTGGCTATCAAAAGCCTCTGTTAAGTAGGTTTACAGTGTGCGGACTGTCCACAACCTCGCTCGAACCAAAAGACCAGCACTGCAAAATACTCGAGCACCAGGATTGTAGAAACCAAACTTTTAAAAAACACAATCCCAGGAAGTAACTGTCCGCTCACCTTGGTGAATCCAAACACCATAAAATTATTCCAAGCACAAAGATGTAATCCAAGCACAGTAAAGTTTATTCCACAGTTCTTTAACAAAATTCCACAGCAGGGGTGATGACCTCCAAAATTCCAACAGTAGAGTAAGCGCTTTCATATGTAACCATACCAGACTTTATCAAACTGTTGTATTTCCCTTCTCTTTACACTTATATACACTTGTGTTCTTAATTAGTGTCCAATTAACATTTAAAAATACAGTGCTCTAAAAATTATTAAAAAATATGTATACTCTCAGGAAGTGTGTTAGCAGGACAACAATACACCTAAGATATATACGTAGAAGAATACTATGTGTATGGACTAAAAATAATAACATGGATATTACTTCAATAATTCACATTCTAAATTACAGTTTTCTAGCTCTCTGTTTTAACACTGGCCGTAGGGATAAATATTCATTAATACCTGGAGATTCTGTTGCGTTAAGGGTCAATTGCCAATGCAGTTCCCTAGTTTCTAACTCATTCCCCCAATCACCCCCTCTAATGCTCCTTTTATCTATCTCCAGTATACCGAACTAGAAACTAACGAATAGTGAAGTCTTTGATCAAGAATTTCCCCAGTTAAGAAGGTCCGAAAGGTTACAGAATAGAGACCGTAACCGACAGAACAACAACACTTTTTAGGGGGGCAACAGACACCCAGGGGGAGATTACCGAGGGGTCAGAGAACCTACTGGAACAACAGGAACAGCAGATTCTAGAAGGAAATATAGATAGTAATCGTACTATAGAAGATCTGTCTGGTATTATTTACACCAGGAATGGTTTTAAGATTTTTAACTACACAGGTCACCCAGTTACAGATGTGCATTTTACCCTGTTTGAGAAGGGATTTAAATTTGTTCCAGTTTGGAAACCAGGATTATCACAAATACTCACAGAACTGAAGTTATATACGAGGAAATTAAACCTACAGTTATATTTTAAGCAGACAAAGAATGAAAATAATGCGAACAGAAGTATTTTGAGGAAAAAAGTTTGTTTAATCCCCCATTATATCCAGTGATGGTACATTACGAGAATATGTGTATAAAGGAAATTTGTAAACAATATTACAGTTATAAAGAAGAATATTATAACCTGACTAGAGAAGAAAAAACGTTATTAAACTAAGAGAGTCAAAATTAATACGGGTAATGAAGCCAGATAAGGGAGAGGGAATAGTATTAGTTGAAACAATAGATTATATTAATGAGATTACTAACATGTTACAAGATACAGATAAATATTCAATAGCCTCTAGAAATGAAGTCAACATGGTCAATAGGAGACTACAGATGTATTTAGAGGACAGTTTAATGTAGGAAGTTATTAATGAGGAGGTATTTAACTTCCTACAGAACCAATACCCCTTTGTCCCGACCATATTCGGCATACCAAAGGTACACAAGGATATTCACCACCCACCATACAGATTGATTATAGCAGCCCAAGGTAGTTCTACATACCCATTGGGAGTGTTTATAGATCGATTACTAAAAGACACTTTACAAAAGATAGACTACGTTGTTAAAGACTCATGGGACTTTTTAACCCAGATAAAACAGGAATATTACATGGACTGTACGTTTTTTTCAACTATTGATGTTGACCTTTTTGGATCTATCCCCCATGAATTGGGATTGGAATTATTTCATGAAGCACTATTGGAATATAGTAATTTGAGTGCTACCATGATTAATTTTGTAGTACAAATGATGGAATGGGTATTAAAAAATAGCTTCTTTGTATTTGAAGAAGAATATTATAGGCAATTAAAGGGGGTTGCAATGGGGTCAAGTTGTGCCCCTATTTCTGCTAATATAGTTTTTTGTATGTGGGAGAAGAAATATATGTCTGGTACAGAATTTTCCAAAGATCGGATATTATATACCCGTTATTTGGATGACATGTTCATTTTATGGAAAGTAGATTTCGAGAAAGTATTAAAATTTGAGAGATTTGTTAATAACATTTCTGAATATTTTCAGTTTACACACACTCATAATCCACACGTTATAGGTTATGTGGATGTAAGGTTGATTAAAAATACTAACCAGAACTGTTTTGAATCATTGGTTCACAGGAAGCCTACATATTCTAATAGTTTCTTGAGATTTGAAAGTCAACACCCATTATATATTAAGAGAAACCTTGTAAGAGGCCAGATGATCAGAGGGGTTAGAATGTGTTCAACTTTGGAAGGGTTAACAAAAGAACTGATGTTGTTGACCCAAATGTTTAGGAATAGGGGATACCCCACGGAATTTGGGGAGAAATTTAAAGAAGAGATTTTAACAGGCTGGGGTAACAAATTTATTCCCCTATTAGGACAAAAACACGTTTTTAAGGAATCACAAAGTAACCAGACAGATAGATATATACACATTCTATGGTTATAGAATTTAGTTAATTTGGCAGGGAGGTAAAAAGATTCTTACTAAGAATTGGGTGATCTTGGAAGGAAATGTGTATACCCATTGGTTAGGTACAGGTCCAGTTTTTACCAATAGAGTGGGGAAAATATGAAATACTTATTAGAACACACAAAACAGTTAAGTACATTTAGATCCACTAATAAATGTGGCAGGTGTAACCAGTGTTCACCGATTTTAGAATGCAGTGACTATAAGGTAGGAGACAATATACCCAATATTAGGATGGTTGGTGGCAATTGTCAAACAAGAGGGGTTATATATATTGCCATATGTCAAAGCTGTTTAAATTTCTATGTGGGGAAAACAGAAAAATCCCTAAGGCAAAGAATTTATGAAAACACATATGCTATGGAAACAAAGAATAAAAACAATGCCCTTTTTAAACATTCAGAAACATGTCCCAATTTTATTAGTTTCAAGTTCGGTATACTGGAGATAGTTAAAAGGAACATTAGAGGGAGGTGATTGGGGGAATGAGTTAGAAACTAGGGAACTGCATTGGCAGTTGACCCTTATCGCAACAGAATCCCCAGGTTTTAATGAATATTTATCCCTACGACCACTGTTAAAACAGAGAGCTAGAAAATTGTAGTTTAGAATGTGAATTATTGAAGTAATATCCATGTTATTATTTTTAGTCCATACACATAGTATTCTTCTATGTATATATTGTAGCTGTATTGTTGTCCTGCTAACACACTTCCTGAGTGTATATATATTTTTTAATAATTTTTAGAGAACTGTATTTTTAAATGTTAATTGGACACTAATTAAGAACACAAGTGCATATAAGTGTAAAGAGAAGGGAAATACAACAGTTTGATAAAGTCTGGTATGGTTACAGACGAAAGCGCTTACTCTACTGTTGGGATTTTGGAGGTCATCACCCCTGCTGTGGAATTTTGTTAAAGAACTGTGGAATAAACTTTACTGTGCTTGGATTACATCATTGTGCTTGTAATAATTTTATGGTGTTTGGATTCACCAAGGTGAGCGGACAGTTGCTTCCTGGGATTGTGTTTTTTAAAAGTTTTTTTTTTCCTACAATCGTGGTGCTTGAGTATTTTGCAATGTTTGTGTACAGTACATAAACTAGACAGCCGTCATGTCTTAGTTGTCAGGCATGGGAATATAATATAATAACTGTGACTGCAAAGGACATCTGTAAATAATGTGACAACTGACTGCAGCAACTTAGTGCAGACAGGCAAGGAATACAACTGTACTGGAGATATTTGGACAGATATGTTTAGGAATCAACAAGACTGCTTAACACTTTAGTGGTATTTCTGATAAGTGTGTGTGAAATCTAAACATTATATCTGCTCATAACATGGGCTACCTCAGACCTGTACCTTTTGTTCCTGGAGTGGGGGAGCATGAGTGCATTATGTGACTGATATTGACCTGCAGACAACCTTGAACTATACTATGAGTTGACCAATACACGTTAAAGGACATTTGTCTTGCATTCCATAACTGTTACAGTGTTACATTTCACTGCAGTGACAGTAGAACACACATGCATGGAATACACCTGTACTGCATATATTAGGACAGATTTATTTAGGAATCAGCAATGCTGCTTAACACTTTATTAGTATTGCTGGTAAATTACTGCAAAGTCCACACACAATATCTGCCCATTCAGTGGGCTACCTCACCTATATACCTTTATTAGCTGGAGTAGGAGGAACAGAGAGCATTATGTGACTGATATTGACCTGGAGACAGCCTTGGACTGTAATATGAGTTGAGCACTACAGTTTTCAGGCCAGTAGTTATGTGTTACACAGCTATTAGTGTTACACTTGACGCCAGCAACCTTACCATAGACAAGCAGTGCATACAGCTCTACTGTAATGGTTATTACAACACAATCCTGCTATATACCATTTTGCTTACTTTTATTGGTATTGTTTATTGCAATACATTTGTTATTTTTCATTTATTGTACTACAGCTCTAATTGCCTATTTATTGCGCTGCAGTTTTATTGTATAAATGCTTTAGTCTTTCTTGCTTATTGCACTACAGTTGCCATAATAAGTCCACACTTACCACACTCATGATGCAACCTGACAAGGGGCCCGAATAGGGACCCAACATGACAAGTCCTCTCAGCTGCTGCTGTTGGGAGAGAAGCACACCGTTATGCATACCAGTTTTGCAGACATTCAGCTTGCATTTTGGTAATATAGTGAAAAACATACTTATGTATTTGTGGGACATGCCCAGCTTCTTGCCTCTTGGACCCATGTGTCCAATGTTCCCCCTCTTTCTCCTCTTCAGGTTGTCTTAATGGTGGTGCACTGCTCACTAGTGCAGCGGATACCAGTAGCACTGGTAAGTTCCCTGGCCAACCAGTCCCAGGCCTCTGCTTTATATTCCGAGCCCTGGAAACTGCCCTGTATCAGCCTGGGTTCATAATTCTTTACCTGGAGCCCAGCAAAGACCCTGGAGTCCTGCACACCCCATCTGTGTTCCCAAAAGCATGTACCCTCTCCATCACTGCCTAGCATATCAACAGATAAGCAGACTCCAAAGAATAGTGCAGAATTCCCACCTATTGCACCTAATATAGGCTGTTTTCCTGCCCTTGCATGTCATAGAGCAACATTCAAAAGAGTGTGGCGTCACTTTAGCAGCATGCAAACCAGTTAAACAGAGCTGAACAGTGATAAACTAGCACAGCCAAGGTTTTAGCACCACGCAAACATTAGTCGCCATTAACATGTTTAAGTAGTGCTCAGCACAGAACAGCAGTGTCATATATCAAAAAAGTTGCTTTTAAACGTAAGCATAAAGTCTAAATTAAATTACAGACATCTTATGACTGCTACAGACTTGAACCCAGTATCTAAACATTAGGCTGTAACTGTACCCATTTAGCTACTTGGATATTATAAACACTAGTACACCTTCACATATACTACTGGGTTACCTGTTAGCGTTGCTGCGTGCAGTGCTGAGGAAACATGTTTCAAAAGATCCACAAATAGTTAATTACATCCAGTTTCTGTTTTTAGATGTCTGGCAGGTGTCGGCTATGTATGTATAAATGCCACTCACACCTGCCGCATTCCTCACCACGCACATAGCAAGTACAAAAAAAGTATGTCATTTTGATAATTAATTACATCCGGTTTCTGTTTTTAGATGTGTAGCAGGTGTCAGCTGTGTATATGTGAGCACAACTTGGCATTGCTGTGCTCCGCACCTCGCAAACATACAGAAAGAAAAAAAGGTAAAATTCATAAAAATAAAATATTATCCATTTACAAGAATTCACATAATTTCAACAGTAGCGGCAAGCATTACAGGGAGTCTCACCTTGTATATAACATTTGACCAGGCATCCACATCCACGGGTAGCATCTATATTTTTCCTTACATGGATTCAATATCCCTGTTCCTATGCTCTTCCCTCAGCAGCGCACCATCAATATGCATGGAGCACTGCCGAGAAAAAAACATGTCCGTGTACACTGATACACTCAATGTAGGCTCCACACGGTGCCTAAACAGGTATTATTAAATCCTGGAGATAATCTCTACACAAATTGTATACACACACACACAGATGTAACAATTGAAATGAAGATTTTCATCCTTCCAGGTTCAAGTTGCAGTAAACAAAACATATTCACCGTTATAAATGGATGCACTAGAAATATTTCCTGGCAATGTTTGCTTTCATAATTTGCTATTTAATACATGTAAGCATATAAGGGGATTAAATAGAAATGTATACAGAAATAATCAAACAGTGCATTTCGTAGCATCCTCTGTGCTGGTTATTCACTTAGTACTTAACCCACCCCCCCCCCCCCTCACCACCACCTCCACTCTGCCTAGAGTGTGGTGGCTATTGGATTTCTGCCATCTTGTATGTGCAGTTAATGTTTTGGAAAAAATGAATGCCATACACAGGTAAATATTTTTTGACCTGCACAAACCAAATCTTTTTTTCCTAAAAAAAAAATGGCTGATTGTAGTACAACTAATTATTACAGTAGATGAAATTGTGTGGGAATACAAATATGTTCTTTTCTGTTTGTGTATAAGTACGTGTTTGTGTATGTGTGTGTATAAACATGTTTTAAGTATATGTATATTTCTACAGATTTGTATTATTGTATGTCTTTTATACATGTTTACTTACATATATTTGTTTCTTCATACATTTGTATTTATACAGAAAAGCACGTCCACATATAAACATGCCATGTTTGTACAACTTATGCATTTTTGTTTACAGATGTTTTTGCCTACTCATACATTTGCTGTTATCCTTATTTGAACAATAAACCTATAGATAAATATTTGCAGTTATATATACACATTTGCATTTATGCGGTATTAGTGTAACATGTTTCTTAAACCTATTTTTATAAGATTTTACAAAAATTGTAAAAATACTCACTATAGAAATCTGGCCTTATTGCCATCACCTGGTCTTGCCTGTTTAGCCAGCTGGTCAGTCCTGTGCCTCTGTAGGTCATCGTATCTGTGGTGGCACTGGAGGCTAGGGTGTGTGATCTCTGTCAGAGATAACAGGTGCCCGCCTGTCTCTAGCCAGATGTCAAATTTTTCCACTCCATTCCACATACTGATGACTCCATTTTTTCCAAGTAGAAGTTCTTTACATGGTAGACCATGATTTCTGTCTCCTTGTCAGAACAGCTTGAAGCTCAGCCTCATGCCCTCACGGTGCTGCCATATTTGAAATGCCTATACCAGAATGAAGACTGTAACTGTAAGACTGTGGTTCACAGATTTGAAACGACACTGTCTGGGATGAGATGTCACCATAACAAAACCCGTCTTCCACATAGGGGCATTAGACATGGACCTACAGATGTTAAGTTGTCTATCTCGCCTTCATTCTTGCTGTTTGGGACTCGGCCATCTTCAATAGCTCGAGAGCTGTTTACTGGCTCGATGCGACCCCTTATCCCATGATGCCTAGCGATAGCTACCCAGATCTCATTTGCCGCTTCAACTGCTAGGTGTGTCATTTTCTGGCTCAGGCTTGTAATTTCAAATTTTTTATGTAGAAATATATTCCATAAAACTATTAGATAAATTTACCTTTCTTAGTTTTATTCACTAGTGTGTGTGTTGTTGAGTACCTTGTTCTTTTATAGTCCCTTTTTAATACAACTCGTTTAAGTTAGAGAGTTCTCCCCTCCGCCACTCCCTTCCCAATGACAGCCGTTTAACTTAGAGGCTCTCCTTTCCTTCTGTTTTTGCTACCATTATATAAAAAAAAGGGGGAGATTGTTTTATATATATTTATATATATATATATATATATATATATATATACATACACTTAGTCTGTTGTACTTTGACTAGAGTATAATTTTTTTTTTCTATCTGTGTTTCTCTTTTGGTGCTTGTTTTTTTGTCTTTTAGTTATGTCTAAAGAAGCTAAAGTTTCTGGATTTAAAAAGTGTGACTTGTGCTGTCAGAAAATGTCTCTGACAGACGGGCACACTAGCTGCGTTTATTGTTTGTGCGCTGTTCACCTGCAGGACTCTTGTTCTATTTGCCATGCCTTTAGTCCAAGAGTCCTGCAGGAATGGAAGAACAAATTGATCCTTAGGGGTCTGTTAAAACCTCAGGATTCACCAGCAAAGAATTCACAGCCAGTGAAATCCCCAAAATCCTCTAAACCGTCGGCTCCACCTTTGGAGCCAACTCTGGTACAGGATTTACCGAGTATGTTGGTTCCGGCTGGCACCGACAAGACAACCCCTCAGTCGGCTCCATCGGATGTTTCGGAGCCGCCTTGGAGCCATAAAAGGCTGAGGTCCCCTTCGTTAGACTCAGTTCATTCAGCTCCTGGCTCTCCATTATTACAAAGTGAACGTAGCCACCATTCTTCACACTCCTCTAGGCTGTCGGATCATAATGTGGAGAAAGTAGTAAGTAGGTTGCTAAAAATCACAGGCACTAGCTAAAATATTGTCTAGCTCTCCTCAACAGGTATTGGCTCCATCCACCTCTCTTTCTGTTCCTTCTCTGACTCCATTGAGCTCGGAGCCAGAGTTCATTGGGGTTCGGCTCCGATAACCATATCTCCTTTGGTTCCGACGTCGGCTCCGATTCCCTCGATAGTACCTTCGAACAAGGAATCTGGATGCCGGGGCTCTCTCGTCGGCTCCAAGAGGGCGAGTGGCATCAGACCCTTGTCCGACCCCATTCTCCCTCTCGGAGCATCGGCGCAGGTGAGCTCTGCTCCAACATCAGCCTCAGAGCCGTCCCCCTCTGCGTGGCAAAAGATTCCTATTTCTTCGGAACAGGAGCTTTCTCTGCCTTGAGGCAGGGACGCCTTTGAGGTCATGCAGAGTGTGCTGTCCCCTGAGTCAGCCCACTTCCAGCCCCACCGGCTCCGTCCCCCGTAGTGTCTGTGCCAACCTCTGCTCCTCCTCCAGACCCCAAACGTAGGGAACCAATGCTCCAGGACACCCCATTGGGTGTTTCCTCTTCTTCCGAGGCCTCCATGATCACTCAGAGGAGCCCCCTCGGAAGAAGAAGAAGTGAAAGAGGAAGCACATTGACTCCCCTGAGTCTGTCACTTCTGATACAGACTTAGATGAATCGGAAGGGTCCCCGAGATCCCCCTCTGAAGATGTTTCTTTATCGGACATTCTGGAAATGCTTAGGCAGAGGGGGAACTGGAATTCCTTAGCCCCTACTGAGGATGAGTCTGTATTCCTGGATGCTTTCAGTTCCTGACCTTCCACCTCCTGCGTTTCTCCGCCTTTCAACCCACTTATGTCTGTAGTGGCTCAAAAGGCTTGGTCAGCTCCGGACACAGTGGAACCAACTCCGAGGAGACCTGGTAAATTTATTACAGCTCCCCAGGATAAGCAATTCCTTTCTAAAGGTGTGCCTGTTGATGGTGGTAGCAGCAGCCACCAAAAAAGAGTTAGCAGAGACCTCTTCATCTGTTCATCCCCCTAACAAAGGAGTCTAGGACGATGGACAGGTACGGAAAGCAAATGATTGCTTCAGCGACCTTCTCCTTGAGGTCCCAGAACTATCTGTCATTTTACTCAACTTCAAAGGGATCTCCTTAAAGAGCTTGGAGATGCCCTTCAAGATCCTACAGCTGAGGGAATAGAAGACAAAGTGGCTTCCCAGCTAGAGACACTTAATTCTGTAGTTAACTTCTCCATGAGGCTCATTTACTATGCAGCTGATGGAGCGAGTAGAGCCGTGGGCACAGGTGTGGCCCTTAGGAGGTATGCGTGGATGCGGCTGTGTCACTTTGCGGAACCATTTCGAGCGTTATTCACCAGTACCCCCTTTGATGGCTCCATTCTCTTTGGGCCACAGGTGAAAGACACATTGACTAGATGTGAGCAAGAAGGCAAGACTCTCTCTGCCGTGGGAGTCCATTTTTCCACTCCCTCTAGACCTTACCCCAAGGGTCAGAAGAGTGGGAAGATGTGGTTCCGTAAATCTCAGGGAGCCTTACCTGACACACGTAGTGATTTTTCCTCCAGAGGCAGAGGGGGAAACAATAATAATAGATGCCGCCCTCGTGGCAGAGGGGGTCCGCAGAACTAGGGCAACAGAGAATCTTTCTCTGATAAGCCCTTCCAGCATCCCTGAAGAGTTGCCCGACTGCTCACCTCTGGAGGCAGTCGGGGGAAGACTTTCATTTTACCCAAAAGCCTGGCAAAATTTAACAAGAGACAGATGGGTACGGGACATTATATTCGGAGGTTACAAAATTCCCTTCTATCAATCCCCCTTACAGTCAAAGAAGACCCTTCCAGATGTTCCACCCAATCTGAAGGAGCAAGCAGTAATAGAAGTTTCAAAACTGCTAGTAAAAAGAGCCATTCAGGAAGTCCCCGCAGACCAGCACAGATCCGGAACTTACTCAAGTTTCTTTTTGGTACCAAAAAAGACAGGGGACTGGAGACCAATTCTGGATCTCAGCAGAATAAACAAATCTGTACAAAGAACAAAGTTTCGGATGGTCACTCTACAGTCCATTCTACCCTTCCTGGGTCAGGACAATTGGATGTGCTCGATAGATCTTTAGGACGCGTACAACCATATCAAGATGGACAGATGCTCCAGGAGATTTCTTCGCTTTTGGGTAGGGGCCAGTTATTACCAGTTCAGAGCTCTGCCCTTTGGTCTCACCACAGCCCCCAGGGTGTTCACCAAATGTATGGCAGTGGTCACAGCTCACCTGAGATGTCAAGGATTCCAGGTGTTTCCATATCTGGACGACTGGCTCCTCACTGCTACCACCAGGCATCAACTCTTACAAGCGCAGGATTATACAATCACATCTTGCACCCAGCTAGGTATTACAACAAATTTTGAAAAATCTGCCTTGTTGCCCTGTCAGTCTATCACTTACATAGGAGCAGACTTAAACACAAGGGATATGTTCGCAAGGTTGCCACTAGAAAGTGTGTCCACAATTCATCAACAAGTGCAAATCCTAATGCAAAGCAAAAGGTTCCAAGTCAAGTATGTCCTTCAAACTCTGGGCTCCATGGCAGCTTCCATTCTTCTACTCCCACTAGCGTGCTTCCACATGAGAATTCTTCAGTGGCTTCTTTCCACGCAGTGGTCTTTCCAAGAGCTACCCATGTCTCACATGATCCTGATCACGGAGGCATGCATAAGACACCTTTCTTGGTGGATGGTCTCCCCACTAGTTACTCAGGGCAGACCTTTCATGCAACCCCCTCCGGTAGCCACAGCGACGACAGACTCCTCCCTGATAGGGTGGGGGGGCATTATCGGGCCAGGACAGTCCAAGGCACTTGGCAGCCTCACGAGTACCATCTGCACATAAATGTCCTAGAAATGAGAGCCGTGCTCCTAGCATTGCAAGCTCTTCAAGACTTCTCTTCCTTCCGGGATCATTGCAATTCAAACAGACAACATGTCAGTGGTGTGGTACATTAACAAGCAGGGCGGAACCAGATCCTACCCCCTGTGTCGAGAAGCACTCAGACTTTGGCAGTGGGCGATTTCCTCCCAACGTTTTCTGATTGCAATGCACATCCCTGGGAGATCCAACATCATAGCGGACAGGCTCAGTAGAGCTATCCTCATGCCTCACGAGTGGTCTCTGAATCAGGAAGTTGTGGATCTTATTTTCCGCAAATGGTGGCAAATTGCTGCAATCTTTTTGCCACCCCCTTCAACAGCAAATGCAGCAACTACTTCTCCCTTCTTCCACTTCCAGGTCACATACCCAGAGACGCTCTAGTCCACGACTGGCCTCAGTGACTTCTTTATGCTTTTCCTCCGTTTCCCCTGATACCGAAACTCATACAGAAAGCAAAATCGTTGGGTTGCGAAATGATCCTCATTGCCCCCTACTGGCCTCGACAGGTATGGTTCCCATTCCTGCACCATTACCTTCTCGATCAGCCCTGGACACTGGACCCAATTCCCGATCTCCTGATTCATCAATCAGGCAGGTTGCATCAATCCCTACAAACTCTCCAGTTCACAGCTTGGTTGCTCCACTTCCAACCTTAGCCAGGTTTCCCAGCATTTCCCCAGCAGTCCCGGAGGTTATCATCTCCTCTCATAAGCCTACAATGAGAAAAACTTATGCTAGCAAATGGAAACGTTTTTCTTGTTGGGCAGAGTCTCGGAATGTGGATCCCTTCTCAGCCCCTGTCCACGAAATTCTGGAATTCCTAGCACAAATGTTTCACTCGGGGGCCTCTTCCACTACGATTAGGGTACAATTAGCGGCCATTTCGAATTTTCATATTGGTTTGTCAAATTCTAACATTGTCGCATAAGCTCTGTAAAGCTTTTTTGAGAGGAACATCTCTTCTTAGACCTCCAGTGAGAGATCCCCCTTTTCCTTGGGACCTTAATTTAGTCCTAACTTCCTTAATTCTGCCTCCTTTTGAACCAGCAGCATCCTGCTCCTTCAAGTTTCTATCTTGGAAGACGCTCTTTCTGGTAAATATCACTTCAGCTAGGCATGTCTCAGAACTTCAAGCACTGTGTGTTCATCCTCCCTACCTGTTTTTTCACAAGGACAGAGTTGCTCTGAGGACTAATCATTCGTTTCTTCCTAAAGTCTGCTCAGAAAATAATTTAAACCAATCTGTAGATCTCCCTGTGTTCTTCCCAAATCATAGCAACAAGGCAGAGTACAAGCTTTACCAATTGGATGTTCATAGACAATTGCGTTTTTACGTACATAGAACTAAAGAAGTAAGAAAGTCAGACCAATTATTCCTTTCTTATGCCTTAAACAAACAAGGTCTCCCAGTTTTCAAGGTGACCTTATCCAGATGGTTGTCCCACACTATTACTTTTATTTACCAGTTAAGGAACAAAGAGTTACCAATTAAACCGAAAGGTCATTCTACCAGGGCATTAGCCACCTCTGTAGCTTTTCAGTCTAGGTTGCCCATGGATTCCATCTGTGCAGCTGTCACATGGGCAAACCCTCATACCTTTATTTCTCATTACAAAGTGGATATGGTCTCCGGGAGCAGAGCTGACTTTGGTTCCACTGTTCTGAAGAGTCTGTTCCACTAAGCCACCCAGTGAGTTAGGTGCTAGGGATGCTGTCCCAAATAGCAAGAGTGAAGGCGAGATAGACAACTTAACATTAAGAAGTTATGTACCTACTTCATCTCGCCTTCTTTCTTGCGTCCCTCCCTCTGTCTCCCATCCTAGTGGATCAAGAGGAGTGCCTTTTTTCACTGGTTGAGTATTCTTTTATTGTTATTCTTCTGGCTAGGTCTTCCTAACGTATTATAGATATTAGAATGCATGGAACAACCAGTTTTTTGATAACTGGTTTCTCTCTTATTATGTCTGGATTAGCTATTTCAAACGAGATCTGGGTAGCTATCACTAGGCATCATGGGATAAGGGGTAGCCTCGAGCCAGTAAACAGCTCTCGAGCTATTGAGGATGGCTGAGAAGGACCCGAGGATCGGCTCCGGTCTCAAACACCAAGAAAGAAGGTGAGATGAAGACAACTAACATGGAACGTTATGGTAGGTACATAACTTATTATTATTGGCAAGCTAGGTTTTACCAAACTGTGTTGTCACACAGATCATTTTTTTTAAAGAAATATTTTCACATTTCCTTGCCATGGTAAGTAACATGCAGTTATGAAATCATTACTTTTTAATGTACTTTTTTGTGTTTCTACATCTTTGCTGTAATGTTGTTATCCTTATTTGAACAATACACCTAAACGTCATGCATTAATAATTTCATTAAGCATGCTTTTTTCAGTGTTGCATCAGTATGTTTCCTTTTTTTTACTTTATAAGTATTCCAGTTGGTGTGATTATCATGTCATATAAACTATTGAGTGATGTAGGGTGATGAGGAGGTGTCACAGTATGCAGGATGGTCATTGATTAAGCATCACGGTTATACATTTTTTTTTTTTATCGTGATGAGGAATACAACCTCTCCATTTGGTGTCTGGGGATGTGTGACTATTAAACAGATGGCAGTGGCACTGGCATAATCAGAGTCTGTGTGGATGTCAGCTGTTACCCATGTCTACAGTATCAACAGACACCTGCTAAGGAAGGTTGGTTTGACCAACGTAACATATTTACATAGAAAAAGGACTGCTCAAGTCAAATGAATACATCTAACACTTGACAATTACTGTTAACAAGTGAACCCTCCACTTCTGTGCATAATGAAACTGAAGAGGGTTGCATGGTAAGTGTTCTTCATCTCCTTACACAGCATACAGTAGTGTATGCCAGTATCTGAGTAGCAATACATTCAATTAGTTCTTTACAGGGTCAGCAGCAGAAATGAACATTTCCATTATACCAGTAAATTTAGGGGATAGCAGTAGCCGAAAGGCTAATGGTGATGTTGACAATGTATTTAGACAGCCCTGAGAAAAGTGGCACATATTTGCCAAGTTTAATGGCAGGATCCAACACCCCAGGAAGTGACAGTGGATCACAAAATCAGGTTTATGGTGACATTACACTATGTAAGAGCGAGAGAGTGAAACCATGCTCTTCTACATCAGTATCTCCAGACCCACAGGATCACCTTCTGGGTGATGGCAGAAATTCATTGGTAAGTGTCCACAGTGACACCTTTACAGAAGGATTTAAGATACTGACGTATGCCATAGCTACCCCAGGAAACACTTAAAGCTTTGGCTGCTAACAGCAGATGAGCCTTGACATTGTTAAGGAGCATTGGAGAACTCTTAACAAGCCCTTGAGATTGCTAAAGCTCAGTGGACTGCCGAAGAGTCAGCTAAAAATGGTCACAGTCCTCCAGGGTGTTGTATCCCTACACAGAAAAGGCAAAGAGTAAGGATAATGTCATTATCTTATTAATGCGTAGTATGCTGAAAAAACAAACATCCTTGTCCACTTACATTTGCAGACTACTGAGAACACAGCAGGCTCCATTTGGGAGTAGGGGAAGAGGGCTAGGTACTGTCTGAAATTATGAGGCATACCACATAGTACAAGTGCTTCTCAAGACGGTAGTTAAAAGTAATAGAGGGTAACCAACACAACAGAATTTAAGCAGGCCATGTCGGCACTCAACTGCATGTAGTAAAATCTCTAATTTGAGATCAGTGTTTATAGGATCACCTGCATCATGTAGGTCATGGCAAATTGCCATCAAGCTCACATGATAGCCCCTCCTCAAGATCATATGAGCCTTTACCTACCGTATCTTTAGGAGATGATGTGTCTGACACATTTGACGTTGACCTACTGTGATTCATTCTATACATGATTTGTTCACAGAGATGTCAGTGTTTAACATTAAAGGCAGTGAGTTATTAAAAAGGGGAAAAAGAGAAGAAAATATGCAGAATATGTGAGTACAGAATGTAACCCAGTATTATGACACTTTGCATCTGCATGCTTTTCATTTCAGTAACGGTAGTGCTTAAAATAAAAAAAAATGAAAGGAAAGGTATTGATCATGATATTCAGATTTACACAATTAATGGCCCATCCATTATCAGTAGTTTAAATTCAGCAGTGTTACAGTTACCCAGAAAATAAAACAAGTAGTGCACATTATCAAGAGAAACATTCATTAAAAAAAAAGATTGTGAGTATCCTGCCATGTTCTCTAGCACCTTTTGCCACTTCACCCTCAGCATTGCACAAATGATGATGGTTACTTCTGAGAACACAGCTTGTTGTGTATGACATTGAAATAATCTGATGTGCTGTACTTTGTGAGAGAAGTAAATTACTTTGAGTAACACTACACTGAAGAGACATTGCATAGTAAAAAAACGACTTGATACATTTTCTTTTCGCATGCAAGGTATGAATTCATGTTAAATCCAAGTTTTAATATTTAAATACAAACAATTTGGCAAATTCAAAGCAGTCAGGTACTAAAGTAACACTTTTCATTAAATGTATCATTTAATTTCCTGAGATTCAATGAGTGCATATTTAACTCATACAGCGGAGTACGCCTCCAGGTGTTTCTGCACTTAATTCCTACTGATGCCTCTAGGGTGTCAAGTTTTGCTTGTGCATATTTACATTGATAATTCCAAAACCATGCTACATACAAGGTATCAGAAGTTTTCATTTTAAAGTATACATGATGGCAAACACAATTGTATTGATAGCTGACCTCTGTCGAATGCAGCTAAAGAGGTATCAAATATTATTTTTATACTGTTTACTTGTAATAATTTTCATATTTCCCTAAATATCTCAACATTCAGGTAACACAGAACTGCATAACCTCATATGGAAACTCACAGCTCTATGAAGAAAATCCTACTGGCAGTATGTGTCTTACTTGAATGGTTACTGAGATATGATAAGATGTTTATACAGCATTACAAAATTAATATTCACTTCCTTTATTTTGGCTGATAAAATCCATTATAAAGATTTGAACTGAATAAATGCCACCAATGTAAAGAGTAATTTATCCTGAATAGTTTGTCATTTATAGTTTTCAAGTAACACTTACGATTCCAGAGATAAGAATATTTATTTGCAATGTAAGGTGATAATGTAATGTTTTTAAAGGCTCAAGCCTCACCCACTGGGAGTTAGCTCATTCACTCCAATGGAGCTCTCAGAGATTGCACTGTAACTTGTAATGGGTGGAGCCCAAGCCTTTGGAAAGAATCAAATTATGTCCTCACAGTTCAAACAAGTGTTCATATCTCCGGGATTATATGAGGTTACTAAAGAAGTGTAAATGTCAAACTATTGAGTATAAACTTATTACAGTGGTTGTATTCTGTAGGTTCTAGGTCTTAAACCCAATTTTATAAGTCACAGTAACTATTACATATGTAATATTTTGTAAAAACTTACAATATCTCAGTAACCACTGAAGTTACACACATACTGTCAGCAGCATTTTATTCTCCTTTCCTATGAGGCTAAGGAGTTTTGCCTGTGTTACATGGTTATTGAGATATTTAGAAAAATATGAAAATTATCTATATAAATTAATATCATAAAAACAACAGTTAATATATATTTACCTGCACTAGACAAAGGTCAAATATTCATGCAGTTGAGTTTGCTATCGTATAAGCTTTAAGATTAAATCATTTAAAACCTTGTACATAGCATGCTTTTGAAATTATTGATGCCAATATGAACAAGCAATATTTGACGCCTGGAGACATCAGTAGGTGTTAACTGCAGATGCACCTGGAGGCATCACTCTGATTCCCACTCCTCATTTCTTGATACACTGGAAAATATTTGGGTACAACCTAACACCCTAATAATGGACGATTTCAACTACCCCACCATTAACTGGGAAAACTACTCATGTACCAACTCTTTTGCTCAGCGTTTTCTGGAATTCATAAATTTCATCACCTTGGATCAACTTATCCAAAACCCCACCATGGGCAGCAGTATCCTTGACCTGGTCATTACCAACATGGGCAACTGGTGTTCTACACCAGAGATCAGTTCCTTGTTGGTCAGATCTGACCACAAGGTAATCACCCTAGACATCCACATCCTGCCCCCACCCCCCCATTAGGGAAACCACCGTAAAAAAAATTTCCAAAGCCAACTTCACGCTTAAGACAGAAGTGGCAAACTTCACGACAACCATGCAGACGGACAGTAGTGGTACGACTGCTGAATCCTACACAAATGCACTTTATAAACACTTACACAAGTGCATGTATCGTGCAATCCCTAACAGAACCAAGATGCTATCCTCCAAAAAAAGGAAGCCAATCTGGTGGTCCCCTGCCATAAACTCTACAACAGAAGAAAGAAACTGTTGCAAAAAAGAATAAAATCTCATGGTTGGAGGAATTCCTTGGTCAGCCTCAGTAAGAATCTGAGATCCCTCATAAAATCCTCCAAAGCTAGTTACGAAAACAAAATCGCCACTGATTCTAAAGACAACCACAAAGCATTCTCTAGCTATGTCAAGAATCTTAATGGCAACACTCAGATCTGCTCTGAGTTACAGCACAATGGCACTAAATATACAAAACCAACTGATATTGCCAACATCCTGGCAGATAGGTTCAGTGCTAACTTTACCCCTCTCTCACTCCCTAAAGGGCCCATCTCAGTACCGGAAGAATGCAAAGTTCTGTAATCACAGCTGCACAGGTAAAAAACACACTCTCCAAAGCCAAGAACACAGCATCCATGGGACCTGACAACATCCCAGACTGCATTCTACACGGACTGCAAAACAAACTGGCACCCCACCTAAGTACCATGTTCAGTCATAGCCTCATCTCAGGCTTTGTGGCCACTGAATGGCGCACAGTGACTGTTATCCCACTCCACAAAGGGGGAGTCACCACAGACCCCGGGAACTACTACTACCCCATTAGCCAGATGAGCCTGGTCTGCAAGGCTGTGGAACGTATCATCATGGAACTTGTAAACAGTGATACTGGTAATCTCCAAATTCTGGACCCCACCCAGTTCGGGTTTGTAAAAGGCAGATCATGTCTCCTAAACCTGATAGACTTCTTTAAACTGGTCACCAAAGCGTAGATGAGGGTGAGGTGGCTGACACAGCCTGTCTAGATTTTGCCAAGGCTTTCAGCACCATCCCTCCACTCTGGAATGTAGATAAACTCACTAAACTAGGTATAAATCCCTATGTCACAAGATGGGTTGCCAACTGGCTCACTGACAGAACCCACAGTGTGAAAGTAGCAGACTCCAACTCCGACTTCAGACCAGTGGAGTACCACAGGGTTCAGTCTTGGATCCTCTCCTGTTTGATATTTACTTCTCTGAAGTACAGGCTAACACAGAAGGTCTTTGGCTAACGAAGTTCGCAGATGACTGCAAACTAGGAGCCATAATCGAAACTCCTAATGATGTGGACATCCTGCAAAAGAGCCTCACTGAGACAGCTCCCTGGTGTCAAAGCCATGGCCTCAAGCTCAATGCCAAAAAGTGTATTGTCATCCCTTTTGGTAAAAACTCTGTACCCATGAACTACCACATAGGCGGAAGTCTACTTAACACCGAAAGTGTGACAAAAGACCTTGGGACACAGGTGGACAGTAGTCTCTCCTTTGATAATCACATCGCCACAGCAGTCAGGAAATCCTTCTACGTGGCACACCTCATCACAAAAGGTTTCTCATCCAGGAGAAAAGAGGTCATTGTTCCCCTCTACTCGTTACTCAGACCCATTATAGAGTACAGCGCCCCTTTTGGTATGTACCTCACCAGACATCTACAACAACTGGAAAGGCCGCAGAAATACCTCACAAAGAGGATTACCGACCTCAAACAGATGCCCTACGTAGACCTTCTCAAAAAAGTCCAGCTTTACTCCGTCACATATCGCCTACTCAGAGGCGATCTCTGCCTAACATACGTAGCTATGTCAAACCCAGAGCGGTTGGGCATGCTCCACTGAAATCCCAATCCCTCTGAGCTATACGCTCTAGGGACCTAAACCTTGTCACCACAATAAACAGAACATGCTGGAGGGATAGATTCCTGTCCCAGAGACTTTCCATACTCTGGAACAAACTACCTGTCTATATCAAACAAAGCTCCTCATTAACACTCAAGAAAAATCTTGATGATTGGATGAGAGATAGGAAATTCACCCCGAGGATCACTTCTGTGGCTCTGCTCGACAGGGGCACAGGAAAATAATTTTCTTGGGTGGCGAAAGCCAGGGTACCTTTTTGGCTAGGCTTATATAGGCCCTAGGGCCAATAGTCCAGTACCTACCTATGAACCTCTGTAATGAGTTAAAAGTACACACTCAACAGAACTGTACTGGAAGGAATGAGTTAAGTACACTCCTAAGTAAAAATTATTGGCAAAACGGTTAAAATTGAATTTTTCCTTATATGATGCCTTATGACTTAACTGGAGAGGTGTCAATGAGCACTCAGGCATGACTTTTTTTTAATCAGAAGCATGAGTATCTGTTTTGGAGAAAAAGAAATACTTAAAGATAAGAGGGAATGCCTAAACAGTGACAGTAGACCATGCACCACACATCATAACCCACACATATCACTGCATGCATCAGTTATACTTTTTCATTATTTGGTCCATAGTACTGAACTAGAAAGTCCAACTTTACCTTGGCAGCTGTATGCCATACACGAGCCTGCCACATGGGGTCCCTTAGTACTGCTGCTGGACGGTCATTTGTCATAGTAGGATTGGAACTGGGAGATGCAGTGACAGCATGGGTCACTTCACCCCCAGAATGATGCATGATTGTGTTGTGCAAAACGCAGCATGCAGTAAACATACTGCTGGGAGTATCTGGGTCATACTGAAGGCCAACCACAGACTCATCCAGACATCTTAAACTCTCTTGATAATAATATGAGTCTGGGACAGGGCTGTAATAATTTTATTTTCCACAACTCCATTTGGATTTCCCACTGGTGTCTTGAGCTTTTGCATATGTATCACTGCTTAAGCGAGTATGCTGGACAGACCCTTTCTCGATACAGTCCCTTGCATCACATCCTACCTAGCAGTTGATGGAATGATAGCCTTCCTGTTGCATTAATGCTCTCCACTTGGTCCAGATGGTCCCTTAATTGCTACATGGGTGCAGTCTGTCGCAGTGAGCACCTCTGGGAAATTTGCCACATCATAAAAGGAGTGCATAGTCTGGGCTTGGTCCTGAGGTGGCACCAGGAAATAGTTGCATTGATCCACACATGCCAAGAGTATGTCGAGTAACTACTGAAGAATCCTTGACACAGAAGCTTGTGAGATACCCAGTGTGTCCCCATTCTGTCACTGTAACATCCCCATGGCAAATATAGTGAGGGCTTATACATACCTTAGTATCCACAGGGATAGGAAGTCCAGACATTTACCCTGTATCCATGTGGGGAATATCCCTGTCCAGTGTAGACATGTCAAGGATTTACTTTTTATCAAAATTATGAGTTACTTTGTCTATAGTCTTGCCTTCTTGGTCAGCAGTTGCCACTGGGCACAAGCTGTTCTGGCTTAGCTAAGACAAGCAGGTTGTACCAAGAAATAGCAAAACTAGCAGCAAGAGAAAGCATCTTCTTCGATTGCAGTGTAGGTAAATTATGCTTGATTCTGCCTTTTGTTATGACTCTGCACGACACAGAAACATATCAAAATATGACTATGAATCAGAAAAAAAAGGAGGAGGATGTACATAATTTCTCATTAGCATTTTATTTGCGTTAAGTTTTTTGCAGCCATCATGCATTAGTATAAATGGCCTCTATGAATTGCACCTTTGCTGTGCATATTTGCAGACGGCATGGATTGCCTTTATGCATTTGCGTAATAACTATAAAGTAGCAGACATGAATGTTGATCACTGCTGTCACAGCCTTGGCTACGTGAGTAATATCCTGCATAGGATGTAATAGCAGAACAGTTTTCAAAGCTTCAAGACACCTTTCCCATGCCAAAACAAGTCAGTCAACTATAGCTCAGCTGACTAAAAAGACAAGCTTCAGCGTCAAGCCCTACAGAATTTTTCTGCCGCTGAAAAGTATGCTCCTTTTGAGGGTTTAGAGGATCAACTGTTGGATGGTACTGTTCCTTTGCTGGGTGTGTAATTTCCCTTTGGGGGGTCCTTCCTTAAAAAATTGTTAATTAATTCTTACCTGTCTTTCTTTTTCAGGAAAGTGATTTTAAAATTAGGAATTTGTGTTTTAATGGACTGTCATGAGACAGTATTGTACTTGTAAATGTGAGCACACTTTTCCTGTCTGTTTAAAAGTTGTTTCAAGTAATTGAAAACTTTTTTTCCTGCGGAAAAATGTGTTTATTTCACTTATTCAGGCTGGTAAGGTGTTAAAAGTGCTTTTTACTGCACTTTTATTTGAAGAATTATGTTTAAAGACATGGGAGATTTACCAGCTTTTGCTGCTTATTTTTCCTTAGAAAAGAGGCACCATTTTTGTCTTGACCATAGAACAAACTGCTGGCATCATGGTCAGTTGTTCTTATAGTCACAAAAAGAAAACATTAAGCAAGCAGTCTTTGCTGCCACAACAGGCTTGCAATTTTCCTGTGCCGCAGCCGGGCAACTCAGCTGTAGCCATTAGTTATATCTCAGCCATTCATCTTTTAATGTTGATCCTTCTAGTGTAGAACAATACAGCCACTGTGGACTGGGGGATTAGCCACATCCTCTGTGGCTGTTGTGGTCCCGTCAGTGGGCAAGAGAGAGCCACTCTTGTCAGTCCTGGAAGAGGGAACAGGGAAGTTTTCCTTGTTTTGTCAGAATGCTCTTCCCATCCCTGCGGAATTTGCTACTGCTGCTGCCATTAATAACACTGTTGGCCCTATTTTTTCTGTCAAAAAAAAAAATAGAAAAACTAAATATGTATCTTCTTCTTCTCCAATTTACTCAGAAGGGAGTAGTATACCAGGTCTGGCTAAGGGTTTGATTCAGGCTGTTAATCCATCTTATGAAGAAGTTTATGGTAAACGAAAGAGAAATATCTCTTTTCCTGAAGAGATTTAAGATTCTGAATCTGGACAGGAAGATGAAGGGAAAGATACAGAGTTGTCTTACATTTCTGATTCAGAGGAGGACCCAGTTTCTAACTCTCCCTGTGGGGGTTTATCTTTCTCTGAGACTTTACAGAATGTACCAGTGTTTTCAGTGGGAAAACACCAAGTTTCTCAGTCCCTCGGAAAATACTATGAACTGTTACAGAAGGCATTTCCAGACCCTTCACCCATTCCTCCAGTTCTGTCAGCTTTGGAGGATGTCAAGTTAAGAGACGGCACCCCACCATCTGAGCTATGTTTATAAAAAGCAGCAAGATGACCACGGCTCGAACAAGGCTAAGCATTTAATAACAGTACATCAATACGAACTAATCCACAGTACAATACAGTTCAGCGCTTTCATCTGCATAAGCAGACTTCCTCAGAACAATAAACACAGTTTAAAATTTTCCTCTTAAAAACTTTTTGGCGCCAATAATTCATCCTGATATTTAAAGTGCTAGTGCATATATTCCAATCACTTCCTCATGTTATGTTTACTAAAATAATTAAAAACAATATTAACATCAAATTACAATACTTTGCTCTAATTTAAGAAATATATAAAAACTCTTATATGAATAACTAATGTCATCTTTAAAATTCTTATAAGAACTCCATTAAATATATATACATATGTACTAATTGCGTTACTATAAAGGCTTGATATCTTTATGAATAACCAAAACACTGTACAATACATCATAGTAACTTTAAAACTATTGATACATTGCTATACAATTTCACTTGTATGTATCTAACATACGGGGTGCCGTCTTTTAGCTTGATATTCAGGTGTTGTCTTGGATTAGCTATGGAGGATGTATCTTACTGCCTGCAGTTTCCTAGATGATCAGCCGGCTGCCCCTAAAAAAGGCAGATAGGGTGCATAAAGTTCCTTAATTTTTTTACATTTTTTTACAGTCTTGCCAAACATGACCTAGCATATTTCTCTTAATTCACAATATCAATTTACATACAACTCAAGCCACATGCATGGTGCAATTTAGTTCTCTGTAGTTAGATGGTAGTTAATTCATTAACATCTTTTTCACACATTTCATGCAGTTTATTATCAGCAGTTACATTATATCACTGCTTTTCTTAATGCCTTAGTTTATTGCAATCACCAAACCATTAAATACATTTCTCTCCAATTTTTCATCCTTAATAGTCATATAGTTCTCATGTATCTGTACTTTTTAACAGGTTCTTATGTTATTTTAACACCTTTCCACCTTTTATTTTTCCTTTAACCATATTTTCTAACTCTTGGTCCTCCTCCAACTTTCTCCTGTTGGGAAGTTAATTATTTACAAATTTATCTTCAGTTTCATCTCTTTCTCTCTGGCACTGCCGCATTAGCTGTTACTCTTATTAATTTCCATTATCATTTAACTGTCCATCCTGCCTTTTCAAATATTTATCAACTGCCTTCAGCCTTACCTCACTAGTGTCTCCCATCCGCAGAATTTCCATTAATCTTTCTATTTATTTTTCTCTTGGCCTTTTATTTTTCTTCTATTTTCTAGTGATTGCCTTCTTCCCTAGTAGTCTCTCATTTTCTTATATTTTGGTGTGCCTTTCTCATACCCTAGCGCACATACCTTTTTTATTAATGACTTGTCTTCTATCTTGCTTTTCCTCAAGAGTTTATTTTATCTTGATCCTCAGTTCCAAAATGTATGACGTTTCTCCTTCCCTTCCATACCTCCAGCAGGTTTAATCTACTCTTGCAAAGATTTTAGCTAATCTTGTTATGTAATAAAAGTATTTGTTCAGGCATTTCCATGCAAAAATTTCAAACTTCCTAGCTTTAGTTATATATCTCAGTAGCTGTATATTTTCTGCCCAATCCTCATCCAGTATTGCGCCTTCTATCCCCCCATATTCTTTTCCATTTAATTGCTGCCAGTTCCTTCCTTTTCTCACCCAATTTTTACCAGTCATTAACATTCCCCTCATTTCCTTTTGTTCATTCTTTCTAATCTTGATTTCATCCGTCTTAGTTCTGGAGTCTTTATTGCTCCTTCCCAACACCTCCCTGTCTGCCTCCACTTATTCTTTACTCCAGTAAATTCCCATTCTAATATACTGTCTTATATTCCTGTTGTACTTTATTTATTTCCAGTTTGTTGACCGGGGAAGTCCACTGTGCTAAGATAGCCTGTTTTCAGTGGAGGCCCGAGGAGAAAAGCTCCATAATGCAAATACAATAGAATGTATACATAATAGTGACGAGTAGAGATTATCAAAATAACCTAGTGTAATAGCTAATAATATCACAGTGACATATTAGTAGCATATAGAACATGCATAGACATTGAAGTCAATAAATGGTTACATATAGAGTAGTGTCAGTAAAAGTGATAGTTAAACTTTCTAGGTGAAAATCCGTGAAGGTGTAGATATAAAGAAGGCTTAGTAGTAGAGAATATTATTGAGATAGCAATGAGGAAGCAGAGTAAGGGACGTGGGTTAGGTTGGAAGGATGCAGGTACATTTCCATTTAGAGACAAGGTATGAATGGAGGAGTCTCTTAACGTTTTCTAGATTCTGCATAGTCTTTAGGGTAGGGGTAAGTGAGTTCCATTTTTTGGCTAAGGAACAAGAGAGGAGTAGCTGTCCAGGTGAGCGGCTTGGTTTGTTAATAGTGATTAGGTTTTTATTTTCGGATATGAGATGTCTGTTGGGTAGATAGAGGGGAAGTATGTTGGAAAGAGCGGGGCATTTAGTAGGGTTGAAGAGGAGTCTATGGGCTGTGATCATTTGAAGGTAGTCTAGGTAGTTAGGAAATTCTAGCCACTGTAGTGAGTGGAGGGCTTCACAGTGATGGGAGGAGTACTTAGAGTTAGTGGCAAATTTGGATATTTTGTTATAGCAGGTTTCTAACTTGGAAGTGAGAAAGGATGACAGGTTTGTTAGCATGGGAGCACATTCATAAGGGAGGGAAGGAGGTAAGTTGAGGCAAGAGTGTGTCTAGAATGGGGTGAAAGGAAGCGGTTGTTTCTGTATAGCATGCCAAGCTTTTGATGGGTTTTCTTTATATTTTGAAGGACATGGAGGTCGAATTTTAGTTGTTCATCTATTATAACTCCTAGTAATTTAGCATGGGTAACAATTTCTATAGGGGGGGTGTTTTGGCAAAGGACTTGGAAAGAGGTTTTGCCTGAAGGGAATGATTTTGATGGTGGAAATATTAATGTGGAAAGATGGTTTTGGAGCATCCAGGCTTCGGTGGTTGAGAAGGTGGCCTGAGTTTTTTATAGAAGATCAGGGAGATTAGTAGCAGAGCAGACTAAAGTTGAGTCGTCTGTATATGAATTACTAAAGCATTAGGGATGGCAGAGTGAAAGGTGTTGATGAAGATGTTAAACAGTAGAGGACCCAGTATGGATCCCTGGGGTACACCTGTAGGGGTGTGGAGAAAAGAAGTGCCTTTGTTCTATTTCACAGCCTGTGATCTGTCAGACAAGTAGCTGGAGAACTAGAATAGGGTGTTTTGAGAGAGGCTGAGATTAGAAAGATGGCTCAGAAGGTGGGTGTGGGAAACAGTGTCGAAAGCTTTGGATAGGTCAAGAAACATTGTGGATACAACTTTTCCAGTGTCTCGGGCATGATTGACAGTGTCAAGGAAAGAAAGGAGGGCTAATGTGGTACTATGTCCTAGCCGAAAGCCATGTTGGGTTGGGATAAGGAGCTGGTGTTGGGTTAGGTAGGGCATGAGTTGAAGGTGGATGCATTTTTCCAGGATTTTTGAGATTGGGGAGAGGATAGCTATGGGATGGAAATTAGATATGTTGGTGCTTTTTGCCTCCTTTGTGGAGAGGAAGGATGTAAGATTTACGCCAGAGTTTGGGGACATAGGATTCCTGACTGGATCGGTTGATTAGAATGCTAATGGGATAAGCAATGCTATCAGCAGCTAGCTTAAGAAATTGAGAGGGTAAGTTGTCAGGGGTGTTAGAGCAAGGATTTATTTTGAAGAGTAGTCTTTTTATGTAGTTGGTTTTGATGGATTTAAGGTTGAAGATTAGGGGAGAGCTGGGGACAGTAGGAGGGGTGGAATGGGAGGGTAGTGGGGGAAGTAGATTGAGAGGGGTGATTATGACTTGGAAAAGTTTTAGTGAGTTCAGATATGGAGTTAATAAAGAAAGAATTAAATAATGCAGCTAGTTCTTGATCAGATTTGCTGGGGTCTGGGCATGGGGTGTTCCTGGTGCCAGGGCAGACAAGAGCGGATATTGAGTTCCAGAATTTCTTTGGATTGGTTGTGTGATTGGACTGGAGTCTGATGTAGTAAGATTTTTTTTATCTCTAATGATTTGTTTTTTTGCAAGATTAAGTAGTTGTGTATATTGCAGAAGGGTTTCAGGGAGTTTGTTCTTTTGGTATAGTTTCCAGGATTTGTCCCTTTGATGCATAAGCTGTTTGGTATTTTTGAATAGCCATGGGGCAGTATTGATTTTTATTTTTTTTAGGTCTTATTGGAGCTAGACCATTAAGGGTATTTAGAAAGGTGGAATTAAAATAGTCAACAGCGGAGTCCAGAGGAAGGGTTTTTAGAATATTCCACTTCATTTGTTTAAGGGAATTTACGAATACAGTGGGGTTGAAGTTACTGAGGGTTCATTTGTGTATGTACTGGTGTTGGTGCTAGGAGGAGGAGGTTGAACGTAGGGCGAAGGCGGGGAGGTGGTCACTGATGGAGTCAGGAATGGTACCAGAGTCAATAATTTTATTGGGGTGGGAGACTATGATCCAGTCAAGGGTGGAACCAGTGGATTTAGTTTTACTGGGTCTGGTTACAGAGTGGATTATTTGGGTAAAATTAAAGAGGTTAATAGATTGAGTGGGTGTGGAGTTGTTAATGTTTTCCCAATTGATATTTACATCACCTAGAATGTAGGTTTCATTGTTTAAATTGGTTGAGGCCCATGAGAGGATTTCTTCAAGGGTTGGGATATTATTTCCTGATGGGATATATAGGGCAATGATACAGAGATTCTTTTGGTTATTAACTTTTAGTAAGCTTACTACTAGTTCAGAGTTAGCGAATTGGGGAACAGGGTTAGGGTATGGGATTAAGATGAGTAAATTTGAGTAGGTAAGAGCAATGCCACCACCCTTTTTATTTGTATGATCGCATCTGAGGGCTTGGAATCAGGGAGGTAGGATTTCAGAGTTAGTGATGTGGGGTTTGAGCCAGGTCTCAGAGATGGCAACAATGTCAGGTGAGTTGTAAGGCAGCCAGGCTTGGAAGTTAGAAGCTTTGTTGCAGAGGCTCTGGGCATTAAGAGTAATGAGGTGGAGAGTTTTGTGGGAGGAGGGTTGGCTGAAGAGTGGGGAATTGTAGCTTGCAGAGGAGTTAGGTCCAGGATTGGGGTGAACATCACTGGGTAGGCTGACGAAGCTGATGAGAGGTGAATGCTGGGGTTAAGTGGCACAGTGGATCTGGGTTTAGTTTTATAAGATTGAGGGAGGTATACAAAGTGTTTGATCATTTGGATTTTGGTTGAGGTAGGCATTATTTTTTTTTTTTTTAAGGAGAAGGAGGAAGTTAGATTGTATCAGGGATGGAGAGATGGAGTGGAAACTTGTAGAAGTAGTGCTGTAGTGAGTAGGGTGTGAAGGAGAGTAGGGAAAAGGAGAGAAGTGGAGGGGGTAGTGGATGGTAAGGGATGTGTCATAATATAAGGGTAAAAGTAGAGTGAGGAGAGTCAGGGTGGTGAGGAGGGTTGGGAAGTGTGAGGAGGTCATAGTGGTATTTAGGTGTTAGAATGATGATGGATAGTCAGGGGGTTTGGGAAAGCTGTTTGTAAAGTGTAGGTGGGTGGGAGGTGGTAAAGTTAGAGGGAGTTGTAGGATAAGAGGAGGAGTAAGAGGAGGGGTTTTACAGGATTGGGTGCTGGGAAAAGTGTGGGTGGGGAGGGGTCAGGATAAATGTAGATGTAGTGGGGCGGGTGGGAAATGGGGGCAGGGTTAGGGAAGTGGAGTGAGCACGAAGGGCGAATGGAGCGGGTTGACCCAAGGAGTAGAAGAAGGATGTCCAAAACCTATCAGTTGTCTATACTGTGGGTAAGCAGCAATTTAACTATGTTTGCCCAAAAGCCTATAACCAGGTCAGGAGAGTTTACAGCTGACTTGCCACAGTTAGTACTGACAAGGTAGGAGGGCACGTCTGGAGGGAGTACAGCCTGACAGTCAAATGGATGTACTGCCCAGAGCACCTGTGCTTGCCATTACATTGTAAGAAAAAACAGTGACAGTGAGTATTCATTAACTTAGAACTGCTTTAGAATAGTGCAGTAGAGTGCACATACATTTAATTGGTGGCTGAAAGCAGAAGGGGACCAGCGGGTGATGCTCTGTAACTTTTCTGAAATTCCGCCAATTCTGGGAGATATATAACTGATTTTCTTAGTTTGGGACTGCTGTGGAATAGGAGAAAAAAGAGACAAAGCAATTAGGAGGGTGCAAGAATAGTAGCAAAAGAAGGGAGGCGTTACTATAGATGTACGGGAGGCAAAAGGGTAAGGACAGTTTTATTAATAAAATATGTACATGTTAGTTCAGATACACCAATAAGTGTAGGGGAAATAGGGAACACAAGGTCCAGCGTAAATGCCGAAATGCCTTCCAGACACTCAATTAATATGCATTGGATTATGAAAACCACTTTAAACTTTAAGCAAACAGTCTGGTTACAGGAGAGTCTCAGACTACTGAATAGCATAGGCAAGGTCAAGTGTAGAAAACTTGTAGAATACAGCAACGTTAAGTGAAGTTAATCAGATATGGGTGTACCGTATTAGGAAAGAACAATGCAGTCACACTACAGTTTAAAAAAGCACGAAGGCTCAAATGGGTTACACAATTACTCGCAGTACAGTTAAAAAAACACAAAATGCTCAGTTTGGTTAAACAAATACAGTGCACAGTCCTGTAACAAAGCAATGCACTCACAGTAAAGATTGCAGCAGTTAAGCACTAAGACAGAAAACGAGTTCCCAGCACTATAACTAAGTAACGCTATATGTTATGCAGAGTTCTCGGCACTATAAACAAGCAACGCTTTGTTATACAGAGCCAAATTATTCAACTGCAACATCACATTGCAGAAGGAAGTTCATGCATTAGTATGTTGAATGCAGAGTATAATCATTTGCCAGTTTAATTCATGGATAGTTTCAGAATGCAGAGTATAAACCATTCAATTCAGTTAATCTTAAATAAACGTACATGGCAAGCACACAGTGTCGGGGCGCATAGGGGAAACTAGCAGCGAGGAAGGAGGAGCTAGTTATGAAAATGGTGCCTTTCCAGGGCCAGGTATACTCAAACTCTATGTCCGTGCCTGATTGGTAAGTGGGAGGGGCAGCTAGGTAGCTAGCTACTCTGTAATGTTCTGGCAGGGTGCTGGGAGAATACAGATAAGGGAGTATGGGACATGTAGTTATTGACCCAAGGAGTAGAAGAAGGATATCCAAAACCTATCAGTTGTCTATACTGTGGGTAAGCAGCAATTTAGCTATGTTTTCCTGAACGCCTGTAACCAGGTCAGGAGAGTTTACAGCTGACTTGCCACAGTTAGTACAGACAAGGTAGGAGGGCAGGTCTAGAGGGAGTACAGCCTGATAGTCAAATGGATGTACTGCCCAAAGCACCTGTGCTTGCAATTAAATTGTAAGAAAAAACAGTGACAGTGAACGTTCATTAACTTAGAACTGCTTTAGTATAGTGCAGTAGAGTGCACATGCATTTAAATGGTGGCTAAAAGCAGAAGGGGGGACCAGTGGGGTGACACTCTAACTTTTCTGAGATTCCGCCGATTCTGGGAGATGTAGAACTGCTATGCAAGTTTTCAATCTTCCTCCTCCTGGAAGGTGGTTCCAGTGTCTGACTTTTTTTATGCTTTCTTCCCCATCTCCATTTTATTGTTTGCCTTGTTATTTCTTTGTTCATTCTACCAGTAGGTACTAATCTTATTCTCCAGATATCTCCTCCTCCATCATATTGAGTTTTTGTTGGACATTTGCTTTAATTCCATTTACCCACTGCTTTTCCAATTTTGTACTGATGTCTCTGAAGTGAGTTCTATCATGTCTTCTACTGTCTTCCTGTGTGTTATTCCTAGGTAACTGATCTAGTCTTTCTAATTCTTCCTCCTCCTCATATTCCTCCATTTTCTATTGACCATCAAAAACATTTTTGTCTTTTTATTTTATATCCCAGTCTTTTCCCAAATTTCTAATCAAACAATATTAACATAACAATCATACTTTACATATATTGCTATATATCGTATAACCTAAGCAATATTACATAAATTATTAAATTGCTATATTTTTTTAAACAAAAAACATCTTTATTAAGCCATCACTTACTATATAGGCAATCATAAATTTATATAAATGAAAACAAACTACACCTATGCAATCCTACTCCAAGCATTTTACATCACAAAGCATACTGACACACTCCCAGTTGCAAACATTATCTACCCAATTTTTCTCTTCTCACTCAAACAGTACACACAGCTCATTTAAGTCCTGCCGTCTTTTACACCTTATTCCTCCCTTGTAGTTATTGTTCCCACAATTCCCATTTTTTTCCTATGTAGTTTGCCCCTACCCCTGTCTAGAGATCTCAATTCCAGTTATTTTATCCCTGTTCATATATTCACTACTTCCAGTATAGTTGGTGTAGATTTTGATTTCCATTTTCTAGTAATAGCTTTTTTGGCAGCCACCGTTATTAGACACAGCAGGCCTTACTATGTCTAGGCAATTCCGATTCTGTATTATAGCTCAGAAAAATCATCTCACTCATCAGACCAATCTGCCCACTCAGCATCTCTGACGGTGCATCTCGCAGGGAATCCTTATAGTCCGCCAACTCACCACACTCCCAGAAAATATGTTCCTAATTACCTCTTTTTTTCTCCTTCACACTTCCAATATTTGCTGTCTGCTTGATGAAAAATTCTCTGGAGTCTACTTGGGGTATAAAAATATCTCTGTAAACATTTCCAGACAAAAATCCTAAAGCTTATACATTTTGTTGCATATTTGGGGACATGCATATATCATCTTCTTGTTTGTTTTGTGAATTGCTTATCCAGTCTCTTTCTTCCCAGTCCTTTTTAACCTCGTCTGATTGATTCTTATAGTTATCATGCAATATTTTATGTGCTCTACTGATTATTCAATTTTAATGGCAGCTTCTGTTCTCGATTCTGTTAAAAACTCTACCAGTGCTGGTCTTTTGTTTAGGACCCTCCTGTTTCTTTCTATTTGCCTATACTATGATTTCAATCCCTGATAGGAAAGGCAGTCTCTAACCTGCAGTCCAGATAAATTCTTGGCGTCTTCCCATTCTGTCATCTTTCCCTGTCTAGTTTGCTCCTAGTATCTTAGTTCCTTTTCCAATTTTCTCCAGTAAATTCCATCCCCCTCTTGCCTGTTGTCTGTAACCCTAATTGCAGTCATTCCTGTCGGCAAAATCTCCTTTCTCCATTCCCTTGTTGGTTTAGTTCTTAGAGTACTTTATGCTACAGTATGGATATAATATTCTGTGTGATTATTGTTATTTTCCTTAAAGGCCTGCATCCAAAATCCTAGTCTCTCCTTGTTTCTTGGGCTTTCCCCTGTTTCATCATCATCCCTTTCCACTTTGAATTATAGTTTTCTGCTTGTGCTAAGCATGAGTCTTAACTGTGTAGCTCTGAAGTACCCCTTCAAATTGGGTAATCCCAATCTGAAGAGTGGGCTTCCTTGTCTTGTACCCATTTCTCTTGTAACTGTACCTGAAAATCTAGCTTTTACCTTTTTATAACCATCTGTTATGGTTTCATCTGAATTGACTCTGGCTGTCAACTTCGCATTTTCTGCTAAGTTGTCTTGTATTCCAGTGTGCTTATTCAGTCCTTCATTTATGCCCTCAGTTTTTTTTCTTGCATTATTAGGTTATCTGTCAGCGTATTTTTAATGTCTCTTAAAACAAGCCATATTTTTAAGGGTAACCTGAGAGTGCTGTGTTGCCTGTCATTGCTTTCACTATTTTCTTTTTTTTCTTCCAGATTTCACTGATTTCTTCCATGTCTTGGTTTGCTGATACATTCACATTCATTATGTACTACTTCCAATTTATTTTCTTGATTTTTCTGTGTTTTACAGTTTCTTCTCACCACAGTGCAGAGCTTCGCTGATGTGACTGCTTTCAACATAATACCATACCGAATGTCCTGCCTTCTTTCTTCTCACTAGAGTTCTACATTCTACCAGTATCTTTCGTTATGTATGTTGTTTCCCATATCTTGCTCAGGCACAGATATGTTCTGTCATTGTCTTCACACATGCTTTACCTATTTCTTCGTTATGTGGTGCCTAGAACCTGGAGTATTTTCTTGAACTGCTGTACTTCAATTTCATTCTTTTGTCTTCACGTAAGGTGTTTAAGCATGCTGAGGTTAATTCGTCAGATAACAAATGCACTGGAGCGACTGTCCTTTTCATGTATTTGATGTTTTTTTTTTATCAGGATAGAGCAATTCTTATAAAATCACAGTATGTGGTTTTGTTTTTCACATTTCAATCTATTTTGTTCCTTTTTATGAGCTATAGTACTTCTATAAATTATGTAATTATAGGTTTATGATACTTAAATTGCAGTAGTGCAGTTTCTTATTGGTAGCTTGTGTTCATCTGGATTAAAAATGCAAAAATGGAATGAAAACAAATTACTAATTTTTTTGCAAGACTGTATCTTAGCTGATGTTTTGGACAAATATTCAGATATACCTGGATTTATGCACTTAGACCTAAAACAAATATCATGTTAAACTATTTTAGTTTTGTATATCTGCATGGCTGCTGAGCAGCTGTGTTTTGTACTGGAATTCCTCCTAGATGATTGTGCCATGTCTCTCATAAGATTTTTTGGAAGTTATTAAAAGTATGTCTGAATCTTGATGTTCTGGACAGATTGGATATAGATTCAGAAGTCATAATCTAGTAAATAAAAGGTTATTGACATAGGAATACTTCCCCAGTTGTCCTACTTAGTAGAAGCTGGGTAGCCATGCTTTTTCATTTAATCTGTTTAATAGGAAAGGAATAAGAAACACTTGTAGATAAATATAATGACCATTTTAGATATAGTAAAGAAAGCTAAACAAGTTAAATACAAAAAGTACACTCCAGTAAAAGAGCAACTACAGAGTAAAATCAATTTAATTTTGCAGGATTGATGCCATTAGTTGTAGGAAAAACTAAACATGAGGACTAAGCAGGGTTTGTAGTAGTTTTGCTATCAGGTGGTCCGAGGTCTACTTGTGTGTGTATTTGTAAAATGTCTTTATGAAAATCAAAATTGAACCAGTGACATAGGTACATATACATGAATAGAGATGTTTCTTATTTTCATTAAGTATACATATATGTTTTCTTTTTAATGACTGTCCACCCCCCTGATATTATATAAATTGTTCATTTCCTGCCGTCCATTAAATCTCATTCCTCTTCCTGAACATTACTCAGCATGTATTGCTCCACAAATTCCATTTATGTCTATGTAGTTTAATCCTTCCCTTTTTAAAGATTCCATCTCCACTTCTATTATCTACTTTACAACATGTCTAGACAGTTCCTTTCCTGTGTCATTTCCCTTTTTACAACCATTTGCTCCTCTGTCATTTCTATTGAAGTTCTCTATAGTGAGTTTCTAAAATCTTCAAAGTCATTTCAGTCTGAAAAGACATGTTCCCAGTTGCCTCTTTCTTTCCCATCATGCCTCTAGCATTTGTTGTCTATTTGAGGAACAGTTCTGTGAAGTCTGCTTGATGTATAAGACTACGTATAAAAACACTTTCAAGCAAAAATTGTAGACCTTGAATGTGCTGCATACTTGGGAGCCATACAGATGTCTTTCCATTGTTGCTTTCTTAATTGCCTTTCCTGCCTCTTTCTGGTCTTTTCTAACCTCCTCTGATTAATTCTTATACTTGTGCAACATTTTACATGGCCTAATAATTATCCCTTTTTTAACAGCAGCTTCTGTTGTAGAATCAACTAAAAAGTATACCAGAGATGGCCTTTCACTTAGCACTCCCCTGCCCCTATCTGTTTTCCTGTACTCTGATATATACAGTCCAGATTTCTGCTTGGCCTCATTCTACTCTGATATCTTTCTCTCTCTCTCTAGTTGTTTGTTCCCAATACCTTGGTTCCTTTGCAAATTTTCTCCAGTAAGTTCCATATAAATGTGGGTATTGCTGAACCAATTAATCTGTGGTTACATAGTTACCACTTCAACGTTTGTTTTACGTTATGGGTTCATGAATAAGTACTTGTCTACCTGCCCTTGCAAACCATTTTAAGCTTAGCCAGTTTTGCTTTTTCTACTCAAATTAACCTATTCCATTTGGTTAGAGTTTGGCCTTGTCCATCCTATGGTTGATGATTATATGTTACCTCTAATGAGAACAACTGGGATCACACCATAGATAATTTGGGAGGACCCATGCATGGGATAAAGCATTTAAGAGCTGCCTCTGCCCTTTAGAAGTATGGAGGGCAATCTGAGATAAATTTACTGTTTCCCATCTGTAGATCTAAGTTGCGCTTGAATATGAACAGGTGTAAACTTTGCTTTATGTGGATAAAGGAGTCTGTTCCAGAGCAGCTGTATTCTGTGTGAGATGTATGTTTCTCCAGACCATTCTATTAATGTTGCAGAATAGAGTTAGACCCTAGACCAACTATTTCTAATGCAATTTGACTTGCTGATATGCAGTAGGTCCATCAGTGTTGGGTCGGTATGTCTTGTATGTCAGATATAGGTCATCTTTTAGTCTGTAGGATACCAAGTATAGTGACAGGGCTTTAAATCGGTCTATATATTTCATGTCGTTTAGGCCTTGTATCCTTTTAGTAACTTATCTCTGTTGGAATTCCAGTTGTTGCATATGTCTGAACAAATGCATGCCAAAGGGGACATTATATTAAACAGTTTGCCTAATTAGAGGTGAGTAAAGTATCATTTATTTTTATATCTGCAGAAGACTTGAAACTGTTTGAAAATGGTACACAACACCAAATTGCCCTTTTCTGAATTTTTCACTTACAAAATATCTGCAAAATAGAGCTAACATTTCTTGATTACTGTACCATTTATATCCTTGAATTTCTGAGTCCTTTATTTTCTTTGCTAGTGGCACTGTATGTAAAGCAAGTAAAGGGAAAAGAGGGCACCTCTACACTCTCACCTTAATTCTTGCATCTGACCGTTCATATATTATCTTAATTAACTCTTATTTTATCAGGGAATACAAATGCTGTCTTTACTTTATTCATAAAATCCTAGCTGACTCTATCAGATGCTTTTGCTGCATCAAAAACCACCAACAGGAGCAGTATTTTCTTGCATTCTGCTTCCCTCTGGATCATCATTGTTGTATTAAAGTTGTCACATGTTTGCTTCCCCACCACAAAACCACACTGATCCATATCTGTCAAATTTAGAAAGACTTCATCCATTTTCATAGCTAATACAGACATAAACACTTTATAATCATGATTTAAAATTGAAAAGGGACAATATGACGATGGTTCTTAAGGGTCTTTATCCTTTCTGGTTAATCCAGCCACACCTTTCTTTCAAGAAACTGGTACCCCCCCTTTTTTTTAAGTACTGTTAAACAAAACCTTCCAGATCTTTATGACTTTGTTTTCCCCAGCTTCTATACTTCCACAGGAATACCTTCTGTTGATTTGGTTATATGTCACTGCTTTTATTTCCTGTCTTCCCATCTTTACAATCAGTTGTTGAGCTTCATTTTCCTCTATGCTTGGCAAAATTAAGTCTTCTGTAAATATTTCCATTTGTGCCTTTTTCTAGTTTCCATGTTCCTCTGCTTTAAACAAATTTTTATAACATTTCCAAAATGTCTCTAATACCTGTATAGAAACTTTAGTTATTTTTCTTGTCATAGGCTCCTTAAATTTAGTGACAACTACTTCTGCTCTCTGTTGCCCATGTTGTGCCCTAAGTTTTTCTGCTCTGGAGTTATTAAAAAAATATATAGTTGCTTATTAGCAGCATTTCTAAACTCATTCATATGTTCTTTGACATCCGCCTCATTCTGCGATACTTTAACCTTTGGTCAACCCTTCTAAGCAATTCATATTACTTTTTCCCCATATTTATTTTTGTGTTATTTTACCCTGCTTTTAAGCTCCATTTCATTTTATTTTATTCACTCGCTATCTCTTCTGAAGGCAGGCTCATAGTCCAATACTAGGCTAGCTGCTCTTGTGGGCCATTTTAACTCTAGCCAGTTTTCCTTTTGAGGCTTGACCTAACCTATCCCATTTAATGCTAGATTGGCCTTGCCCATCCCATGGTCCTGTAGTGAGAATAACTGGAATCATACCATAGATAATTTGAGGGGGAAAAAAGCCTTCTGAGAAGACTAAGAGGGATTAATCAACAAAAGGTAAAGAGGCTAGGAAACAATCCCTTGATCATTCTCCTCCCTCTGCTTCTGCTCCACCCAGAAAGGTCTCCAAACCTTCGGATCCATCTGGCATCTCTGATAGAACAAGGTCAAAATCAAAATCTCCAGTTCATTGTTCCTTCACTTTCACTCTGGAGCTGATATCCTCAAGGGATCCATTCACCTTGCCTGCAGGAGACCCCTCAGAGGACTTTCAGGTCACCCTCTACCTTGTCATCTGTCTGGCTGTATACTAACTGAAGCAGATGCAGACAGGATGAAGAAGTAGTTTCTCTGGAGCCCAGTTCAGTTTGGAGTTTTACCTTTTCTGTCTCCCAGTTGACCTGTGAGCCTGCCACCACTCAAACTCTACTGTTGACCGCTACTCCAATCTGACCTTTGGCTGTAGAGCCATAGGACCTGAGAGTTCCAAGTTTGTCTGCATCGGATCCAAAGGCCTGTACCTTCCATAACTCCATCTCTGATTCAGTTGGTGCAGACTCTGTTGGAGTTGGAGAGATCTCGGAGCTGTAGTGTTGGCTCTGGATATGGGGGTGGGTTGGGTTCTACTCTGATTTGGCTCCGTCCCTACCTCTCAGAGTTGGACATTTCTGCCCCAACCTCTGCTTCAAGGCAGAGTCTTGGTGATGCTCTATGCTGCCATGGGCAGTTTTCCTCGGCTCCTACTAGGGCAACCCTTGCTTCTCCCATGTCATCTGCCTTCAAGGTACTGGAGAGAACTTTTTCCACCACCATGGGTAAGATGGATTCGCCCCCTTGGTTCCACCCCTTCCACAACTGTCTGCCGTGGTCCATAATTCTCTACATCCTGTCCCATTGGGGCAGCTGTCCCATACAAGCCCGGAGAAAGTCTTTACCCTGGACTCTGTTCACACTTCTGAGTCGCACCAGGGAGACTCCTTGGAAACATTTCTGCAAGAGGTGGCACTTAGACTGTCAACAGGAATCCTTAACAGAAGACACCACCTTTGATAAAGGGGAAAGGTCTCCCAGATCACCCCTTGAGGATGTCTTCTTTGGTGAAATATTTGAACTTTTGAGACAGAAAGGGAGTTGATCTGCTGACACCCCCCTGCTCCCCCCATAGGGGGGAGTTTGTGTTTCTCAAGGCTTTTGGAGCTGGCTTAGCAATGTCCTGGGTCACCCCCCCCCCCGGCAGATGTGGTGGTAGACCTAATTTCCTCCCGGACTTGGAAGGATCCAAGTGTCATGGTGCCAATCCCCAAAAGACATGCTAAGTACCTGGTTGCACCAAAGAATTGGGCCCATTGGAACAAAGTTCCCCTAGTAGATTCTTTGGTGGTTGCAGCAGCCACCAAGTAAAAACTTGCTGGACAAAGTTTTGCTGTCCATCCCCTCGAATAGAGAATCCTGGACATTGGACAGGTTTGAGAGGCATATTTTTGCATCAGCAACCTTCGATCTTACTGAACTGTTTGCCACATGTCACAACATTTTAGGGAACATAGTCAAGGCATTTTTCAATGCCCTCTTGGGATCCATGTCTGTGGAGGACAGGAAGACCTTTTCTTCCCAACTGTCCACCCTACAGTCGCAATCGAATGCCTGTATGAGGTTGTTTTCCCATGCATTAGAAGCTGCTTCAGGAGCAGTGAGTTCAGGAATTCCTGTGAGACTGCATGTCTGGATGTGTCTCTAATTTTGAAAAGCCTTTCAAGTCATCATTCATCAACGCTCCTTTTGATGGGTGTAGTTTATTCAGCCCCAAGTTTAAAGAGGAACAAGATGAGAAGACATTATCTGACATAGGGATATACGTTTCTTTGCCCCAGAGGACTTTTTTCTGAAACCAGAGCAATAGTAGCAGGAGAAGATGTGGTTCCATAAGTTGCAAGGCTCTTCCAAGGATTCTTATGGGGACAGGTACCAGCCATGGCAAAGGCTGGCAAAACCAAAGCTTCAGAGGCCCCTTATCTGAGAAGGCCTACCAGCACTCCTGAAAGGTTGCCTAACTGCTGTACTGTGGAGGCAGTTGGGTACACTTATCCCTGCACTCGAAAACCTGGACAGCCATCAGAAAAGGCACTTGGGTGCAGAAGATTATATCCAGAGATTGTTATGTACCCTTTTCTCTTCAGCCCCCCAATCAGTCTACAAAACCTCCTGACATTTAGCCCAGTCAGAGGAAAGCAGCAGCTACAGAAAAAGAAAAACTGCCGGCCAAAAGAGTCATTCTAATGTTCCCCCAGACCAACAAGGCTTCGAAACTTATTCAAGATTCTTTTTGATGCCAAAGAAAAATGGGGACCTGAGGCCTATCTTAGCCTGCAGTTTGAAACCAGTATGTCAAACTCTTGAAGTTCCGAATGGTCATGATTCAATCCATTCTACCTGTATTGTGCAAGGACAATTGAATGTGCTCAATAGATCTCCAGGATGTGTATTGTCAGATCAAAATAGACAAGTGGTCCAGGAGATTTCTTCGTTTCCGGCTGGGAGTCTGTCATTACCAATTCAAAGTCCTGCCCTTTGGCCTTAACACAGCCCCGAGGGTGTTCACCAAATGAATGGCAGTGGTCACAATTCACTTGAGATTGCTGGGATTCTGGGTGTTTCCATATCTTAACGATTGGCTCCTTTCTACTTCCACCAAGCCTTTATTGATTTAAGCCAGGAACTACTTTCTCCAATTATGTCTTTGTCTCGGCATTATAGTGAACTACACCAAGTCTTACATGTCCCCCACTCAAGTCGTGGAGTTTATGGCTGCTTATCTGGGTACTGTGACACAAATCTCAAGCTTTCCGCAATCACGAATAATCATTTTATAGAGTCAAGCATCCCAGATCCTATCTCTTCCTTCCCCACTATTGACATTGCTATTACAACTCTTTGGATCTGTGGCAGCTTCCATAGTTATAGTGCACCTAGCAAGGTACTATATGAAGGTACCGCAATGGATGCTTGTTGTCAACAAGATGACCGCCCCTGTCCACACCAATATGGATTACAAACATTTTCAGGGAACACATAGCCTGGTTTTCACAGAAGTTTCTCAGGGCCGACCTTTTATTCTTCCTCTACCGACAGACATGGTGACTATCAGTACCTCCCAACTAGGGTGGGGGGCATTAATTCGGAAAGATAGTCCAAGGCACTTTGTCCCACTTAGAGGTCAATCTTCATATCAGTGTCCAGGAAATGAGAACAGTTCTGTTAGTGTTGCAGGCATTTTAAGATGTTCTCTTTCCAGAGATGTTTGCCATCCAAATGGACAATATTTCAGTAGTCTGGTGCATCAACAAGCAGGGGAGAGCCAGGTCATACCCCCTGTGTTAGGAGGCTTTGAGAATTTGGCAGTGGGTGATCTCTTCCATATGCTTTCTTTTGGCAGTGCATATCCTGGGGAAGTCCAGCTTGCTTGCAGACAAACTGACCAGGTCCATCTTACTCCCTCAAGAGCAGTCTCTCAACCCTGTGGTGGCAAAAATGATTTCCCACCAGTGGGGCCAGCCATGCTGTGATCTCTTCACTTCTCTTCTCCGCTGTAAGTGCAGCAGGTGCTTAGCTCTAATCTACCCAGAGAAGCAGTCACAGAGATACTCTATTCACGATTGGTTCCCTGGGCTCCTATATGCATTTCCTTTTACCCCGTCTAATTCCCAAAGTCCTGCAGAAACTAACTCACTGGAAGTGCAGAGTTATCCTCATTGGTTCATTCTGGCCTCAAAAAGTATGGGTTCCCTTCATGTGGCCTCATCTAGTGAATCCCCTTGGGTATTGGATCCAACTCAGATTCTCCTGTCTCATTCATCAGGGACAACTCACCCAGACATTTGGACCCTCAAACTGACTGCATAGTTACTCTACTTCCAATGATGGCTAGACAGTCCAGATTTTTCTATCCAGTTTGACATATTCTCTCAAAGGGATTCTACTAGGGAGGTATATAAGAGCAAATGGAAGAGATTTCCTATCTGGGCTGTAAAGAGGGAATTAGACCCCTTTTTGGCACCTATTCCAGCTATCCTAGATTTTCATGCTTCCATTTTTAACAGTGGAGCTAGTTATTCTACCATAAAGATCCAGCTTGCAGTTATCTCAAATTTTCATTAAGAACATAATCATTCCTCCCTGGCATTGTCTAGATTATGTAAAGCCTTTCTCAAAGTTTCCTTCTTACTTCGACTCCCTGTTAAGGATTGTACTCTTCCATGGGGTTTAACTATACTTCTTCAAGCCCTGACTCGGCCCCCTTAGAGCCAGCTGCCAAGGTAGACTTAAAAGTTTTTGCCTTCTGGTTGAGATCACATCAGTCAGACTGATATCAGAACTCTAGGCTCTCAGTTCCAAGCCACCATATGTGATTTTTCACAAGGACAGGGTTGTGGTTTCTCTCTCTAATGATCTTTCCTTTGTACCTAAGGTGGCTTCAGAAACAGCTATTAATCAGTCTATAATCTTCTTGATTTCTTTCCAAAATTTTCCAAAAAAAGCTAATACAGGCTGTAGCTTTTGTATGTTCAGAGATCCAGCTATTTGTTTCCTTTTCAAAAGTCAAGATGGATAAGTCAGTTTCAAATGTGACATGAGCCAAATGGCATCACTGATTGCATTTCTTTTGTCTGTAAGAAAAATGGATTGACTCTTCCTAAGCCTCCTAAGATTCATTCCACTAGATATGTGGCCACATCCTCTGCTTTCTTGTCCAGAGCTTCTGTAGATGACATCTGTGGCGCTGCCACATGTTCTAATGCTCATTGTTCATTGCTCACTACAAATTGGAGACACTGTCTAGAAATAGAGCTACGTTTGGCTCTGCTGTGCTGTGGAGTAGCCTTCCTTGAGGACCACCCTGAGATTTTTCTAACTGGGTGTACTCTGTCCCATCGGTTGAGGAAAGGGCAAAAAATACATCAGATACAAAAGTTATGTACTCACCAGAACGATGCATCTATATTGTCTTGTTTTCAACCTCCTGTCCTCCAAGCCCCTTCCTACTTGAAAATTCTTATTCCATAGTCTCCTAGTTCGACCTAAGATGTGTCATATTGCCTGACTGTTGATGAGCTCCAGTCCTTGCTTCCTCCTTTTCTGTCTTCCATGCAGTCTGAATGGTATTTTATTGGTACTTATGTATTATTACTCACCTTTGTGCTATAGACTGTGGTGTGGACTGAATGGAGGGCAAACTCGATCTGAAGTAATTCTAGCTAAACAGGAGTATTATAGGTAAGGGGAGGAGCCTGAGCTACAAAGTCAAGTCTTTAGAAGTCGCCAAAGTCGGATCCGAGACCCATCAGTTGAGGAAGGATATAAACAGACAACACAGATGCATAGTTAAGGTAAGCACATATCTTTTGTTTAAGTCCAACTGGGTAGAAGTCCATTTTCAGCATGGGTCGGGGAAGAAAAGCTATGAATTATTACAAAACATTTTAAAAACAATAATTTTACAGTCTTCAAAGATAAGACAAAAAGATCTGCAGTTGAAATAATTATAACAAATTTTATATAATATAAAAACATTGATTAAAAATCGATGCATGGTATATGACAATCATTTAATATTTAGAGAAATTTTAAACTGTAGAGAAATTAAAGGTAAGTTAGTCTAATACAAATAAGAATTGCAATATGAAGTAAGGGAAAAACAGGCTTATGGTGTGTGTATATACGGTTTCCTATGAAACCATCGAATTTACACTACATCGAGAATGACTACATCGAGACTAGACCATCGAAAGTACATAACAGCGAAAACAGAAATCGTCGACATTTAAAACATCGACTACATGGAAAGTGCAGAACATACAGGAGAGAAGTTATAAATACAGTTATACTACACTACATAGAATACACACTAGCCCTAACCCAAACCCTAACCCTAAGGTCCGACACTATCGCACACTTCACCTACCTGCACCCTAACTCACTTACCCACCCCTAGCCCAAGCTCCGACACTAACGCACACTTCACCTACCTGCACCCTAACCCTAACTAACTTACCCACCCCTAGCCCAAGCTCCGACACTAACGCACACTTCACCTACCTGCACCCTAACCCTAACTCACCTACCCACCCCTAGCCCAATCTCCGACACTAACGCACACTTCACCTACCTGCACCCTAACCCTAACTCACTTACCCACCCCTAGCCCAAGCTCCGACACTAACGCACACTTCACCTACCTGCACCCTTTCATTTTCGACGCTTTGGAAGTCGACGATTTCCGTTTTCGATGGTTTGCAATTTCAATATAGAAGTCCCGATCTTCTCATTTGCGATGTAGTGTAAATTCGATGGTTTCATAGGAAACCGTATATACATATATATATGGCGAGAAAGAGAGAGAGAAAGTCAGGGAAGACAGCAATAAGGAAGTAAGTGAAGAAGGGAGAGTAAGGAAGTTTAAGGAATGAAAATATACTTGTTCACATTTAACGATATAGTTTATCCTAGATTTGAGCAAGAAAAGAGACAGATTTGCTATTACTCTAGATTAGCTATGTTAGAAACCTGGGAGGAAACTCCCAGATATGCTCAGAACTAGTTCAAAATGATGTGAAGATTACTGATCCTACAGACATTGCCAACATACTGGCTGACAGGTTCAGTGCAAACTTCTCCCCTCCCCAAAAGGAGAGATATCTATACCAAGCGATTGCAGCCCCAAACATCTCCAACGCCCAAGTGAGAACTGCTCTCTCCAAAGCAAAAACACAGCATCCATGGGACCTGATGGTGTCCCCGGCTGTGTGCTCCACAACTCAACGAGAATTAAACCCACAGCTAGGACAGCTGTTTAATCATAGTCTTACCTCTGGATACGCACCCAGGAGTGGCGCAATGCAACTGTGGTCCCACTTCACAAAGGCCGTGCCTCCACCGACCCTGGAAATTACCAGCCCATTAGCTTGACAAGCCTGATCTGCAAAGCCATGGAGAGGATCATAATGGACCTCATAAATAAAGACATAGGGAATTTGCAGACTTTGGATCCATCCCAGTTTGGCTTTGTCAAAGGCAGATCATGCCTTCTAAACTTGGTTGACTTTTTGAAACAGTCACCAAAGCCATTGATGAGGGAAAGGCAGTCCATACAGCCTACCTCGATCTGGCGAAGGCCTTCGATACAATACCCCACTCGGGTATCATTGAAAAACTCATCAGCTTAAATGTTAACCCATACATCACAAGATGGGTTGCAAACTGGCTGAGTGACAGAACCCACAGGGTCAGAGTTGCTGGCGCCATGTCAGACTCAAAGCCTGTCACAAGTGGTGTACCACAGGGCTCAGTCCTGGGCCCACTCTTGTTTGGCATCTACTTTTCCAAGTACAAGCAAACACAGGAGGGTTATGGCTGACAAAGTTTGCAGATGACTGCAAACTGGGCCATAGTAGAAAACACATCTGACACAGATATCCTTCAGAAGGGTCTCACAGAAGCGGATAACTGGTGCCAGAGCCATGGCCTAAAGTTAAATGCCAAAAAATGCATAGTCATACCCTTCGGGAAAAACAAGGTTACCCTTAGCTACCAAATAGGTGGCAATCCACTGAGCACAGAAGAAGTTATCAGGGACCTGGGGACCCAGGTTGATAGTAGTCTGTCATTCGACACCCATGTAGCTAAAGTAGTTAGGAAGACCTTCTACATTGCCCACCTTATCATGAAGGGATTCTCATCTAGATCAAGGGAGGTCATAGTCTCCCTATACTCATCACTCATCAGACCAATGATTGAGTACAATGCCCCATTCGAATGTATCTGACCCGACACTTGCAGCAGCTGGAGAGGCCACAAAAGTTCCTCACCAAAAGGATAAAGGGTCTCAAACATCTGTCCTATGCTGTCCGACTGAAAGAACTCCAGCTCTATTCAGTCGCTTACCGCTTGCTCAGAGGTGACCTTTGCCTAACATACAAGGCCATGTCAAACCCAGATTTGATGAATATGCTTCACCTCAAAAATCTAGATCCGTCAGAGCCACAAGGGCGGAGACTTAAACCTCGACACGGCTATTAATAGGACGTGCTGGAGGGATAGATTCATCACCCAAAGACTCCCTATGCTGTGGAATAAAATCCCGGTATATGTGAGGCAGAGCACCTCGCTGGCCTTGTTCAAGAGAAATCTTGACCAATGGATGGGAGATCGCAGGTATACCCCAGGGATTACCTCAGTGTCACTGCTCGACAGAGGCACAGCAAAATAATGGGTATAGTTCCCCATACTAAAGGGGTGGCGTAAGCCACAAAACTATGGGCTAGGCTTGTAAATGCCCTCGGGCAGATAGCCTAGTATGAACCTATGAACCTATGAACCTATTTTAGCTAGAAAGTCTTTGAGTGGTATTGAAAGGTGGGAGGGAGTGTTTATACCTCACGGATACAGGTAAGGAGTTCCAGGCCTTAGCAATCTTGTACAAATACAGACAATGCCCAGCAAATTTGCTAGGTTTGTAGACGGGCAGTAGTTTTAGGATCATAGAAGGTTACTAGGCTATTGGCCCTGAGGCCCTTATAAGCCTAGCCAAGAGTTTAGCCCATGTTTATACAAATCAGCCCCCAATGCCCCAGTCCAGCAGGGACACGGGGTGGAATCCCAGGGGTATATTTTGTGTTTCACATCCAGTTGTCCAGGTTGTGCTTAAAAAGGAGTAAAGAGATACTCTGCTTGATGTGGAGAGGAAGTCTGTTCCACAGATGGGGGAGTCTCTGGGACACAAATCTGTCCCGCGAACAAGTCTTATTGATGTCACAGATCAGGTTGAGGCCTCGTGTGCAGGTTACTCAAGTGGAGCTTGACTTGCGGATATGCAGCAATCCCATCAAGGTGGGGACCTTGATCACCTTGTGTACCAGATAGAGGGCACCTGTGAGGAGTCTGTATGAAACAGTAGCGGGATAGGGCTTTTAGCCTCTGTGTATGGTAGACGTTTGAGGCCCTGGATTGTCCTGGTGGGGAAGCTCTGTGGTCTCTCCAGCTGCTGGATGTGTTTTGCGAGGTCCATGCCGAAAGGGGCGTTGCACTCAGTAGTGTGCCTTATAAGGGAAGAATACAGGGATGTTATGACCTCCTTGTCTCTGGATGAGATGCACTTACTTATGAGGTGGGCCATGTAGAAGGCTTTCCGTACAATGGAAGCAACATGGTGGTCAAAAGTCAGGTTGCTATCAATCTGGGTGCCCAAATCCATCATGACTGAGTGCTTAAGACGTAGTTATTAATGTGATAATTTGTAGGGATGTCACTCTCCCCAAAGGAGATGATGATGCATTTTTTTGGTATTCAGCTTGAGGCCATGTTTCTGGCACCAGTCATTTGTCTGAGTGAGACCCTCTTGGAGGATGTCATCATCACTAAGGGAATTGATGACAGCACACAGCTTGGAGTCATCTACAGCCTTAGTCAGCCATAGCCCACTGGTTTTGGCCTGCAACTCAAAAAAGTATATCCCAAATGACAGAGTCCCCAAGACTGAAACCTATGATGTTAAGTTGTCTATCTCGCCTTCATTCTTGCTGGATGGGTTCGGAGCCGAACCTCGGCTCCGACTCGGCCACTCTAAAAGCTCGAGAGCTAGTTCCACCGGCTCGAGGCTCCCCTATATCCCACAATGCTAGGTGGTAACTCCTCAGATCTCGTTTGCCGCTATAGCGATCAAGGTGCTCTTCCAACCGGCTCTTCAGGTTAGTTGCTTTAAAACAAAGTTTAACTAAGATAGACCCCTTTAAGTTAGTTTTTCTGTATTTATTACTTAATTAGGTAGTTTCTTTACCATTCCCTTCCAAATTCTCCCCCTTTTTTTCCAAGAACTTTCAGAGTTCTTCCCTTAGGCCCCGTCCCTCCCTTCCTAGTAGTTGGAGTGACTGTGTTTCTGTGGGGAATTATTTAGTCTAATTTAGTCTAATTTAGTTTAATTTAGTTTATTTTCAATTAGTGTAATCGGTGTGTGTGTCAGTGTGAGTGATTACACTACCTTCTTTAGAAATGTCTAAAGAATCGAAGGTCTCAGGCTTTAAGAAGTGTGACTCGTGCTGTCAGAAGATGTCTCTGACAGACGGTCACACTTCTTGTGTATACTGCCTGGGACCTTTGCACCTGCAGGACTCATGTGCTGTTTGCCATGGTTTCAGCCCTAGAGTCCTGCAGGAGCGAAAAAATAAGCTCATTTTAAGGGGCTTATTGAAGCCTGAGGGTCCCCCGACTCAATCTTCGGGGAAACCCTCCAAGCCTACCAGACCGTCGGCTCCAGTGTCTGAGTCGTCTCCTGGGGCTTCGAAGTCTGTTCGAGCATCGGCTCCAGCCGGAGCCGATGATTCTAGAACACATGTTTCTACTGTTTCCTCGGCTCTGGCCGGAGCCGAGGTAGACATCGCTGAGTCGGCTCCGATAAAGTTATCGGAACCGACTTCCAGGAAGAGGTCAAGGTCACCATCTATCGGCTCCATTCATTCGGCTCCAGCATCGCCATTGTTGTCTGAACGGAGCCATAGATCTCACTCCTCTAGGTCGTCGAGACTGTCAGATCATGACCTTCAGAGGGTGGTGAGTCGACTTCTCAAGTCCGAGGCACTGGCCCAAATGCTTCAGAGCCCGACTCAACAGTCGATGGCTAATCCCGTCACTCAGAATGTTCCTCCTCTGACACTTTTAAGTTCGGAGCCGGGGCGGCTCGGATCCGAGACTGTGGCTGCGTCGGAACCGATACCTTTGTCTTTGGTACCGTCGTCTGCTCCGATGTCCTCTCTGGAGGAATCTTGGCGCCAGACTTCCCTCGTCGGCTCCGAGGGGGCGAGTGGCATCGGACCCTTGTCCGACCCCGCTCTCCCTCTCGGTGCTTCGGCGCTGGTGAGTTCGGCTCCGACATTGACCTCGGAGCCATTACTGTCGGTGCCGGGGGAGGTTTTCAGCTTTTCGGAGCGGAGACCTCTGGCTCTGCCTGACAGGGGTGCCTTCGAGGTCATGAGGAGCATGTTAGAACCTGGTTCAACCCCACAGTCGGCTCCATCTGCCCCTCCCTCCATGGTGCCTGCGGTGATTTCTTCTCTCCCCCTCATCCCGGATCGTAGAGAGCCAGCTCCTCAAGTTTCCCCAGTGGGGATCTCCTCCTCTTCCGAGGCCTCTCCTTACCCGGTAGGAGAGCCCCCTAGGAAGAGGCAGTGCAAGAGGAAGCACATTGACTCCCCTGAGTCTGTCACCTCTGACACTGATTTAGAGGATTCTGAAGGTTCCCCTAGTTCCCCCTCTGAAGATGTCTCCTTTGCAGACATCCTCAAAATCTTAAATCAGAGGGGGAATTGGCCAGCCCTTAACCCATCAGAGGATGAATCAGTGTATCTTGAGGCGTTTGGCTCTCGCCCTTCCACCTCCTGGGTGTCCCCTCCCTTTGACCCCCTCATGCAAGTGGTGGCAAGGAAGGCCTGGACGGCTCCTGACTCAGTGGAACCCAGCCCCAGGAGACCATCAAAATTTATCACTGCCCCCAAGGACAAAGAATTCTTGACCAAAGGCGTCTCTGTTGATGCTATGGTGGTGGTGGCTGCGGCCACCAAGAAGGAGCTAGCTGATCCTTCAGTGCCTGTTCATCCTCCTAACAAGATGTCTAGGAGTGTGGACAGATACGGGAAGCGGATGTTCTCGTCAGCGACCTTTTCTATGCGCTCGCTGAATTACCTGTGTCATTTCACTCGTCTTCAGAGGGATTTGCTCAAGGAAGCGAGTGAAATGTTAAAGGATCCAACAGCTGCGGGTTTTCAGTATAGGATGAACTCTCAGCTGGCGACCCTTAACTCAATAGTTAACTCCTCCATGCGCCTCCTTTCATATGCGGCGGATGGAGCGAGTAGAGCGGCAGGTACAGGCGTGGCCTTACGTTGGCATGCCTGGATGCAGCTATGTAACTTTGCGGACCCTTTCAAGGCGTCCTTCACTAACTCCCCTTTTGATGGATCATCCCTCTTTGGTCCTCAAGTGAAGGAAACCCTGACTAGGTGCGAGACTGAAGGCAAGACTCTCTCTGCCATGGGAATCCGTTTTTCTACTCCTTCTAGGCCTTACCCCAAAGGCCAGAAGGGGGGAAAGATGTGGTTCCGCAAGCATCCACAGGGAGTTTTGCCTGACGCACAGTCTCGATTCCCCTCTAGAGGCAGAGGGGGGAACAATAATGGTAGACACCGTCCTAGAGGCAGAGGGGGCCCGCAGAATCAGGGCAGTCGAGAATCCTTCTCTGACAAGCCCTTTCAGCATCCCTGAGGTGTTGCCCGACTGTCCACCTTCGGAGGCAGTCGGGGGAAGATTATCTCTGTATCCAAAAGCCTGGCTTTCCCTCACTCAAGACAAATGGGTACAGTCTATAATTTCCGAAGGCTAGAGAGTCCCTTTCTTTCGCATTCCAAAGCAGTCCGGAAAATCCCTTCCAGACGTTCCACCCAGTCAAAGGGAGCAAGCAGCACTAGAAATTTCAAAGCTGCTGGCAAAAAGAGCCATTCAACCAGTTCCAGCAGACCAACAAGGATCTGGAATCTACTCCAAATTCTTTTTGGTTCCAAAGAAAACAGGGGAATGGAGACCCATTTTGGATCTCAGCAACTTGAACAAGTTTGTCAAGAAAACAAAATTTCGGATGGTCACGCTGCAGTCCATTCTGCCCTTTTTGGGGCGGGACAACTGGATGTGCTCTATAGATCTCCAGGATGCGTACTATCACATCAGAATGAGCCGACGCTCCAGGAGATTCCTCCGCTTCAGGCTGGGAACCAGTCATTTCCAACTCAGGGCCCTGCCCTTTGGACTCACTACAGCCCCCCCGAGTGTTTACCAAATGCATGGCAGTGGTCGCCTCTCATCTGAGACGACAAGGATTCCAAGTGTTTCCGTATTTAGACGACTGGCTCCTTACAGCCCCCACCAAGCATCTTCTGCTTCTTGCCAGAGACTATACCTTACACACATGTCAAACACTAGGCATTTCAATAAATTACGAAAAGTCTGTCTTGTCGCCTTGTCGTGTTATTACCTTCATAGGCGCAAATCTAAACACAGTCAACATGTCAGCCAGACTCACAGAGCAGAGAGTAGCAGACATACACAGACAAGCCTCTCTTGTCTTGCAGAGCAACAAGATCAAAGTCAGACTGATCCTGAAGGTCTTAGGGATAATGGCAGCGGCTATCTCTCTCCTCCCTTTAGCCCGATTCCACATGAGAATCTTACAATGGATGCTCTTCACACAATGGTCATACCAACAACTCCCAATGTCCCATTCCATTGCGATACCACAATCGTGCAGGAATCATCTTTCTTGGTGGATCACATCCCCCCAGCTTTTCCTAGGGAGACCCTTTGTTCCTCCCCCTCCGGTTGCTACATTGACAACGGACGCCTCCCTGATCAGGTGGGGGGGGGGCATTACCAGGGCAGGACGGTCCAAGGCATGTGGCAACTTTTCGAGTGCCACTTGCACATAAATGTCCTAGAGATGAGAGCAGTGCTTCTAGCGTTGCAAACCCTACAAGACTCTCTTTCCAAAGGAACTATAGCAATTCAGACAGACAATATGTCTGTAGTGTGGTACATCAACAAACAAGGCGGAACCAGATCTTACCCCCTATGTCGAGAGGCACTCAGACTGTGGCAATGGGCAATTTCTTCTCAGCGGTTTCTGTTAGCAACGCAGATTCCCGGGAAGTCCAATGTGATTGCGGACAAATTGAGCAGAGCTATTCTCATGCCTCACGAGTGGTCTCTGAAGAATTCAGTGTTGAAGAAAGTTTTTCAAAAGTGGGGCCGGCCTTGCTGCGATCTTTTCGCTACTCCCCAAAACAGCAAGTGCGAAGATTTTTTCACCCTCTTTCCCCAACCAGGCCACCCCAGCAGAGACGCTCTAGTCCACGATTGGCCCCGGGGACTTCTGTATGCCTTTCCTCCCTTCCCACTGATATCTCAACTAATTCAGAAAGCCATCGCTCAGAAAGCTTCCATGATCCTCATTGCCCCTTACTGGCCTCGACAGGTTTGGTTCCCATTTCTTCACCGTTATCTGTTGGAGCAACCCTGGCATCTGGACCCAGTTCCAGACCTCTTGACCCATCAGTCGGGTCAGTTGCACCACTCCCTCCCTTCTCTGAACCTCACAGCGTGGTTCCAACAATTCCAACTCTAGCCAGGCTTCCTCTAATATCTCACTCAGTTCGAGATATTTTGATAGCCTCTCATAAATCTTCCACTCGGAAGATTTATCATAGTAAGGGGAAACATTTTTCCTGTTGGGCGCAGTCAAAGGATATAGATCCTTTCACTGCTTCCATTCAATCAGTTTTGGACTTTCTAGCCGAACTTTTCCACTCAGGTTCATCTCCGTCTACCATTAAAGTTCAATTGGCAGCTATATCTAACTTTCATGTTGGAGTCTCAGAGTCTTCCATTATGTCTCACAAGCTCTGCACAGCTTTTTTAAAGGGAGTTTTTCTCCTCAAACCACCTATCAGGGATCCTCCTCCTCCATGGGATCTCAACTTGGTTCTGGCATCCTTAATTCTTCCCCCCTTTGAACCTGCGGCTTCATGCTCAATGAAGTTACTATCTTGGAAAACACTCTTTTTTGGTAGCTATCACTTCAGCTAGAAGAGTCTCTGAACTCCATGCTCTGTGTAGTCGACCCCCTTATCTTTTGTTTCATAAGGATAGGGTGTCCTTACGTACTAACCCGTCCTTTTTGCCTAAGGTAGCTTCACCGGCAAATTTGAATCAAACCATTGATCTTCCTGTGTTCTTTCCTAACTATTCGAACAGATCAGAACAAAAATTACATTGCTTAGACATTCATCGCCAACTTAGGTACTATTTAGACAGGACCAAACAATTCAGGAAGTCTGATCAACTGTTTGTTTCCTATGCAGAAGGTAGAATGGGCCTTCCAGTTTCTAAGGTATCTCTCTCTCTAGATGGCTTACTTCATTGATTACCCTTGTGTATGAGATCAGACATCAACAGTTGCCATCCAAACCCAGGGCTCATTCAGCTAGAGCTTTAGCCACATCTATAGCTTTCCAAGACAGGCTGCCTATTGATTCGATTTGTTCTGCAGCTACTTGGGCTTCTCCCCATACTTTCATTTCTCATTATAAGTTGGACTTAGCCTCTAGGGACCGAGCCAACTTTGGTTCCACTGTACTCAAGAGTCTGTTCCGATAGGCCACCCGGGACAAGGTGCTAGGGACGCGGTCCCATCCAGCAAGAATGAAGGCGAGATAGACAACTTAACATTTAGAAGTTATGTACCTACCATAACGTTCCATGTTAGTTGTCTTCTTCTCGCCTTCTTTCTAAGGCCCACCTCCTTCCCCCTAGCCTGGACAGACCTAGAGGAGGTTGTTTTGTGACCTTTCTATCCTTTTCTCCCACACTTTACCACCTCTGTACATATATATTTTCCTCTGTTAGGTTTAGGACACCTCACAGTCAGCCTATAGAGGTGGGTTACCCTTTTCCATGTTATGGAATTTTTCTGGCTGGGCCTAGCTTACAAACGAGATCTGAGGAGTTACCGCCTAGCATTGTGGGATATAGGGGAGCCTCAAGCCGGTGGAACTAGCTCTCGAGCTTTTAGAGTGGCCGAGTCGGAGCCGAGGTTCGGCTCCGAACCCATCCAGCAAGAAAGAAGGCGAGAAGAAGACAACTAACATGGAACGTTATGGTAGGTACATAACTTCTAATTACGCTGCTTGCTACAGGTCTACTGCTTGAGGTGGCATCCCCTATTTTGACTACTTGGGTTCTATCAGTGAGCCAGTTTGCTACCCATCTGGTAACATGTGGATTGATGCCTAATTGAGAGAGTTTACCTATTATGCCCAAGTGGGGAGAAGTGTCAAAGGCTTTGGCCAGGTCAAGGTAGGCGGTGTACACCACCTTCCCCTTGTCCATGGGTTTGGTGACTGTCTCAAAGAAGTCGACCAAATTTAGCAGACATGACCTCCCCTTGATGAAGCCAAACTGTGTGGGATCAAGTGTTTTGAGGTTGCCAATGTCCTTGTTAATGAGGTTCATGATAATCCTTTCCATGGCCTTGCAGATCAGGCTAGTTAGGCTGATGGATCTATAATTTCCCGGATCAGTGGATACTTAACCTTTTGTGTAAAGGGATGACAATGGCTGTCCTCCACTCAGCTGGGACGAAGCCAGTACTCAGGCTTTGGTTGAATAGGGTGCCTAATGGTGCTGTAAGTTTTTGCCTAAGTTCACATAGGATGCAACCTGGGATATTATTGGGTCCTATGGAAGCTGTAGTTTTTGCCTTTGAGAGAGCAGTGATGACCTTAACCCTAGATATAAGGGGAAGGGGGCAAGTACTGGGGATGTCCTGATGGGTGGGACAGAGGGGGAAAGTTTTCACTGAATCTGTCAGCCAGCGACTTTGCTATATCCATGGCATTTGTTTATGTGGTGTCCTTGATCACCAGTTCTGAACAGATCTGGGTGCTTCCTTTGAGGTTGCAGGCATATGTGAAGAAGGCCTTATAATTGTCTCTAGTAGATGTGGCCAATTTGGACTCGAAGTTTGCTTTGCAGGATTTCACTAGTGCTCTTATTTGCTTGCTCAGGCTAAGGAGACATTGCTTCCAATTGGGCACCTGCTCCTCCTTGGTTTTGGATAGCAAATTATTCCTTTTGTTATAGAGTTTATTTATTGCAGATGTCCATCAGACAGGTTTACTCTTCCTTGCGGAAGATGATTTAGTTCTGTCAGGTATTCCTGATTCAGTGCATCTATATAAAATGCTCGTATAGTGCTTTGGTGGAGTTTTGGGTATTAGTGCCTTTTCCTATCGAGGGGGAGGGGGCTGTGAAGCTGTTTATACCATCCCTCAGGAGGCTGTAATCAGCTTTAGAGATGTTTTTATGTCTGATCTTAGCTAGAGAGGGTTGGGGGAGATGGTGACTTTGAAAGTGACCTCTTTGTGGTCGAATCTTACCAGGGAGGATGAAACTATAGTGATGCTGCAGTGGTTACTCATGCTGGTTAATACCAAGTCCAAAATAATACCACCCCTTGTGGGGGTATTGTCTAGCTGTTCCAAGGCATTTGCTTTGACAAACTCAAGGAAATTCTGGGCTTTTGTGTTCTAGCATGAGTAGTTCTTCCAGTCTATGTTTGGGAAGTTAGTCTCCCAGGACCAGGGTAAAGGGTTGAATCTTGATAGATTCAAACAGTTCCAAATAGGCAGATTGGGCATCTTGAGTCAGATTTGGGGGCCAGTAGCTAGCTGTGATTTGAATAGGGGTCTTGTTAGTGGTTAACAGCACCAGGAGTGTCTTCTGTGCGTCATACTGTTTGACTAGCCTGGAGGTATGTATGTCTTTAATGTTTATTGAAACTCCACCACCTTTGGCTTTACTGGCCTCAATTTGGGGGTCTGAATGTATGATAGGATGAGTAACCAGGAAAGGCTGGGGTGCTCTCTGCAGCTTTGATTCAAGTTTCTGTGACTGCAGAGATGTCAGCATTTTCCAGGGTTAGGAATGCTTGCAATGGGGTGCAGTTTCATGTTCAGACTCGTAGCATTTAGCAGCATGACATTTAATTTGTGTTTTGTTGAAATGTTTGTATTGGTAGTTTTAACCTCATCCCTTTTCCTTAAAAAGGCATTATAGGGGAGACAAGAGCGTTTGCCAGAAATCTGAAGCCCAGGAGAGACAGATGCAGGCCCTCTATGGCAAAGCATCATGGTCTGTCGATCATATCTGCCCAAGCTGTTAGGTACTGGATCCCCCTAGAATTACACCAGAAACTAAGCCAATTGTTAGTCAGTCATTTTCTGTTTGTATTGAGGCATCATTCTGGGTGATGGCAGAATACTGCTTAAGGGTAGGGACATACTTGCTTGGGACACATAATCAGTTAGCTTAATCATATCTCATTTCATGTACTCCAGAGAGGTACGTCTCAAGTCATTCACACCTTCATGGACTATGACAGAGTCATAACTGTACCTGTTATTGAGAGACTTGAGTGCGTGTGTGATATGGCAGATTCTGGCACCTGGCAGACAACTAACCGTGAATTTCTCCTTATCCAGCCTGGTGAGAGGCACATATTTGTGTCTCACAATGGAGTCTCTTATGACTAATATGTTGGGTTTATGGTGAAGCCTTAGTAGTGTTGAGTCACAGGTGTGTGGACTATGCTTGGTATGTGGTGTGGAGGGCTGTGGAGATTGTGTGTGTTTTTGCCTTGGAGGTCTCCTTTGTTTGGGTATGTTTATGTGGAGGACCTCTGCATATGTAGGTGTGTGTTGTGTAGGTGTGGGTGGTGTTTGAGGTTTAGTGATTGTGTTGACAACCTTTTCAGTGCCAGATATATTGGCTTGAGGGGGAGAGCTTGGACTCTAGGTTCCTAATGTAATTGCATCTCTCACAAATTGTGTTCCTAGGTGGTGGTAGTAGATGGTTGTCCATGTACATGAGGCAGTTGCTACACTGTCTCAGGATGCCCATATCAACCAGACTGGCAGGAAAAACTGTAGGAAATTGTCCATCCATATTTGTCAGAATCTGAGGGAGAAAGGCCAGGAAGAGGTAAGGGGTGGGCCTAAAGCCCAAGTGCTTAAACCAAAACTAAGATCTTAGAATAACACTTAAGAATAACACTTAACAATTTAGACAGGCTATAAACAAGCAGTAATAAATGCAACAGAAAAGATGCAGTTGAACACTTAAGAGAAGAGGCAGCAAGTAGCAGGAAAAAGCAAAGCAAGATGAAGTAACAGAGTAGTAGTAAGAAACAGAAATTAAAAAATATATAAGCAGCTGAATAGTTTCTTTTTTTTGGTCACTGGATCATAGTGACTGATTGGAAACATAGTTACGTCAAATGTTTTTTAGTGCTGGACAGCAGATGGGTACTGGATAATTTTATAGGTGGTAAGAAGTTGTTTATATGTTAGTTGATGTGGCAGTTCTTACCAGTGTAGGCTTTACAGTGCTACACAGTGGTGAGTTGTAAAAGGGATGTTTGTTCCAAATTTGCCACTTTTACAGCGTTCTTCAAGTTTTAATTTTTCTGAAGCCTGGAGGTTAGTAACGATGGGAGTGCCATAAAGAATAGTGGGGAGGAGATAAATAGTGGCAAGCATAGTTTTAGTTGTATGAGTGAGAAAGTTTTTTGCTCTGTAAAGCATCCCTAGTTTTTGATGAAATTTTCTTATGCGGTTTTGCATATGCAGATTGAATGTAAGATTATCATCCACTATCACCCATAATAGTTTGCTATGAGAAATTACTTTAGTGTTTGTACTATCAAGAGAGAGGACTTTAAATAATTTTTTCACGAGAGAGAGATTTGGGGAAAAAAGTAGTACTTTGGCCTTTTCTTGGGTAGAGCGTGAGTTTTGAGTTATGAAGCCGTGTTTCAGTGGTTGTTTAAGCTTCCTGAATAATTTTTTGGAGGTGTACCATGTTGTCAGTTGTACAGATGAGTGGAATCCTCTGAGTATTGTATTAGGGTGGATTGTTGTGTGGAAGTATAGAGGATGTACAGGTGGTTGGGACAGAGTTTGGGAGATGTTGCGATACATTATTGAGTTGTGGCAGGATGAAAGATGGCAGTGTAGGAAGAGTAGAATAAGAGGATAAGCTGAAGATAGCATAATTAAGTACAGTAATCTATATTTTATAGCTATCAGGTAGTGATAAAGTAGCAGTTAAGAAGGAAACAAGAAGCTGCAGGACAGTAGGAGATCCAGTGATGGTGAATGCTGAAAGATAGAAGAGGGTAGGTAAGAAGAGATGTAGTTTGTCCTGGTATCTTCTCTAGAACGTAAAGAATTAGAGGGATATTAAAGGCTAGTGTATAATGTAGTCAAAGTAAGAAGAAATGAGGGTTTATTGGATTTTTGCTTGAAAATGTTTGCTTAGATATTTTTATACCCCAAGTAGACTCCAGAGAATTTTTCCTCAGGCAGACAGCAAATGTTGGGGGTGTGATGGGGAAGAAAGAAGTACTTGGGAACATGTTTTCTGAGAGTGCGGTGGGTTGGCGGACTTTAAGGATTCTCTGTGGGATGCACTGGATGAGATACTGGGTGGGCAGATTGGTGTGATGAGGGAGATGATTTTTCTGATCTATGATACAGAATCAGAATTATCTAGATATGGTAAGGCCCTGCTGTGTCTAATTATGGTAGCTGCCAGAAAAGCAATTATTAGAAAAAGGAAATCAAAATCTAAGCCAACTATATTAGTGAATATAGTAGAGATAAAACAACTGGAATTGAGATCTTTAGAAAAGGGTAAGAACAAACTGCATAGGAAAAAAATGGAAATCGTTGGAGCAAAACATACAGAGGAGGAATGAGATTTAAAAGAAGACAGGACTTAAATGACCTATGTAATGTTTGACTGAAAATGATTGGGTAGATTATAAGTTATGTATAATATTTGCAACTGGGAGTGTGTCATTATTTTTGTGATGTAAAATGCTTGCAACTATGATTGTCTGTGTGGTTTGTTTTAATTTTTATAAATGTTTGATTGCTTATGTCATAAGTGATGGTTTAATAAAGATGTTTCTTTTTAAAAAAAAAAGAAGGGGCAGGAATTTAACAATTTATGTAATGTTGCTTAAGTTATATGATATGTAGCAGTATATGTAAAATGTAATGTGTTTGTTAATGCAATTTGATAACTTTTGTATAAATGTCAAATTGCCTATGTCACAATTGATAATTCAATGAAGGTGTGTTTAATCACAAAAAAAAAAAAAAAAGAAATGAGGGTTTATTTGGGAAAAGGAAAAGATACAATGTGGAATAGATAGGTGCTGTTCGGCTGGGTTGTGATTATAAATGGATATAGTTCAAAGCAGTATGGGAAGACGAAATGCAGTTTGGAATGGGGCTAAAAATTAAATAGAGATAGGGAAGCAGGAAACGAGAAACAGAAGTGTGTGTATAGAAATAGTACGGTCATGGGGGGGTTGGAATAAGCATCTCAAGTGAAATATGTATGTAGGAGGTATAATATTAGACTAATAGAGACTAGGTGAGAATTTGGGTGTAGGGGAGCGAAACAAAGCCAAGCAGGCTTCCCACCTTCGGGTCATTTTATAACTGAGATCAATCAGTTTATAGCCAGAACAAAGCAATTAAAAAAACAATGCAAGTAAAACAGGTTGTTTGTCATTTCCTGAGACTATATAACTGGCATATGCAGTATAGTCTACTGGTACAAGCAAAAGGGAATAGTGTCCAACTTAGTAAGAGGTCCTTAGAGTGCACTGACTATTTCACAGAAACTTTCAATCACAAAGCCAGCATGTGTTTAACTGAGTAAAGCTAATACTCAGTGAGGTTCTTCATGATAAATGTGCTCCCATTAAACACTGACAAAATGTTGAGTAAACTGGTAGGTGTAGGGCCTTGTGCCAGTGCTCCTGCAATATCGACAACTGATGTAGTGACCACAGGGTGTGCTGTATGAAAGAAGACAGTAACTGAGTGTAAGATGATATGCGTATAATGCACTTTAACCAATGTATGATAAGCTAGATTTTCCTTATGTTAACATTGCTCAGACTTCATTAAATCTTTTAGAGGTTTCTTGACTTCACATACCTTTCTCTATTTGTTACTTGGTTTCTTCTTAAACTTTTTCCAATAGTAGATGTCCTACTATTCATCTGTTGCAGTATTCCTTACACAAAGGAGTTCCCCACCGTAGGCAACCTGGCATCGGCCAGTATACAAAAGACTAACTACTGTAGACTCTGTTCGAACTTCGGCAGTAAAATTGATGTACATACGCACCATCATCAGAACATCTCTGCCAGCAGATCCAAATGCCAAATTCCAACGTGCTCTGAGTTGTTTCAGGTAAGTGCCCCATTAGGAAGTTCTTGACTATTTGCCTACTGTCTGGTAGGGTTCATGTCATCCAAGAGGGGCAAGAGCGAATGTGGAAGACATATTTCACACAAGGATACCCATCGCCAGTGTTTGGTTTGCCTAGGCTCAAACCACAACCAAAAAAACTGTGTGGCAAACACATTAAGGAGTAGATAACCTTTTTAGCTCTACCTAGAGAATCAGTGCTTAAAGCTATTGTGTAAATTAAAATGCTTTCCCCCAATATACTGTGTGTACAGTGAAAGGAAATGTGCAAGGCCAAACAGCAGTTTTCAAAATAATATGGCTTGCTTTGCAAGAACAGTTATGCTCAGCTTAGATATTAATAACATATAGCTGTGGGCTTTACTGTAAATGCATCCTATTATAAAAAAAAAAGGAAGCTGACTTTCTTGGTTTTCAGATGCAGAAATAAATAAATAAAATACAGACAGGTCAAGTGACGCAAAGATGACGTGGAGAAACGTTTGTGAAGTCTTCAGATACAGCGAGGACCAAAAAAGGGCATGAAATAACCATGGACTTTTTCATGACACAGACAGAAACCAGAAGAACAAGTCACAAGGACATTAAAAATAACATTGGTTGAAAAGAGTATATAAACTGGACAGTATGTTTCACTTAGTAGTGACGTTTTAGACTGTGTGCCTTAGTCTCTTCATCTGTCTAGCTGTGTTATAATAGAATTGAAATAGCTCTGACAGAATTAACTGTTTGGCAAGAATTTGTTTTGAGACAAACAAAGTATAACAGATACAGTAGTACGGAGTTTGTCTGGTCTACTTTTGGACATTTTCTTCAGTGGCAACATTTCTTCAGTGGCAAGCCTTGGCCAGTGGCTGTGACCATATATCTGTTACCAGCAGTTAATATTACAGAGGGTTCCCTACTACTTACTACGTTAGTTCAACAGACTGACAGTTCCAGTGCTTTAACAGAGAAACAGTTCCATTACTTCATTTGTGGACACAGAGCACCGCCATGGAAGCTGTCCTGCGTCAGACCACCTACAATTTGTCTTTGGAAGAACTCCATCCTTTTCCAGATTGACTTCAGCCTGATCACCTGCTTGTCTTCTGTATAAATTATGGTACTTTCTTCACAGTTATAACATGGATGCAGGTACAGACAATTAACTTTACATTGCCCACATATTGTATATATAAATTTACATGGTTCAACCTTCTGTTAGACATGAAATGTAAATCTGCAATGTTTAATGTTCAGACATTAGATAAGTTGTATTTGTAAATGTATAAATGCCTATAATCCACACACAAAATGTACAGCAATTCATAAAGACTGTTTTTTATGTGGAAGTAACTTTCCAAACTTATGTCTATTTTGTCACAGGAGTCTAGTATGTAAGCCATACCATAACATATATCCTATTTTGATAAACAATCTGCTTGATTCTAGCGTTGTTAGTTTTTCACATATACAACAGTTAAATGTACCTTCTGCAGTCACCTAAATCTCATACAGTGCAAGTGTAGGCAATTATTGTTGGTAATGTAATAGACTACATAAAAATGTTATTTATAGTAAATATTGCAAATGCACAAACAGAAAGTTCTAACATAGTACAGTGTGCTATCAATATTAACCTTTTACAGAAAAGGTGTTCACAGTTTTTCAAAATTTCCCTAGAGACAATGCCATTTAAAGGAGCAGACTCAGCATAGCATTCAGACTTTATATAATGACATTTCTGGTTTAATGTAACAATCAGATAGAGCCCAACAACATTTACTAAGGGCACAAACTACATAGGTTAATCTGACAAGACAGAAGAAGCCCAGGAAGGTTTACATTGGGCAGGGTTCAGCAGAAATGTCAGTTTTCTCCTGCTGATGTATCTAAATAGTCTTATTTATTGCAGACTCTAACTCAGTGGCAAGACAAAAAATAAATAAATAATTTTGTTTCAATATGTTGGCATTTAAACAATGGTTGATATACACTGTGTGGTCTATTTCAAATAATGCTTTATTTAAATGTTTTTTTTTTTTTTTTTTTTTTTTGCATTTACACATGCCAGTTTCGGTCAGAAGGGAAATCATCAACAGTGTTGGCAAACCCCTACAACATGCTCCAGTATGAGAGTTATGGGCATTAATTCCCAAAATGATTTACAGGGAAAGTTTAGTATTGTCAAAATCAAAGCACATAAAAATATACAGGAAAGGCTACAGTAAATGCTTTGGCAAATGGCAAAGCAAAGCAAGCAGCTAAAACAGGTGAGTGTCTACTCACATAACTGTTTTACAAGCAGTCTAAATAGCATGGCAGAAAAAAACAAAATAATGTTTTGGTCAGGCAAAATGCTATGTTAAAGCAATTCCTTCAGACAGTTAATGACATTCTGCAAAATGCATATGCAGCTTTAAAACCAATTTCTACCTGACAGACAGATACAGACTCAGAGATTAAGCCAGAGTGCTAGACAGTTTAAAAAAAAGTATGCAGTATTGCAGATGCATATAGGAAATGTACAAAAACAGCTTGTAGACTACATGGTGAAAGGAAGGAGATGTAATACATGGTCTGATAAAAAAAAAAAACAAACACAGGGGGAACACGAGCAGCTTTTGCTCCACCAGGGTTACAGACTTACAGATACGCAACAAAGTTCAGAAAAACATGTAATATGTTTTACTTGTAGAGTTGCCACCTTTTCAAATGCCCAAAGTGGGACATTTTTTATAGAAATGTCAGATTTTGCAGGGCAAAACATACCCACGGCCAGTACAAAGGACATAAATTCACTTTTTTGCCAGAATAAAAAACTTATTCTTGTAGCATTTGAGTTGCTTATTCTGTTTATTATAATATTTAGGTGTTTCAGATAAAAAAAATAACTGTTTTATGCAACAATTAAAGAAAATATAGGAAATATTTTTGTCCTAAAATCTCAGGACATTTGTCATTTTTTCAATTTTTTTGCAGGAGACAACTGCCCAAAGAGGGATTGTCCCACGCAAAGTGGGACAGGTGGTAACCCTACTTGTATGAAAATAGGCAACATTAAACAGAATTGTCCATATTACAAATTATGCTTCTTCCAAACCCAAAAATAGGGAAAGAAATCAAGATAAAGAAAATACATTAAGGGACAGTTAGTCTAAAAAATAAAGTATACCCTATGAAATACCAAATCATGGCAGGCAATAGGCATTAAAGCAAATTAACAAAATACAGGTTATCAGTTGGCAGCAAAGTACAGTTATCTTTTAAAGCAATGGAAGAAATGTTAGTATACAAAACTCAATGTTAATTAATTAAACAAAGGGGATAGTAAAAGACAAAAAAATACTTTACTGATTTAATAAGCCAGGACAGATTCTAAATAAACACAGACATAACCTACAGCCATACAGATTTAAAGTAAAGTTAATACAGATACAGTGTAAAGTTAAAGTTAATACAAATATAGTAAATACATTTACAGTAGTGCAAATGATATATGCAAAACTAAACAATGCAGTTAAATGTTGGGAATGTACGTCCACATCTACGTCTGGAAATGGAGTAACATTTAAGGCAGTACCTATGACAAATCCTAAATGACAAAAGGTTCTATAGTAACAAGAGAGGGTCAAACCCCCCACATTAAAAATCCGTTATGTCTCCAAAGGCAGCTTATGCATACAGCAAGCAGGATCAATACTGGAAAAAAAAAACAGTGACTGTAATGTCATATTTTCAAAACAATGTTGTTTGTTTGTCTTTTTGGCTTTTCCCGGTTAGGGGTCTCCACAGTGGAACTCCGGTCCGCTAATGATTGTTAGTCGATTTTTATGGTGCCGAGTTGCCAGTCCGACGTTTTCAAACAATGTCTTACATAAAATATAACAGCAAACAGTCTTATAAACAAACTAGTACAGCAAAAACATAATTAGTCAAACTGGTGTAACTGCCATCCGAGTAATAATACACAGCAATGCATACAGTTAGTAAAGTACAGCGTCATTAAAACTTAGACAAAGCGCATTTATCAGCTAATAAAAATCCAAGCAAAAGCAGCACACCATGTTGGTTCATAAAATTCAGTGTAAGTTAATAACAGTCAAACAGTATCAGTACAGTAACAGCCTGTTAACAGTTTTAGAAAAGTTTGAATTTGTTTCTGTAATAGCAGTCTACGAACAAGACAAGGCAATCTAAAACAGTTGCAAAGAAAAAATGGGGAGAGATTCAGAGATATAATAAATCATGAGAGCAGGGACATCATGATCGGATACCTGATTTCAATATATTTTGGACATACAAAATTTGTTTGCAAAGGCATGTGACAAGTCAAATTGTTGGGTTTTTAGCCACATTTCTTACAGAGGGAAAAATACCATTACATGCAGTCCCTGTAGAGGTTACACATACAGGTTTTATGTTTAAAAACACCAACTATGGTCATGGGAAAAAGTTTGACTATAAAATAAAAACAGCATGGGAGTTGACACATAATAATACTTCTTTTAAGGAAAAGATGAAAGAAAAAAAATTTGGTTACATAGAGTATGCAGTTCCAGTAATGAGAATTACTCACACATTACCAGAGGACATGGTAAAAAAATCACAAGTAAAGGAGGGAGGTTCATGATTAAAAAAAAAAACAGAAAACGATTAAAACAGCTGGACATAGGAAATGGTGTTATTTCAGCACTAAATATGGATGCTCCTTTGGAAAACTCTGCCTTGTTTGGCCCTGCAGCTGCTAACTTGTTCAAATCATTGCAGGAAACGGGTAAGGAATTGCAAGAATTAAAACATATTTTTGTTTCTCCAGTACCCAAGTTCCAAAGAAATTATCCTGCAAAACTCGTATTTGTGAGTAGGCATTCAAATCATCCACAACCCAGAACAAAAAAAGAGTGATAGGAGACAACAACAGCCTAGGTTCCCCCCTGGTAACTCCAACACAAAAGCAGCCCTTTCCAGACAAACTGTCCTCTCTATGACTGGCACCCCCCCCCCCCACGCACATCCCTCTTTCCCTGCACTTTCACATGTCCCTTCCAGCCTGGGAAAGCATAACCCAAGGCACTTGGGCCCTCTCCATTGCCCAAAAAGGGTACTTTATGGTATGGGACTGTAGATCAGAGAGCACATGCTGTGTGCTGTATCTTTAAGATGCACATCAAAAAATGTTAACCGCGTGCCATTCCTAGTGCCATTTTGAGAGTGCAGGCAGAGAGTAAGCATGTATGATTACAGCAGTTAGTTTGTATACAAGTTACTTAGACTGAAGTCAGTAAACTTCTATCGTGATGTGTTTGTATAAAATAATGCTGCTTGAACAGAACCCACAAAGACTCTTCTGTTGTGTCCAAACTAGGAGAGCGACAGGGACCACCTACCCTCCTTCAGTGGCATCCCTCAACCTCCCAGGGAACAACTCCTTTTTTTCCCAGGGGTTCTGTTAGAATTAATGAACCAAGAGACCATTGAGAGTATTCCCAAAAACCATATAGGAAGAGGAATTTATTCCAGGTTGTTCCTGGTGCCCAGGAAGGAAAGTCCCTGGAAACCCGTCCCATCTCAATACCTTTCCCAGGATACCCACTTTCCGCTTGGTGACCCTCAAGTCTTTGTCCCTCTTATTCTGCCTCAAGCGTTCATGGTTACTTTGTATATCAGATGCATATCTGCATGTCTGCATCCATCACAGCTACAGGACGTTTCTAAACTTCTCCGTATCATGATGGCATTTTCAGTTCTCTGGTTTGCCCTTTTGACTTTCTTCTGCACCAGGGATATTCACCAACTGCCTAGCTCCTATGATCGCCCACTGCAGACTTCAAGACATACACATTTTTCCTTATCTGGACAACCTGCTCCTTCTATCTCCCTTCACAGAGGAGTTGGAATAAAATGTCACCCTTACCATCAGTCTTCTATGAAGTTGGAGATTCATCATAAACTTAAAGAAATCAGTTCTCACCCCTTCACAGGATCAGATTTTCCTGGGTTGCAGGATACAAACATTTTACAAAGAGCTCTCTACCCCCACAGAAAGTACAGGACCTCATCCTTTACTTCAAAAATCTTCTGCTGGTTTACCACATTACAGGCAGAGAGTTTCTCGAGGTCTTGGACCTCATGACATCCACCATTCCCATGCAGACTTCACATGAGAAAATGGCAGTGGTATCTAAAGTCATTTTGGATGCAATACCAGCACCCCTAGAATTTTCCATTCCTCTCATCCCCTCTGAAGAGAGAACTTCATTGGTGGATACATCATGTCACTCAACCCAAGACTCCTCTTACACTTTCTTGATCCAAGCCAAGAGATCTTCACAGACACCTCAGGCATAGGCTGAGGAGCAACCTTCGGGCACCTGAAGACACAAGGGGTTTGGTTTCCTCCTCAACTGAAGGAACTTATCAGTGTAAGGGAGATGAGGGTGCTGCTATTGGCCATCCAGACCTTCCATCCCCTCTTCCAACCAGGGCATTTAAAGTTGTTCACAGACAGTATGACAGTCCTCTGGTATGTGAACAAACGGGCGAAGGGGGGGGCGGGGGGCAAATCCTATCTCTCTTGCAGGCTAGTTCTTCAGGCTTGGGAGCTAGCAGTAAATGCCAGGTGACCCTTTAAGCATTGTACATCCCATATTCACAGAATTGTGTTGCACATTACCTGAGCTGGTCCCAGACAGAATCCCATGAGTGGATACTTAAAAGGATTGCGTTTCTGGACATGTTCACCAAGAGGATGTTTCTGTTTGCATTTCTTCCCTTTCCCCTCATTCCAAACGTCATGTCCAAAATTCAGTAGGACAAACCATAAATCATACTGGTGACTCCCTTCTGGCCAAGACAGTATTGGTTCCCTCTCCTCCTGCATTTAGCCAAGCACAATCACCACAAGTTACCTCATAGAGTGGACCTTCTCATATAAGACAAAAGGGAACCTCATCCATCCCCACTTGTTAACTCTCCTTTTGACTCTGTGAGTGATAAGGTACTAATTCCTTTCAGACACCTATTCTCTGAGGACGTGATTACAGTCCTGCAGGAGGCCAGGAAACCAAATATCAGAAAATGGTATTCAGCAAAATGGAAGAGATTGTCAATCTAGTGTCTGAAACAGAAGGAGGCTCCATTGACAGTGGAAATTTCCTTGGTTTTATATTATTAGTTCATAGGTAGGTACTAGGCTATTCGCCCTAGGGCCTAAATAAGCCTAGCCAAAAAGGTACCTTGGCTTTCGCCACCCAAGAAAATTATTTTCCTGTGCCTCTGTCGAGCAGAGCCACAGAGGTGATCCCCGGGGTGAATTTCCTATTTCCCATCCAATCAAGATTTTTCTTGAAGAGTGCTAATGAGGAGCTTTGTTTGATATAGATAGGTAATTTGTTCCAGAGTATGGGAAGTCTCTGGGACAGGAATCTATCTCTCCAGTATGTTCTGTTTATTGTGGTGACAAGGTTTAGGTCCCTAGAGCATGTAGCTCGGAGGGATTGGGATTTCTTTAAGTGGAGCATGTCCAACAGCTCTGGGTTTGACATAGCTTTGTATATTAGGTAGTGATTGTCTCTGAGTAGGCGATATGCAACGGAGTAAAGCTGGAGTTTTTTTAGATGGTCTGCGTAGGGCATCTGTTTGAGGCCAGTTATCCTCTTTGTGAGGTATTTCTGCAGCCTTTGCAGTTGTTGTAGATGTCTTTTGAGGTACCTACCAAAAGGGGTGTTGTACTCTATAATGGGTCTAATGAGTGATGAGTAGAGGGGAACAATGACCTCATTTTTCCTGGAGGAGAAACCTTTTGTGATGAGATGTGCCATGTAGAAGGATTTCCTGACTACTGTGGAGATGTGATTATCAAAGAAGAGACTACTGTCCACCTGGGTCCCAAGGTCTCTTATCACACTTTCGGTGTTAAGTAGACTACCACCTATGTGGTTGCTCATGGGTACAGAGTTTTTACCAAAGGGGATGACATTGCACTTTTTGGCATTGAGCTTGAGGCCATGGCTTTGACACCAGGCATCTGTCTCATTGGGGCCTTTTTGTAGGATGTCCACATCGTTAGGAGTTTTGATTATGGCTCCTAGTTTGCAGTCATCTGCGAACTTTGTTAGCCAAAGACCTTCTGTGTTAGCCTTTACTTCAGAAAAGTAGATACCAAACAGGAGAGGATCCAGGACTGAACCCTGTGGTACTCCACTTGTCACTGGTCTGAAGTCGGATTTGGAGACTGCTACTTTCACAGTGTGGGTTCTGTCAGTGAGACAGTTGGCAACCCATCTTGTGACATAGGGATTTATACCTAGTTTAGTGTGTTTATAATTCCAGAGTGGGAGATGTGTCAAAAGCCTTGGCGAGATCTAGATAGGCTGTGTGAACCACCTTACCCTCGTCTATGGCTTTGGAGACTGCTTCAAAGAAGTCTTATCAGGTTTAGGAGACATGATCTGCCTTTTACATACCCAAACTGGGTGGGTTCCAGAGTTTGGAGATTACCAATGTCTTTGTTTATAAGTTCTATGATGATACGTTCCATGGCCTTGCAGAGCAGGCTCGTTAGGCTAATGGGGCGGTAGTTCCTGGGGTCCATGGTGGCTCCCCCTTTGTGGAGTGGGATAACCATTGCTCTGTGCTATTCAGTGGGCACAAAGCCTGAGGTGAGGCTATTATTGAACATGGTGCTTAGGTTGGGTGCCAGTTCATTCTATAGTTTGTGTAGAATGCAGCCTGGGATGTTGTCAAGTCCCATGGATGCTGTGTTCTTGGCTTTGGCCTGTGCAGCCATGATTACAGGAACTTTGCATTCTTCCGGTATAGACATTGGCCCTTTAGGGCGTGAGAGGGGGTTAAAGTTAGTACTGAACCTATCTGCCAGGATGTTGGCAATATCAGTTGGTTCTGTATATTTAGTCCCATTGTGTTGTAACTCAGAGCAGATCTGAGTGATGCCATTGAGAGTCTTGACATAACTATAGAATGCTTTGTGGTTGTCTTGAGAATCAGTGGTGATTTTGTTTTCTTAACTAACTTTGGAGGATTTTATGAGGGATCTCAGCTTCTTACTAAGGCTTACCAGGGAGTTCCTCCAATCATGGGATTTTACTCTTTTTTTGCAGCAGTTTCGTTCTTCTGTTGTAGAGTTTGTTTATGGCAGGGAACCACCAGATTGGCTTCCTATTTTGGGAGGACTGCATCTTGGTTCTGTTAGGGATGGCACGATCCATGCACTCATGTAAGTGCTTATAAAGTGCATTTGTGTAGGATTCAGCAGTTGTACCTCTATTGTCCATCTGTATGGGTGTCGTGAAGTTTGCCACTTTTGTCTTAAGAAGCGTGAAGTTGGCTTCAAAGAAATGTTTTACGGTGGTTTCCCTAATGGTGGGTGGGGCGGGATATGGATTTCTAGGGTGATTAGCTTGTGGTTGGATCTGACCAACGAGGAATTGACATCTGGTGTGGAACACCGGTTGCCCATGTTGGTAATGACCAGGTCTAGGATACTGCTGCCCCTGGTGGGGGTGTAGATAAATTGATCCAAGGCGTTTGAATTTATGAATTCCAGAAAACGTTGAGCAAAAGTGTTGGTACATGAATAGTTTTCCCAGTTAGTGGTAGGGTAGTTGAAATTGTCCATTAGTAGGGTGTTGAGTTGTGCCCTAATATTTTCCAGTGTATCAAGAAATGAGGAGTGTGAATCCTGGGGCATGGTGGGGGATCTGTAGCTAGTTACAATTTGGATTGCGGTCTTGCCCAGATTTAGTTGCACTTGGATAATCTCAAATGCATTATGCTGAGCAACTAGCCTGGAGGTGTGGATATCCTTAATGAATATGGACACTCCTCCGCCTTGTGTGTTTTGGTCCAGGTTAGGTGGCATAAAGGTGTGGTATGAATTATAGCCTGGTAATGCATGGGGTGCTCTCTGGAACCTTGAACCAGGTCACTGTCACTGCACAGATGTCGATGTTCTCCATTTTAAGGAGAGCCTCGAGTGAATTAATTTTGAGGTTTAGACTTCTAGCATTGAGTAGCATTACCCTCAGATTTTGCTTGCTTGTGCCTGTTATGGTGGTGAATTTGTCATTTGAACCTTGCCTAAAGAAGACACTATAGGGGTGGCAAGAGCCTTAGCCAGTATCAGGAATCCCAAGGGCGACAGGTGTAGGCCATCTCTGACAAAGCATCGTGGTCTGTCGATCATGTCATCCCAGGCAGACAGATACTGGATCCCCTTAGAATGACACCAGAAGCTTAGCCAATTGTTGAAGTCAGTCATTTTGTCCTTGTACTGTGGTATCATTCTGGGTGATGGCAGGATGCTACTCAAGGCAAGAGTCATACGTGCCTGGGCTACAAGATCGGAGAGCTCTTCCATGTCTCTTTTTATGTAGTCCAGGGAGGTATGTCTCAGGTCATTTACACCAACATGGACAATGACAGAGTCATATTTGTACTTGTTGTGGAGTGACCTGAGTGAGTGCGTTATGTGGTGGATGCTGACACCCAACAGGCAGCTGACAGTATTTTTCTCCTTGTTTAGCCTAGTGAGTGGAACATCAGTGTACCTGACTTTAGAGTCACCTATGACTAAAGTGTTTGGTATGTTGTTATGCCTTATGGGCTGTGGTTGAGTGGCACACTGAGTCTGTGGGCTATGTGTCATTTGAGTTGTGTTGGGGGGGTGGAGGTTGCTTGCGTTTCTGCTTTGCAGGTCTCTGTTGCTTGAGCAGATTTTTATTGAGACCCTCAGCGAATGTAGGTGTGTGTTTTGGTGGTGTAGGTTTTGAGGGACTATGTGATGAGTGTGGTGTGGTGCAAGTGTTTACCTTCTCCTCTTGACTGTCTAGTCCAGTCTTGGGTGAAGATAGCTTTGCTTCTAGTTTGGCTATATAAGTGCATCTCTCGCAGGTTGTAGTGTTAGGTGGTAGGAGGAGAGGCTTGTCTGTGTACATGAGGCAATTGCTGCATTGCTCCAGTATGCCCAGATTCGTCAGGCAGACAGGAGAAAACACCAGGAGCTGACCCTTAGACATGCCCCGGATAGGTGGTTATTTATTAAGTGTTAAAAACTGTTTCACTCTAGACAAGTGAGGAAAGTTGAATGCTGTAGTAATTTCTAGCTTATTTAGTGCTTACAACGAGTTCTGAACAAGTGCTGAGTTCAAAGAAATAGATTTGAGTGCTAAGACCAAAAAAACTGGCTAGTTCTAAGGGGAAAAGTTGAAGAGCTGACTTCATGGCTCCAGGAATAGTTTAACCCTAGCTAAGCGGCAATGCATAAAGTGTATTTTTTTTTTTAATATAACAGTGGCAAATGACCAAACTGATTTCAAGAAATTAACTAATAAAATGCTAAAAACTGAGCCCCGTTCCACCAGTCTTCGATCAGACAAGTTCTAACTGCACACTCCTGCCACTAGTGTGCAGGGGAACATGGTCTGGATTAGTGCTCAAGTTATACAAACAAAGCTAGATTCAGCAGGTCTGAATTTAGTCTATGCTACAGCAAACAAGGCGTACCAGTTTCAGAAAGAAACAGTTCAAGTAAGCAGGCACAATAAGCCTTTAACCTGAAACTTCCAGCTCAGAAGGGCAGAATCTACCCTCTCCTCCCACAAGAGTGCAGGCCACACCTTCTTAATGTAAACTAACTGGCCCGAAACCCAAGTGCTTAAACCAGAACTAATACACTTTTAGAATAACAGATACTGAGTCTTCAGTCAGCATTTCCCAACTTAGAAGGATGTAAGCGACCTGTCCTGCCACAACAGTGCAGACCACAAACCTTCTTAATGTAAAACAACTGCTCTGAAGCCCAAGTGCTTAAACCAAAAGGCTTAGAATAACATTTGCAATTTAATCAGGCTACTACCAAGCAGTAATAAATGCAGCAGAATAAATACAACTGAGTACTTTTAAGAAGAAAGAAAATCGAAGCACCTGGAACCCACTGTAGGCACGAACTCCAACTTTATTAACACACGAATAAAACCAAAAAACGCTTAACTTGTTCACTGTGTTTTTCGTTAACAATGTAACTTCATCAGCAAATACTACAATAGTTGAAACCAACCCCTTATATAAGAATGTAATTAACCAATTAATTAATTTCCCTATCCCTGTTAAAGCAATCTTAAATAAATTAATGAACCTTACCCAAAAAGGAAGCTAAAGGACTAAATTTGGTTTCAACTGTTGTAGTATTTGCTGATGAAGTTACATTAACTAAAAACGCAGTGAACAAGTTAAGCGTTATTTTGGTTTTATTCGTGTGTTAATAAAGTTGAAGTTCGTGCCTACAGTGGTTCCAGGTGCTTTGGTTTTCTTTTGTATTTGTAAAGTTATCTGTGAGGCACCTTCTCCTCATTTGTGGAGTGTGTTACTTTTTAGAAGGGGCAAAAGCAAAATAAAGTGCAATTTTTTTTTTTTTTTTTTGTTAGTAAAGTGCAAGGAGAGAGGAAAGAGGACCAAAAGAAAAATTCAAAGTTATGAACCTAAGTGGGTTGGCCTTCTCAAATGTTCTCTCAGTATTAAGTAGAGTGAACACCAGACTGGGAGGGGGTGTCCCAGATCAAATCTACAGAGGGGGAGGGCAACTGCAAAGCCACCAACTGTAACAACACTACAAGAATAGGGTGGGAGGGAGAGGAAAAATACAGTTTCAGGACAGATGAGAAACCAACAGTGCCAGAAAATATATAAAATAATTCAGTCAGGCAAAGTTAAGACAATGCAGAACTCTGAAAGGTTAAAATGCCAAGAAATATACTTATCAATCAGCAATATATTTGAGAATAACACTTCAGCCAGAACACCAGGAGTGTCCAACAGTGCATGCAAGAATTTACAAACAGAAACTATTTTTAAATCAGTAAGCCTTGAAGCAATCAGATAACACAAAAGCTGCTAGACTAGTTTTATAAACTCCACCACAGGAATAGGGGGGTAAGCAGTTTCAGGACAGATGAGAAACATAAAACAATGCCAGAAAATATATAAAATAATTCAGTCAGGCAAAAAAATAATTCAGTGTGAATTGCTCATTGCTGACTTTGCTTACTCTTCAGCAAAAGCCCGTATGCCAGCCATATTTGCCTGTCTGCCTCTGTCTTCCCCCTTCGCTAGCAGATTTGAGGCTAAACAATTTCTTGAAAGCATCCTACACATTAAACCTCCCATGAAACCTATTCCACCTCTCTGGGATCTTAACTTTGTCTTGGAAAAGCTGAGTCTCCCATCCTTCCAGTCAGCTTCTTCAACTTCTCTACAGTTCTGCTGCTGGAAAACTGCATTACTCCTAGCCTTAACTTTCGACATCCAAGTGTCTGAGCTACAGGTTAAGTTATCTCCCCCCTTTCTGGTCTTCCACAAGGACAGGGTTTCTCTGCACACAAACCCCTCATTTATTCCTAAGGTAGTCAGTGACCTGTCTTTAAATCAGTCCATCCACTTAACTACCTTTTTTCTTTCCCCAAGAACCCTAGTGAGAAGGTGCTCCATACGTTGGATATCCACAGATAATTAGATTTTACTTAGCCAAAACCAAAGCTGTTCGAAAGTCAGATCAGCTTTTTGTTTCTTACCACCCCAGGGCCCTGAGGTGGGGCTGTATCCAAGCAGATGGTTTCCAAGACCATTACCTTTTGCTACACTCACCATGGTAAGACTCTCCCTTTCTTTGTAGGGCTCGTGCCACCAGGGCAGTTGCCTCATCTGGGACCTTTTTCAAGGGATTGGATACTAATTCAGTTCTTGAAGCAGCTACATGGACCTCATTCCATACCTTCGCCAAGCACTACAAATTAGATGGAGTCTCTAAATCTAGAGCAGGGTTTGCAAGGGCCATACTGCATGGGTTCCTGAAAAACTCCTCTGCTGCACCTTCCTCCTTAACTTCATGAGCTTTGGTATTCTCCCTCATGTATTGAATACTGCAAGAGATGAATAGAAGGGCATAGAATAGTTGTGTAGAATCTTACCATAATGATAGATGTCCTTCTCTTCACTCTTGCAGTTTTCCTATCCGTCCCTTTATCCCCCTGACCTTGCTTCTTCTTGGATTGTTCTTATTCTTCTTCCTTAGGCTGCTTTCTAGCTTTCCACGAACTACAAATTGTTACACTGTAGGTGTAGTATGGAATCTATTGGGAGTGATATACAAGACTTTATAAATAAGAATTCACACACTCTTGCCTTCGTTCCCTTTATAACTTGCCCCTTGGGGCAGGCAGTTCTGCAGATGGTGCTTGCATACATTACTTTTATAACTAAGGATGTTATGTGATCCTATCTCGCCTACATTCTGTACTGATGGGCTCGGAGCCGATCCCTCGGCTCTGACTCGGCACGCTTATGTTATAGAGCGAGGCCTCTTATTGGCTGAGCTATTTCTTATCCCAGGATGCACCACCACTAATCCCCCAGATCTCGTTTGCCGCTTACAAGCTTAGACGTGGTCTCAACTTGGCTGGGCTAAGTACTATTTATTTAGGCTTTTTCCTGTCAGAAATTTGCTTACTTTGAACCCAAAAGCTGTTTTAACAGCTATTGTTGTCATACGAGTGTGTATTGATTAATTTCTGTTGAGAAATTCGTGTTTTTTTCGTCAGGGAAGGTTTCCCGTTTTAGTTAGAGGGGCCTTCCCCTGTTGATTTGCTATTAGTGTTTCTTTCCTGGGTCAAGTACCCGTTTAAGTTAGAGGGTCTTGACTCTCTCTCTTTCTCTGTGTTGTTCAACTGTATAGTGTGTAAAAAAAAAAAAAAAAAAACTTTATTCTTTTTGCTTGGTTCATAACTTTTAAGTTTTGTTGTATTTCTCTTTAGACAGGTACTGTTTTCTAAATTAGTTATGTCCAAAGAGCATAGACCCTCCGGGTTTAAAAAGTGCATGAGGTGTGGTTACAAGATGTCCATAACGGACGACCACTCCTCGTGTGTCTATTGCTTAGGCGCCAAGCACCTGCAAGAATCTTGTAGCGTGTGTCACGCCTTCTCATCAAGAGTCCTCCAGGAGAGGAAAAACAAATTAATCCTTAAGGGATTAATCAAGCCATCCTTCGAGGAAGCTTTATCTTCGTCATCCTCTCCTTCAAAAAAGAAGAAAGCGTCGGCTCCGACCAGTCAGTCGGAACTGACTGCCAAAAAACCTAGGCAGACTTCTCCATCGGCTCCACGGACTTCGGAGCCGAGGGCGGAACGGTCTGCCTCGATGCCTCCAGCCTCAACCCCTCTGGTTTCGGAGCCGAGGACTGGGGCATCGAGAGGCGGGTCACCTTCATCGGCTCCACTGATATTGGAGCCGATGAGGGTTGCCGGCTCAGACTCTTCCCCTTCGGAGCCGAAGTCCTTATCGGCACAGAGGGAAATTGCCTTGACATCTCTCTCGGAGCCGATAGTGGTAGAGTCCATTCGGAGCCGGTCCCCTAGTCCTTTGGAGCCGATGGAGAAATCGGTTCGGACCCGATCGATATCATCCAGGTCATCCAAGATGTCTGATTCGGACATCGACAGGGTGCTCCTTAGACTCTTCCAGTCTCCGGTGTTCCAAAAGCTAGTTTCGGCTCCAGCCCATTCGGCTTCGGAGCCGATGGTCCACCTCCCTACTTTGGTTCCTCCTCCAACAGCCTCGGCACCGTTGGAGCCGGTGCTGGTGGAACCGGTGGAGGTTTTAGGGTCGGGCCCGACCCTTACTCCAACTCCGGCTCTTGGGTCGGAGTTCAGTACACGGACTTCTTCCGTCGGCCCCGGGGGGGATGCTTCGGGATTGATGTTTTCGGTCCCAAGTCTCCCTCTTGGTGCATCGGCAGCTGGAGTGCCGTCTACTGTCGTGGCCACGGAGGTGGGACCCTCCCAGGATTCTGGTGGTCCCGCCTTCAGGGCTATGAGGAGTGCGTTAGCCAAATCATCTTTGGCTACCTCCACGGTCTCCCCAGCTCCTTCCCTGCATACCGAGACTGGGTCTTTAGCAGTCCCCCTGTCCGTAGACAGCAGAGCCCCGGGGCCTGAGGTTACCCCCACTGGGGTTTACCCCCCTCCTGGAGGTCCTTCTGAAGCCTCTTCGGAAGAACCCCCCAGGAAAAGATCGTGCAAGAGGAAGCACGTTGACTCCCCAGATGAGTCTCTTACATCAGACACTGATCTCGATGATGCAGAGGGGTCCCCTAAGTCGTCCTCGGATGATGTCTCTTTTGCAGACATCCTGGAAGCCCTTAAACAACGAGGCGGCTGGCAGTCCAAACCCCCTTCTGCTGATGAGTCGGTGTTCCTTAAGGCCTTCGGGGCTCAGCCCTCCGCCTCCTGGGTGTCTCCGCCCTTCGACGAGCTCTTGGATTTGATCTGTCGAAGGGCGTGGGAACATCCAGACTCTGTGGAACCGGTGCCTGCTCGTCCGAATAAATTCCTCTCGGCACCCCCTGAAAAAGAATTCCTAACCAAAGGTGTGGCTGTAGATGCTTTGGTGGTGGCATCTGCTACCCAGCAAGATGTAGCAGAGGCTTCGACGTCCGTCCATCCTCCTAATAAGGAGTCTAGGAGCATGGATCGGTACGGAAAGCACACCCTCAGTTCAGCGGCCTTTACATTAAGGTCCTTGAACTACCTTACGCACTTTACCAGATTTCAGAGGGATCTGATTAAAGAACTATCCAATACCCTCTTGGGTAACCTGCCTGAGGAGCTGGCCCAGACGGTTGGCTCTCAACTGGCTACATTGTCGTCCATTTCAAACTCGTCCATGAGGCTCATTTCTTATGCGGCCGAAGGGGTGAGTAGAGCGGCGGGTACAGGCATTGCTCTACGGAGACAAGCCTGGCTCCGCCTGTGTCATTTTGCTGAGGCCTTTAAGTCTTCCTTTGCCGACGCCCCCTTTGATGGGTCCTCCCTGTTTGGACCCAAGGTAAAGGACATACTGACCCGCTGCGAACAGGAGGGTAAGACTCTGACTGCCGTAGGGGCACGATTTTCCACTCCCTTTCGGCCTTATCCCAAGGCTAAAAGAGGAGGGAAGATGTGGTTCCGTAGATCTCAGAAGCCTTACCCCTCTCAGCAGGAGGATCCCCCTTCCAGAGGCAGGGGAGGGGGAAATTCTTCCGGAAGACACCTTCCCAGAGGCGGCAGAGGCCCTCGCAACACTGGAGACCGCGAGTCCTTTCGTGGCTCTTCAGCCTTTCACAGTCCCTGAGGGATTGCCCGACTGTGCAGCTCCGGAGCCAGTCGGGGGTCGTTTCTCGAAGCACCTAAAAGCCTGGGAAGATATCACTCAGGACCGATGGGTGCTTCGAATTATCGCCGGAGGTTACACCATTCCTTTCTCTCACTCCCCACCTCAGTCCAGGAAAATCCCGGACCCGCCACCCAGTCAACGGGATACTGCAGCCTCAGAAGTTTCAAAGCTGCTGCAAAAAGGAGTCATCCAACCGGTCCCCGCAGACCAGATTGGATTAGGGACTTACCCAAGATTCTTTTTGGTGCCAAAAAAGACCGGGGACTTGAGGCCCCTTTTGGACCTCAGCATTCTAAACCGTTCAGTCAGAAAGTCCAAGTTCCGAATGGTCACCCTACAAACCATTCTCCCATTGCTGGAGAAAGGTGTTTGGATGTGCTCCATAGATCTCAAGGACGCTTATTACCATATCATGGTACATCAAGCGTCCAGGAGACATCTGCGCTTCAGCCTAGGAGGCAGTCATTTTCAGTTCCGCGCGCTGCCCTTTGGTCTCACCACAGCCCCCAGGGTGTTCACCAAGTGCTTGGCAGTCATGACTGCTCACCTGAGAAGTCTAGGATTCCAGGTGTTTCCGTATCTAGACAACTGGCTCCTAACTGCCACCTCCAAGCATCTACTACTGCGGAGCCTACAAGCCACTATATCACTGGGCAACTCCCTTGGAATCACCTTCAATTGGCCAAAGTCTGTGTTGCTGCCATCTCAACGAATAAGATTCATAGGGGTAGAGATAGACTCAAACCGAATGCGGGTCTATCTACCTACAGACAGAATTCAAACCATACAGACTCAAGTTCGTGCCTTACTTCCCAGGTCCAAAGCCCCAGCCAGAATGGTCCTGCAACTTTTGGGATCCATGTCCGCCACGGTTCTTCTAGTCCCCTTGGCAAGGCTGCACATGAGAATTCTCCAGTGGCTTCTTTCAGCTCAGTGGTCCTTTCAGGAACTTCCTCTCAGTCACCTCATATGGATCACGGTAACATGCAAACGGGACCTTCGCTGGTGGCTAGTGCCCTCCAATTTGGATCAGGGACGACCCTTTGTTCCACCTCCTCCTGCTGCCACTTTGACCACCGACGCCTCCCAGATGGGGTGGGGGGGGCATTCCCTGGGCAGGTCAGTCCAAGGCAAATGGCACCCAGAAGAGACCCTACTTCATATCAACATCCTATAAATGAGGGAGGTGCTTCTGTCCCTCCAAGCCCTCCATGATTACCTCCCTCGGGGCGTAATTGCCATTCACTCAGACAACATGTTAGTTGTCTGGTACCTGAACAAACAGGGAGGGACCAGATCTTATCCTCTTTGCAGAGAAGCCATGAGAGTCTGGGAATGGGCAATCTCGACCGAACGCTTTCTAGTGGCTACTCATATCCCGGGCAAGTCCAATGTGATAGCCGACAGACTGAGCAGAACCATCCTCTCTCCTCACGAATGGTCTCTGAACATGACAATTGCAAGTCATATTTTCAGCAGATGGGGAGTTCCGTGTTGCGACCTCTTCGCGACTCCACTAAATGCAAAGTGCAAAAAATTCTTCTCCCTAACCCCGGCTCCGGGGAAGAGCCCCATGGACGCACTAGCCCGTCCTTGGCCCACCGGCTTGCTTTATGCCTTCCCCCCCAGTTCCTCTCCTTCCCAGGGTGATCCAAAAGGCATCTCTCTTGGGGAGCAAAATGATCTTAGTTGCTCCTTACTGGCCTCGCCAAGTATGGTTTCCCTATCTTCGGAAATATGCTCTGGAAGGTCCATGGTTCCTGGATCAGATCCCAGACCTTTTGGTTCATCAGTCGGGACTATTTCACCAGTCCCTGCACACCTTAAAATTGACGGCTTGGCTCCTCCTCTTCCGACTATAGTCAGGAGTCATAATTTGGATCCAGACGTTGTACACATATTATCTTCGGCCCATACGTCTGCTACTAAGAAACTGTATTCTAGCAAATGGAAAAGATTTGCTATTTGTGCTCAACTCCGGGGCCTGGACCCCATTTCTATTCCCGTGGCAGAAGTACTAAAATTTTTAACTTCTCTTTTCAATCAAGGCTCTTCAGTCTCTACCATCAAGGTCCAGTTGGCAGCGATTTCCAATTTTCACGAATCTATTAATCCACCTTTAATGAGCAACAGATTATGTAAGACCTTCTTGAAAGGTGCTGCTCTGTTAAGACCTCCGATTTCTCATCCTGCACCTCCATGGGATCTTGATGTGGTGTTACGTGCCTCAACTTCCTCCCCCTTTGAACCGGCAGCTACATGTGATCTAAAATTTCTATCATGGACGACTGCTTTTCTGGTGGCGATTACTTCTGCCAGAAGAGTTTCAGAACTTCAAGCTTTGTCAGTAAAACCCCCGTACTTGGTTTTTCATAAAGACAGAGTATCTCTCAGGCCAAATCCTTCCTTTGTCCCTAAAGTTTGTTCCAGTTTCTGCTTACAACAATCGTTAGAACTTCCAGTCTTTTTTCCAAAATATTCTAATAAAGCAGAATTCATATTCCACACACTAGATGAACACAGGCAGTTGCGTTTTTATTTAGACAGGACCAAACAAACAAGGAAAACAGATCAGTTGTTTGTGTCCTTTGCAGACAATAAATTGGGCAAAGCTGTCACAAAGGTCACTATTGCCAAATGGATCAGGGACTGTATTACTCAAGCTTATTCTCATTCTAACAAAGAGCTTACCACCTCTGTCAAAGCTCATTCTACAAGGGCTATGGCTACTTCGATAGCATTTCATTCTAAGCTTGCCATTAGTGACATTTGTGCTGCGGCTACATGGTCTTCCCCGCACACTTTCATTTCCCACTACAAATTGGATGTGGCATCTAGAGGACGAGCTTCATTTGGTTCCACAGTGCTCAGGAGTGTTTTCCAATGAGCCACCCGGGATTTAGGTGCTAGGGACGCTGTCCCATCAGTACAGAATGTAGGCGAGATAGGATCACATAACATCTTTTAGTTATGTACTTACCATAACTTTAGATGTTTGGGATCCATCTCGCCTACATTCCTAATAACCCACCCTCCTTCCCCCTTCCTTGGAGATCTGAGGATATCAGAAGGTCCGAATCCTGTTGTTTCATCTTGAAACATCTAACAATGTTATATAAACAAGTTGTGCATGTGTGCATGAATGCGGACAAACAAGATCTGGGGGATTAGTGGTGGTGCATCCTGGGATAAGAAATAGCTCAGCCAATAAGAGGCCTCGCTCTATAGCATAAGCGTGCCGAGTCGGAGCCGAGGGATCGGCTCCGAGCCCATCAGTACAGAATGTAGGTGAGATGGATCCCAAGCATCTAAAGTTATGGTGAGTACATAACTAAAAGTTTGATCACAACCTGTGTGCGACATACCATGCACTCAACAGTAGTAAAAGTCTTTTGTATATTGGCTGATGTCGGGTCACCAACGGTGGGGAACACCCTCGTGTAATGAATACTGCAACAGTGAAGTGAAGAGAAGGACATCTATCGTTATTGCAAAGTTTTACACAACTTTTCTTTCCTTTTTTCCCATCTTCTCTAAGATATTAACCCACCATTGAATTAAATATGATGGCTTAATTAATGCTTGGAAATCCTCTGTCAGTTGATTAATGTATTTGTAAGATCTTTTCCAACTGTTCTCTATGTCCAGGGAGCACATTTCTTCCTCCCAGTGCCAGTCTTAGCTTTTCAGAGACCTGCATGAGGTCAGTCCTATGAAATGCCCGCCATCCTTGTTGACATTCTAGTAGGTCACAATTCATGCACTTTAAGTATTTCCCCATCACACTTAAAATGATCTGAGTCATTTAATTCTGGTTCTGTGACACATTATCTTAAAACATTTACATTCTTAACCCAAACTATCTCAAACATTTTACCCTTGTGTGTAGGTTCTTTTCTGACTTACACATATCCATATTCTTTACTAGCATTCATTAGGTGTCATACACCACCATAACAGCAAGATAGATCATCCCAAAAAACAGTAGGAGCATTAAATTTCCCTGTGACAATTCCAAAATCATAAAAAAAAAAAACAATGATGGCAATACCCCCACCCCCCAATCCTTTATTTTCTGCATTTTTCTGACTAGGACATCTATAAAGTAAGCATAGCTTCATCTCAGTTTTTGTGAAATCTTTATTGCAGTTTTCATACAAGTTATATTATAATGTTAGGTAACAATAATGTCTTATCATAAATTGAAACACCATCCTCCTTTAAACTTCTAATATTGTGATACCCATTATAACTTGGTAAGTTCAAAGGCTTGTTACTTTCTGACACAAAAATAACTTCATATTTTTCATCTTCTACTTTTGCTGCCAATATAATACTTTTATTATTTGAAAGTCTGGCATTTCACTTGAAAAAAAAAATTGCATATTTTTTTTACTTTTGTAACTTGGGTGTATCTAATTTCAGTTACTCAAAGGGTTTTTCCGGTATGCACTCAGCTGTGTATTAACTACTTTGGAACAAAGCCTGAAATTATAATAGATATAGCTTTTTTTTATATTTTGTAGACTCTGCTTTCTAGCTTTCCACGAACTACAAATTGTTACACTGTAGGTGTAGTATGGAATCTATTGGGAGTGATATACAAGACTTTATAAATAAGAATTCACACACTCTTGCCTTCGTTCCCTTTCCGTGGTATGTTTTTCCCTTTACGTGTGGCTAAGGAGAAGTTAGCGTAATGATAAAGGTCTTTATCTCACAGATACAAAGTACAGGGTTTGAGTCTGACTTCTGGTTATTGGCTAGGCTTGTAGTAGTCTGCAGAATGATAGCCTTGTATTTACCAGTGAACCTGTAGCTACCCAATTCTTTTGGTGGAATGCAGTAAAGTGGGAGCCATTCAAAAGTGTCTGTATGTTTGATTCTTCTGTGTGTAACGAAGTGATGCAAATCATAGTGATTTCTCAGAGATTTGTGGTCACTGTTAGGGCCAACAGTAGGATTACACAGGTATCACATGTTTTCCAATGTTTCATTTAAGGTACAAAGTATATACTGATAAAATGTCGAAGCACAGATGGGTTGAGAGTTCATCTTATAAACATCTCACATGTTTAATGATTGTCTGGAACAAAGATTTTACAGGAGTTATAATTTTAACTGTGTTAGTTGAGTTATGTGTTCCTTATCTTCATTCATAATTAGAAATATAGATAGAATTATAATTGCAAAATAGAATTATGCAACAGAAAATCTTTCATAGACCTTACCTGCTAAGAACCTGGCAAGATGAGGGTGGATATACTCATCCAACAATGAACATTGCCACAGTTGTGATTTATGTGGTACCTGGTCTCATCTATGATAGTCCTCTCCCAAGGTCTACCCATGATGGATAAGGACCACTGGCCCTCTGAGGTTTATATGTCTAGATGAGACACCCTAGAGAGAAAACTGTGGATATTAGATCATAATGATATTTAGTTACAGTTGTTTAGACAAACGTTTTGTAACTATGATTAAAGTCAAATACCTTCTCAAATTGTAGTTAGCCTGTTTTATTAAATGGTTTGGAATGGGCGGCCACGGTGGTATGGTGGTGCAGCGGTTAGCATTGCCGCCTCACAGCAAGAGGTTCTCCGGTTCGATTCTCAGCTGGGGTGCCTTCTGTGCGGAGTCTGCATGTCCTCCCTGTGGTCGCATGGGTTTTCTCTGGGTGCTCCGGTTTCCTCCCACATCCCAAAGACATGCAGTAGGTGGATTGGACACTCCAAATTGGCCTTAGGTGTGAGTGTGTCTGCCTTCTGTGGAAGGTTGGGCACCGGGCTGGCAATTGGACACTGTATAATGCACTGCCAATCATGAGCGGACAGATGATCCGCTGTGGCGACCCCTAACCAGGAAAAAGCCGAAAGAAGAATAATAATAATTAAATGGTTTGGAATAATTTGCAAAATTAAAGAGAGAGAAGGAGGGAGAGGATGATAAATACTATAGTGTTTTAGTAGTTGGAGCCATCCGACAATGTTCTGAGAGGGTGCCGTGGTCCTTGCATCATTCTGGCGAGTGCCCTGTGTATCTTGTAATTATTCTGTGACTTTTACTTTTCATGCACCTTACCAATTTTTCTGTCATGCTGCTTAAACCTGTGTACCTACGCTTTAGTACTTCTTTGATTGAAATCTGTTTATAATTTCAAGTTATGTATCAACTGTTTCATTACTTTGCTTATATCTGGGAGCTCCAGTATGAATCAGCACTGCTTAGCAGCACTTCCTCAGACAACATAAGCAAAATACATGCAAATTGATAGTTAATGCACACATCTTTCACCTGTGCTGTCCAGTTTTGCAAAGTCATTGTATATTTGACTTGGTTTTGGCAAGTAATACAGTGGTATTATGATTTTTAATTTGCATACTAAAGAGACACATATATAGTTTAAATACTGAAAGCAATACAGGCTGATCACCAGTTAGAAACATTTCACATACACTTTCAAAATCATCTGTTGGGGTCTGCCAAACACTAGGAGACTAGCATCTCTGCTTTCATATTAGTCTGACTACATAACAGAAATGTTACAAATGCCGATTGACTTACTTAGCAACTTCATTGTAAGCATGTAACTATGCATGTTAAGTTGTCAATCTCGCCTTCATTCTTGCTGGATGGGTTCGGAGCCGATCCTCGGCTCCGACTCGGCACTTGCTAAGCTCGAGAATCACTTTTACCAGCTCGAGGCAGCCCCATATCCCATGATGCAAGGCGGTAAATACCCAGATCTCGTTTGCTGCTTCGCTGATGAGGTACTCCTTTTACCAGCTCTTGGTAAGTGAATTGTTATTCAAATATTAGTCACCCCATCCCTCTTTTTTTCTCACATATTTTAGTGTATTTGTCACTTTTAGATAGTTTTAGGGTCTCTAGCTCCTAGTTTACTGTTTCCCTACTTGTTTTTACTTAGTCGGGCCTTCAATCCTCTCCTATCCCTTCCTGTCAGGGCGTGTGTGTGAGTATATTTTTCTCCCTTTTTAAGTTAATTTTTCTGAATCTTGGACTGTTTGAGTAGTGTGTTTTTGTGTTGTTCTCACTATGTCCAAAGAACCGAGGGTCTCAGGCTTCAAGAAGTGTGACTCGTGCTGTCAGAAGATGTCTCTGACAGACGGTCACACTTCTTGTATCTATTGCCTGGGACCTCTCCACCTGCAGGACTCCTGTGCTATTTGTCACTCTTTCAGCCAGAGAGTCCTGCAGGAAAGGAGAAATAAATTAATTTTAAGAGGACTACATAAACCAGAGGGCTCCCCGGCCAAGTCTGCTTCGGGTCAGCCCTCTAAGACCTCCAAGGCCCAGGCTTCTGTTACTAAGCCTCCGGCCATGGCTTCGACTCCGGCTGGAGCCGATGTCATTCTGACTAAATCTTTGGCACCGGTGGCTATCGGTGCCGATACTTTGACTGATACATTGGTGTCGGCTCCGACCGGCTCCGACCACCATGTATCGAAGGGTTCGGTATCGGTGCCAGCTGGCTCCGATACCATTATTTCCTTACCTGTGTTGGCTCCGGCTGGAGCCGACACATCTTTGACCAGGCGTGGAGCCGATAAGTTGTCGGCTCCTTCTGGAGCCGAAGGTTCATCGGCTCCGATGGCTTCGTCGAGGAAGAGGTCCAGGTCTCCCTTTTTGGAGCCTATACTTTTGGCTCCGACCTCTCCTCTTCTTTCGGAACGGAGCCATCGGAGCCGATCATATAGGTCTTCCAGGCTCTCAGACCATGATTTGGAGAGAGTGGTAAGCAGATTGTTAAAATCACAGGCACTAGCCCAGATGCTTCATAGTCCATCTCAACAGACGACTACTAGTCCACACCCTCTTAAAATTCCTCCTTCGACTCTCCTCCAGAGCTCGGAGCCGGAGTCTATTGGAATAGTCACTGCTATGGCTGCGGGGCAGATACCACCCCTTTCTGCCCCTTCAGCTTCTACTCTTATCGCCTCCTTGAGACCTTCCTTGGAGGGACCCGGTGGTCGGGCTTCCCTGGTCTGCTCCGAGGGGGCGAGTGGCATCAGACCCTTGTCCAACCCTGCTCTCCCCCTCGGGGCTTCGGCCTTGGTGAGCTCGGCTCCGATAGCTGCCTCTGAGCCTTCCCTATCGGTGGGCCCAGGAGCCCCCGTTTCTTCAGAGCGGGGTTTCTCGGATCTCCCTGGGAGGGGAACCTTCGAGGTGATGAGGAGTGTGCTGGCCCCCGGGCTCAGTCAGCAGTCTATTCCCTTAGCTCCTCCCTCTATGATTCCTGTAGATGTCTCTTCCCACTCTCTTGCTCCCGGACCGAGAGATCCATCGCCTCAGGTTTCCCCACTGGGAAGAACCCCCTCTTCCGAGGATTCTCCTGATCCGTCAGGAGATCCTCCGCGTAAGAGGACCTGTAAGAGGAAGCACCTAGACTCCCCTGAGTCTACAACTTCAGATACCGACTTAGATGAGTCGGAGGGGTCCCCAAGATCCCCCTCTGAGGATGTCTCTTTTTCAGACATCCTAGAACTCCTAAAACAGAGGGGAAACTGGCCCTCCATTAATCCCTCCGAGGATGAGTCGGTATACCTAGAGGCTTTTGGATCTCGACCCTCCACCTCCTGGGTGTCTCCGCCTTTCGACCCCCTCATGGAGGTGTTAGCTCGGAAGGCGTGGGCATCTCCTGATTCCATGGAACCAGTTCCCAGGAGGCCTTCTAAATTTATTACAGCCCCTTCCGAGAAACAATTTCTTACAAAAAGTGTCCCTGTTGATGCCATGGTGGTGGTGGCCGCCACCAAGAAGGAACTTGCAGATCCTTCTGTACCAGTCCATCCTCCTAACAAGGATTCTAGGACCATGGACAGGTATGGTAAGCGGATGTTTTCCTCAGCGACCTTTGCCATGCGTTCGCTGAATTATTTATGTCACTTCACCAGACTTCAAAGGGACATCCTTAAAGAATTAGGTGAAGTAGTACAGGATCCTTCAGCTGCAGGGGCTCAGGAGAAGATTGCTTCTCAGCTAGGAATCCTTAACTCCATAACCAACTCCTCCATGCGGCTAATTTCTTATGCAGCAGATGGAGCGAGTAGAGCTGCAGGGACAGGAGTGGCTCTTAGACGTTAGTCCTGGATGCGGCTCTGTAATTTTGCAGACCCCTTTAAGGCATCCTTCACAAACTCTCCCTTCGATGGGTCAACATTGTTTGGTCCTCAGGTGAAGGATACGTTGACCAGGTGTGAGCAAGACGGCAAGACTCTTTCTGTCAGGAGTCTGTTTTCCACCCCTTCTAGGCCTTACCCCAAAGGATAGAAGGGGGGAAAGATGTGGTTCCGAAAATCTCAGGGAGTCACGCTGGACACACGTGGTCAGTTTACCCCTAGAGGCAGAGGGGGTAATAACAATAGACGCCGCCCTAGGGGCAGAGGGGGTCCGCAGAACCAGGGCAGCAGAGAGCCTCTCTCTGACAAGCCCTTCCAGCATCCATGAGGTGTTGCCCGACTGTCCACCCTTGGAGGCAGTCGGGGGAAGATTATCGCTATACCCAGAAGCCTGGCTTTCCCTTTCGCAAGACAAATGGGTACAGTCGATCATATCCGAGGGTTACAAGATTCCTTTTGAGGAAAGTCCCTTCCCTCACAAAAATTCCCTTCCAGATGTTCCACCCGGTCTAAGGGAAATTGCAAAATTAGAAGTATCAAAGCTTCTACAAAAAAGGGCCATTCAGCCAGTTCCAACAGATCATTCAGAGCCCGGAATCTACTCAAGGTTCTTTTTGGTTCCCAAAAAGACGAGAGATTGGAGACCAATATTGGACCTCAGCAGACTCAACAAGTCGGTGAAAAAGACAAGATTTCGGATGGTCACACTTCAATCGATTTTGCCCTTCTTAGGCAAAGACAACTGGATGTGCTCAATAGACCTTCAGGATGCGTACTATCACATAAAAATCCACAGATGCTCCAGAAGGTTTCTCCGCTTTCGGCTGGGGTCCAGTCATTTTCAATTCAGAGCCCTGCCCTTTGGTCTCACTACAGCCCCCAGAGTGTTCACCAAATGCATGGCAGTGGTCACGGCTCACCTGAGACATCAAGGATTCCAGGTGTTTCCGTATCTCGACGACTGGCTCCTCTCAGCCACCACCAGGCATCAACTTCTCCAAGCCAGAGATTACACCCTAAATCTCTGCACTCAGTTAGGAATTTCGGTCAACTACGAAAAATCCGCCTTATTGCCCTGCCAATCTGTTACTTTTATAGGCGCAAATTTAGACACTGCTCGGATGTCAGCAAACCTAACAAGCCAGAGAATCCTAGATATCCAAAACCATGTGCGGGATCATCCTTGCCAGCAAAAAGGTGCAAGCCAGACTGGTCCTGAAAGTATTGGGCCTCATGGCAGCTGCCATTACTCTTCTTCCTTTGGCCTGTTTTTACATGCGTCTCCTTCAATGGATGTTGTTCCCCCAATGGTCCTTCCAACAGCTTGCCATGCGTCACCAGATCCTGGTGACACAAACTTGCAAAAACCTTCTATCCTGGTGGATTTCTTCTCCCCAAGTCCATCAGGGCAGACCCTTTGTTTCCCCGGCCCCGGTAGCCACAGTCACTACGGACGCCTCCCTGATCGGGTGGGGGGGGGTCATTATCAGGGCAGGATGGTTCATGGGACATGGCAACCCTTCAAATACCACCTGTACATAAATGTCCTAGAGATGAGAGCAGTGCTTTTAACGTTGCAAGCCCTCAACGACTTTCTTCCCTTAGGAACGATTGCAGTTCACACGGACAACATGTCTGTAGTATAGTACATCAACAAGCAGGGCGAAACCAAGTCCTATCCCTTGTGTCAAGAGGCTCTCAGACTTTGGCAATGGGCGATCTCCTCTGATCGGTTTCTGGTAGCAACGCATATCCCTGGGAAAACCAACATTTTAGCAGACAGATTGAGCAGAGCTATACTCATGCCTCATGAGTGGTCTCTCAAGCAATCTATTGTGGAGGAGATTTTTCAGAAGTGGGGCCGCCCATGTTGCGATCTTTTTGCTACTCCACAAAACAGCAAATGCCCAGTCTTCTTCTCTCTCTTCCCACTTCCGGGCCATCCCCCCAGAGACGCTCTTACCCAAGATTGGACCCAGGGACTTCTTTATGCCTTTCCTCCCTTTCCATTGATACCACAGGTACTCCAGAAAGCAACCGTTTTGAGAGCCAAAATGATTCTCATTGCCCCGTATTGGCCTCGACAAATTTGGTTTCCTTTCCTTCATCGTCATCTTTTGTTGCAGCCGTGGCATCTGGACCCAGTGCCAGATCTTCTGATCCACCAGTCGGGTCAGCTGCATCGGTCCATTCCTTCTCTCAACCTCACAGCTTGGTTGCTCCACTTCCTTCCTTAGCCAGGCTTCCTATGATCTCTAACCCCGTTAGGGATATCATAGTAGCTTCCCTTAAATCCTCTACTAGAAGGATTTACTCTAGCAAGTGGAAACGTTTCTCCCTTTGGGCGAAATCGAGGAACATAGATCCCTTTACTGCCCCTGTTCATGCAGTTTTGGATTTTCTAGCGGAAATCTTTCACTCGGGTTCTTCATCTTCCACGGTCAAAGTTCAGTTGGCTGCAATCTCGAACTTTCATGTCGGGTTTGCAGATCACAACATTATGTCCCACAAGCTTTGTAGAGCTTTTCTGAAAGGAATTTTTCTCCTGAAGCCTCCTGTCAGGAGTCCTCCTCCACAATGGGACCTAAATCTAGTGCTGACATCCTTAATTCTTCCTCCTTTCGAGCCAGCTGCTTCATGTTCACTAAAGTTTCTTTCGTGGAAGACACTTTTCCTTGTCGCTATTACCTCGGCTAGGAGAGTGTCAGAACTTCATGCCCTCTCTGTTCGTCCCCCATATTTGGTCTTCCACAAGGACAGAGTATCCTTGAGAACTAATCCATCCTTTTTGCCCAAGGTTGCTTCAAAAACAAATTTAAACCAATCCATTGATCTCCCTGTATTTTTTCCTAATTATTCCAACAGATCGGAACAAAAGTTGCATTATCTAGATGTTCACCGCCAACTCCGATATTATTTGGACAGAACAAAGCAATTCAGGAAGTCTGATCAGCTTTTTCTTTCTTATGCTGAAAATAAGAAAGGCCTCCCTGTTTCCAAAGTGACCTTATGTAGATGGCTATCTTCCACCATTTCTGACATTTATCAACTTAGGGGCAAACAACTGTGCTCAAAACCAAAGGCACATTCCACTAGAGGCCTAGCCACTTCTACAGCTTTTCAGGCTAGGCTACCCTTAGATACTATTTGTGCAGCAGCCACTTGGGCCACTCCTCATGCCTTTGTTTCTCATTACAAATTGGATTTGGCCTCCAGGGATAGAGCCAGTTTTGGTTCCACGGTTCTCAAGAGTCTGTTCCATTGAGCCACCCAGGATAGAGGTGCTAGGGACGCGGTCCCATCCAGCAAGAATGAAGGCGAGATTGACAACTTAACATTTAGAAGTTATGTACCTACCATAACGCTCCATGTTAGTTGTCTTCTCGCCTTCTTTCTTGCGACCCTCCCTCCTGTCCCCCTTGCCTGGACAGACCTTGATCTCCCTTGTCTCTGGAAGATTTTGTTTCCTTGGGCACCAGTTAGTTCTAGTTTTTAATTATCTGGTTTCCCCTTACAGCCCTTTAGGCTAGTTGCTCTTCTTTCCTTAGTGGAAAGGTTTTTATGCTAGGCAGTTTTCCCTCTAGGTACCAAACGAGATCTGGGTATTTACCGCCTTGCATCATGGGATATGGGGCTGCCTCGAGCTGGTAAAAGTGACTCTCGAGCTTAGCAAGTGCCGAGTCTGAGCCGAGGATCAGCTCCGAACCCATCCAGCAAGAAAGAAGGCGAGAGAAGACAACTAACATGAAACGTTATGGTAGGTACATAACTTCTAATTTTATATAATTTGTGTTATTGTTTATTGTGAAGCTTTTTTCCATGGAATTCCACTAAATAATCCAGAGGACATCTTTGCAATCAAAAGATGTATTCATACTTCATATACGTAATTTCAAATGGCAAATTGTAGGGATAGTTATTTGTACAAGGTCAGTGCAAAAATAATTATCTCCATATCCGTAAGGGATAATAAAGGGGCTCATCTCATTGCATAGAGAATTAAGGGAGTATGGCCCCAGAAAGAGAGAAACTCAAAACAGCAGTCAGATGGACTTTTGATCATCTTGTTTCAGTTGAAAGTCTGTTCAGACTGGCCACTTTGAGGTTGTGAATGAGGCAGTGTTTTAAAGTCTGTTTCCCTTCTGTGTGTTAGTATTTGTAACATGAATGTACCATTTTGTCCTTCCAAACCTAAATAAATGTGCAGTGGAAAGGGAGTACAGGTGGTTAGGTGTACTTAAGTCTTTGTATGAGTGAATTAATAGAGAGAACATTTTTGCTATACTGATAAGTACATACTGGAGCATAACAGACTGCTGTAATGCTGGTCTTACTGAGCAGATTAGGTTGTATACAAGTACTGGACCATACAGAAGTGGAGTATTTTTGACTGTCATTGTAGCCTTACTGAGCAGTCTGGGTGTGTGTAAGTACTGAAGTGTACATGGCTGTTGTTAATACTAGTCTTAATGGGTAGACAGTATGTGTCTTTGAAGTGCTTTCAGTCAATTGGGTGGTTCATGTTGTAGAATAATGCTAACTTTGGATATGTCCAGCTGCGAGTTTTTTCACTGAAGTATTTCTACTAAATTATTTGTTAGACTATTTGCATTAGATGTTTCTGTGATAAGAACTACAACATCTAGTAGTGTCTGTGCTAGGCAACACCAGAATAATGCCATAGAAGTTGTGTAGAAAGTTTCTTTACATCATTTCTTTTCTTCTGTTTTCAGCCATTTCATGTTTGTTAGGCATATTTAAGTCATCCATTTACATCTTCCTCATTACTCCTTTGTTTCTATTTCCTCTTTGTTGCACTTAAAATTTATGCTGCCATAGCTCTCAGTCTTCCATCTCCAAAATGGGGGCTACAGCTCATAATGTGGAAAAAATGGTCTAAACATGGAACACTTAAACAGCTTGCTAACAACTTTAACTAGGAAGCTTGCAGAATGGTTAAAATCTGGTATTTTGTACTTGTAATACATTCTGCTGATGAACTAATATAATTCAGTACTACTAAACATGTTTATCAGTTAAAGATGTTCTTAACACTGAATTTGTGACAGGCTGTTTCAGTGTGGAACTGTGGGAAACCTGGACTTAAGAGTCAACATGAGGAGTGTTCCTCATAATAAGGTACACTTGACACAGGTATGCATATTCTTAAGAATGCACTAAGGGATTGTAGTGTTATTAACTGAAAGTAGGTAACATTACCAAGAAATGATGGATACATTTTTAGATTTGAACTTTCAAATACAACAATTATGTAGTATAGTACATAGTATAGTGGTAACTTCTGGTCTGTAATAATGCTGCTTAGAAGAAGAAATGTTAAATAAAGGCGTCAAATTAATTTTATTTATCAAAGTCATAATCTAGTAGTAATATTGTCTTAAAATGATACACTAGGCTTCTGTACTTGTTTCTGATAAGATAGTCAACCTGTGAATGCCAGACTGTGCATTTATAAAAATTTTGAATTCCAGTTTACTGTTTAGTAAAGTGTATATACATAAAAATAAAACTATGAATTCTGGTTTGTTGTTGGATAAAAGGTTTATATGCAAAAGTAAAGCTGTTCATGTTTTGGGTTAAAAACGCATAACAAGACAGAAACCTAGTCATAATAAGCTAGACTATCATATCTTTCTTTACCAGTTCATTTATGTTAAATGCATAGTAAATTTATTCAATATTTAAAAGAGTTTTACATTTAATGCCTGATTTCTGTAGTTTTTCCAATAATTTCTTTGTTACCTCAGGACACCCAAGAGTTTCTGCGCTGTTTAATGGACCAACTGCATGAAGAACTGAAGGAGCCCGTTAGAGAACGTGAATGTGACTCATCCAGTGACACAGATGATAAGCAGGATGGTGACCGATGTCCTTCAGAAGATGAGTTCCTTTCATGTGACTCAGGTGCAAGCAGCGACAGAGGAGAGAACGAACCACGTAACAGGGGATGTGGGGGTGGGTCAGGAGCACTTTCTGAAAATAAGATGGACACAGAACTGTTAATTCAAGATGAATATGTGCATGGAATTTCTGAAAAGGAGAGGATGAAAGAGTGCAAATTTTCCTACATTCGTCATAGGACATGCTCAGAGGGCGTAGATGAGGATGCTGATGTGGACACATCAGTGAGCACTGTTGATGAAGGAGTTTTTAGTGCAATGTCCTCTTCCCTCCACACTGGCAGCTCATGTAGAACACCTGGTAATGTTTTGGATTTTAAAATATTTTTTATAAAACAGTTACGGTTAAAATGTTTTTTGCTTGTTGGATAACTTCCACTAACAACTCAGAATTTGCCAGCCTGTTTATACGTTTTAAGATGCAGATTTTCTTTGATATTCAGAATATTTGTTCAGAATGGAAGGTAAATGAAGTAGACATTATCCAGCTGCAGTATATGCATTTTAACTGCTGTGTTTAACTCTCTAGTCTTCTTCATTTTGCAAATTAAATGGCATCAATTTACGAAGTAGGCCTAGATCGTTTATTTTTTGTGGTCTGATGTCATTTATTCATCTGCCTTTAATTGTTTAGATGCGACTTTATCATGCTTGCATTTTATTTCAGTGGGCTTTCAGACTGAGAACACTAGTTATTTTATTGGTGAGTTCTTGGCGGTGACATACTGATCATCCTTAGTATGAATTACACATTTATATGCCTTCCATTTAAGTACTTGCTTATTTAAATTTGAGTGGTACTGTAATTTGATTGCTTGAACTTTGAGTTCTCATACACCAACCCAAATATATAATCCTGAAACAGAATTTATCCACTGCTAACAGAATGTTATATGCTTTGAGAATGCCAGCAATGGAGTTTGCATATTTAGTTGGTGCGGTAACACATCCCAAGTACATTTTATGTTTGTTTTTTGCCATCCATAGGTAGAATTACATGTAGAAGGTAGCTTTTGTATTTTGAATTCAGTCTGGGGCCTCAGTCTTATAACTGCTTTCATGTCTGTGGCAGGCTGGGCTGTTCTGCCAGATATGAGCCTCATTTAACCATTTATTACATTGTTACTTGTAATTTAAGCATAGTCTGTGGTAGGATTGCAGTAGTAGCAGTATTGTGAATTCTGCTCCAGAATCTGAGCATCAGTGCTTGTTTTGGCTATATATACCTGCTTAAAATTGCATTCCAGTAGTCTGTTGTGTGATTGCAGTAATGGTAATATTGTGAATTCAGCTCCAGGATATATGCATCAGTGCTAGTTTTATATCTATATCTATGGTATATGTGTGTGTGTGTGTGTGTGTGTATATACATGCGTGTGTGTGTGTATGTATATAAAATATATTTATTTGTGTGTTTGTATACACACACACACCTACTTAAAGTTGCATTCCAGTACCTTTTTGCTACTTACTGTTTTTCTCACTTTTCTTTAAGTCTTCCTCCCCACTGAGACAAGCTAAACATTTCTGAAATTCTAACTACAAGACATGAGCTCCAGTATTTGCTTTATTTGAAGAGTCCATTCTGGCAAGCCTATATATTTAATACAGAACTACATCCACCCACAGTCTTTTGTTCAATAGAAGCTTTTTGTCAAAAGGAAAGAGAACCACTTTTTATTTAAATACTGCTTAAATATTTTAAGTTGCAGTTATATGACCTCTGTGGTGGTACTTTTTTGTACTTCCCTGATTTTGTCCATGGTTTAGCCAAAAATGTTATCTGGTTGCATTTTTTTTTTGGTTTGTCCTGGGACCTTTAGTCTTCTAACTTCATTTACAGTTGTATGAAGATTTGGGTATTACCTCGGGATTATAGCATTGGTTATACATTATACTGCACTTCTATGTAAAAGGTAGCTTTTTGTATTTTGAACACAGTGTGGAGCCACAGTCTTGTAGCTTCTTTCGCAGTTTTGGCAGGACTGTGATCTGCTGCTAGATTTGAGCCTTATTTGGTCATTTATTAGTGTTACTGGTAAATTCCTACATAGTCAAGTGCCTTAATCTGTGGCAGGATTGCAGTATTGCAAATTCTGCTCCAGGGTTTGTGCTAAAGTACGTTTTATACCTAGATATACCTGTTTAAAGTTGCTTTTCAGTAACCTGGTGCCTTACCCTGTGCTGGGACTGCATAAGTGGCAGTATCATGAATTCTGCTCCAGGATTTGAACTTCAGTAGTTTTGTAGCTGTATATACCTGCTTAAAGTTGCACTCCACTGCATTTCTGTTAACCTTGCTACAGATTTTTTTCCTCTGTTCTTTGAGTCCCCTGCAGCATTCACTGAGATATTAAGCTAAAAGTTTATGAAATTCTAACCATAGGAGTAGATCTCCAATTTGAATTATTTCCTCAGCCCTTCCACCCTTCTAATTTTGCAGTTTTAAAAGGATATACTTCTCTGGCTTCTGCTCTCTATGTTAATCTGCTTTCCAAAGTCCATCCCTTCCCTCTTCCATTGTTATTTTCTGTTGTGTAACCTGTTTAACTACTTTTTACCCATTGTTTTCCATATATCCATAATACTGAAGTGCCCACCCAGAAAACCATTACTGCACTTGAATAAACCTTCCTTACTACAAATTGTCTCCTGCTCATTTTCCCAGAGTTCCCATCTGTTGGTGCCCTTGCTACACTGTAAGGAGATCCTAAGTTAAATCTACTTCATTGTTGGCAAATAATAGATTTAGTTTATTGGTTTGCACTTCAGTTAACTGTTTAGAATGCTTCTGGTTTATTTCTACTTTATTTGTTGATTTTGCCTCCAAGTCATTCTGAAGGTCCTAATATGTAAATTGTTTTGTCACTGTAGAAATTGTTTTGTTGTAGCAAAAGTCTCTTGCAAGCAATCTTTCTTGATGTTGGTACATCAGGAGTTTAGCAGTGCCCTGTACAGATACAAATGCACAGAAAGTACATTTTATCAGTAAAACTTAAGTTACAACTGAAATCTAACACAAACAAACCACTCAGATGATGAATAGCAAAACTAAACAATAAAAACATCCGCAGGTATGCATCACAGAAAAATGGAATCTTCTTAAAGGAAGATGTTAAGTTGTCTATCTCGCCTTCATTCTTGCTGGATGGGTTCGGAGCCGACCTCGGCTCCGACTCGGCCACTCTAAAGCTCGAGAGTTGGTTCCACCGGCTCGAGGCTCCCCTTATATCCCAGAATGCTAGGCGTGTACTACCTCAGATCTCGTTTGCCGCTACAGCGATCGAGGTGTTTGGTTTCTACCGGCTTTAGGTGAGTTATTATAGAGTATTTTATAGTCTACTTAAACCCCTTTAATTTAATCTTTTATTGTTATTTCCCTTAAATTAGTGGATTTAGACCCTTTTTCCTTCGTTTATCTACCCCTTTTTCCACAAAGAACTTATAAGTTCTTCCCTCAGGCCTTCGGGCCCTTCCATCCCCTTTGTGGAGTGTCTGTGTTTTTGTTAGGGATCTAAAAACTGGTGACAGTTTAATTTTTTAGTAATAAACTTGTGTAAGTGTAATCAGTGTGTTTGAGTGTTTGTGTGATTACACTTTCTTTGACTATGTCCAAGGACTCAAAGGTCTCAGGCTTCAAGAAGTGTGACTCGTGCTGTCAGAAAATGTCTCTGACAGACGGTCACAATTCTTGTGTCTACTGCCTGGGACCTTTACACCTGCAGGACTCTTGTGCTGTATGCCATGGCTTCAGCCCTAGAGTCCTGCAGGAAAGAAAAAACAAACTTATTTTGAGAGGTTTGCTTAAGCCTGAGGGTTCCCTTACTGCTACTTCGGGTAAACCCTCTAAGGCTTCTAGGTCCTCGACTCCAGCTTCTGAGTCGAGGCCTAAGGCTTCGAAACCTACTGCTACATCTGCTCCGGCTGGAGCCGATGAGTCTTTAACTACAGCTTCTGTGGTTCCCTCGGCTCCGGCTGGAGCCGAGGTATTGGAAATTCCTGTGTCGGCTCCGATCAGACTATCGGAGCCGACATCTAGAAAGAGGTTGAGGTCACCATCCCTTGGCTCCGTTCATTCGGCTTCAGCGTCTCCCTTGCTGTCTGAACGGAGCCATAGATCTCACTCCTCTAGATCATCGAGGCTTTCGGATCATGACCTTCAGAGGGTAGTGAGTCGACTTTTAAAGTCCGAGGCACTGGCCCAGATGCTTCAGAGCCCGACTCATCAGTCGATGCTTCAACCTATTCCTCAAAATATTCCTCCTTCGACTCCTTTGAGCTCGGAGCCGGGACGTCTCAAAACCGAGACTGTGGTAGCGTCGGAACCGATACAATTGTTTTCGGTTCCATCGTCGGCTCCGTTTTCTTCCTTTGAAGAATCTCGGTGCCGGACTTCCCTCGTCGGCTCCGAGGGGGTGAGTGGCATCGGACCTTTGTCCGACCCCGCTCTCCCTCTCGGTGCTTCGGCGCTGGTGAGTTCGGCTCCGACATCGGCCTCGGAGCCATCACTGTCGGTGCTGAGGGAGGTTCTCAGCTTCTCGGAGCGGGGACCTCTGGCTCTGCCTGACAGGGGTGCGTTCGAGGTCATGCGGAGTGTGTTGGAACCTGGTTCAACTCCACAGTCGGCTCCGTCTGCCCCTCCCTCTTCGGTGCCTCAGGTTATGTCTACTCTCTCCCTCATCCCGGACCGCAGAGAGCCAGATCCTCAAGAATCCCCTGTGGGGATTTCATCTTCTTCCGAGGCCTCTCCTGAATTGGCAGGGGAGCCCCCTAGGAAGAGAAAGTGTAAGAGGAAACACATAGACTCACCTGAGTCTGTCACCTCTGACACAGATTTAGAGGATTCCGAGGGTTCCCCCCGTTCCCCTTCTGAAGATGTCTCCTTTGCAGACATTCTAGAGATCCTAAAACAGAGGGGAAATTGGCCATCCCTTAACCCTTCGGAGGATGAATCTGTGTATCTTGAGGCGTTTGGCTCTCGCCCTTCCACCTCCTGGGTGCCCCCCCCTTTGACCCCCCTCATGCAGGTGGTAGCTAAAAAGGCTTGAACAGCTCCTGACTCAGTGGACCCCACCCCCAGGAGACCTTCAAAGTTTATAACAGCACCAACAGACAAGCAATTTCTGACCAAAGGGGTTACTGTGGATGCTATGGTGGTAGCTGCTGCCACTAAGAAGGAACTAGCTGATCCTTCGGTGCCTGTCCATCCTCCTAACAAGGAGTCTAGGTCTATGGACAGGTACGGGAAGCAGATGTTTTCGTCAGCGACCTTTGCAATGCGTTCGCTGAATTACCTATGCCATTTCACTCGTCTTCAAAGAGACTTGATCAAGGAAGCGAGTGAGATGTTGAAGGATCCTACAGCTGCGGGTTTTCAGGACAAGATGAACGCTCAGCTGGCTACCCTAAATTCTATAGCCAACTCCTCCATGCGCCTCCTTTCATATGCGGCTGATGGAGCGAACAGAGCCGCAGGGACAGGTGTCGCTTACGCGGCATGCCTGGATGCGACTATGCAATTTTGCGGACCCCTTTTAAACGTCTTTCACTAATTCCCCGCTTGATGGATCATCTCTTTGGTCCTCAAGTGAAAGAAACCTTGACTAGGTGCGAGACGGATGGCAAAACTCTTTCTGCCGTCGGAGTCCGTTTTTCTACTCCTTCTAGACCTTACCCCACAGGCCAGAAAAGTGGAAAAATGTGGTTCCATAAACAATCTCAAGGGAATTTGCCTGACGACAGGGTCGGTTCCCTCCAGAGGCAGAGGGGGAACAATAATGGTAGACGCCGCCCTAGAGGCAGGGGTCCGCAGAACCAGGGCAATCGAGAAACCTTTTCCGATAAGCCCTTCCAACATCCCTGAGGTGTTGCCCGACTGTCCACCTTCGGAGGCAGTCGGGGGAAGATTGTCACTGTACCCAGAAGCCTGGCGATCCCTAACTCAAGACAAGTGGGTACAGTCCATCATTTCCGAAGGCTATTCCATTCCGTTCTTTCATATTCCAAATCAATCAAAAAAATCCCTTCCAGATGTTCCACCCGCTCAAAGGGATCAAGCAGCGTTGGAAATTTCAAAGTTGCTTGCAAAAAGAGTCATTCAGCCAGTACCAGCAGACCAGCAAGGATCCGGAAATCTACTCCAAATTCTTTTTGGTTCCAAAGAAAACAGGGGACTGGAGGCCCATCTTGGATCTCAGTATCTTGAACAAGTCGGTCAAGAAAACAAAATTTCGGATGGTCACGCTACAATCCATCCTACCCCTATTGGGCAAGGAATACTGGATGTGCTCTATAGACCTCCAGGATGCGTACTATCATATAAAAATGAACAGACGCTCCAGGAGATTCCTCCGCTTCCGGCTGGGAACCAGTCACTTTCAATTCAGAGCCCTGCCCTTTGGTCTCACCACTGCCCCCCGGGTGTTTACCAAATGCATGGCAGTGGTAGCTTCTCACCTGAGACGTCAAGGATTCCAGGTGTTTCCATATTTGGACGACTGGCTCCTCACAGCTCCTACCAAGCATCTTCTTCTAATGGCCAGAGACTACACCTTTCGCATTTGTCAAAAGTTAGGCATAGCAATAAATTGCGAAAAGTCTGTTTTGTCGCCTTGTCGTGCTATTACCTTCATAGGCGCAAATCTAGACACAATCAACATGTCTGCGAGACTAACAGATCAGAGAATAGCAGACATATGCAAAATGGTCTCCCTTCTCTTCCACAGCAACAGAGTCAAAGCCAGGTTAGTTCTGAAAGTACTGGGGATTATGGCGGCTGCTATCCCTCTACTTCTATTAGCCAGATTCCACATGAGAATCCTTCAATGGATGCTTTTCACACAATGGTCATACCAGCAACTTCCGATGTCCCACACCATTATGATTACGCAAGCATGCAAGAATCATCTTCTTTGGTGGATGTCTTCCCCTCAGCTCTCCCTGGGAAGACCCTTTGTTCCTTCCCCTCCGGTTGCTACTCTGACAACGGACGCTTCCCTGATCGGGTGGGGGGGGGCATTATCAGGGCAGAACTGTCCAGGGCATATGGCAACCAGACGAATGCCACTTGCATATAAATGTTCTAGAGATGAGAGCAGTGCTTTTAGCGTTGCAAGCCCTTCAAGACTCTCTTCCCCTGGGAACGATAGCAGTCCAGACGGACAATATGTCTGTAGTGTGGTATATCAACAAACAAGGCGGAACCAGGTCCTATCCCCTATGTCGAGAAGCACTCAGACTATGGCAATGGGCGATTTCTTCTCAGCGGTTTCTGATAGCAATGCACATCCCCGGGAAGTCCAATCAAATCGCGGACAAGTTGAGCAGAGCTATCCTCATGCCTCACGAGTGGTCTCTGAAAAATTCTATTGTGGAGAAAATTTTTCTCAAGTGGGGTCAGCCTTGCTGCGACCTTTTTGCTACTCCCCAAAACAGCAAGTGCAGAGATTTTTTCACCCTATTCCCGTTACCAGGCCAGCCCAGCAGAGACGCTCTAGTCCAAGTTTGGCCCCGGGGACTTCTGTATGCATTTCCTCCCTTCCCACTAATCTCCCAAGTGATACAGAAAGCTATCGCTCAGAAGGCCTCATTGATCCTCATTGCTCCTTACTGGCCTCGACAGGTTTGGTTCCCCTTTCTACATCAATTTCTGTTGGAGCAACCCTGGCATCTGGACCTAGTTCCAGACCTTCTGATCCATCAATCGGGTCAGTTTCATCGCTCCCTAACATCATTGAACCTCACTGCTTGGTTCCTCCAGTTCCTACCCTAGCCAGGCTTCCTCAAATATCTCACTCTGTTCGAGATATTTTAATAGCTTCCCATAAATCTTCCACTCGAAAGATTTATCTTAGTAAATGGAAACGTTTTGCCTATTGGGCTCAAGGAAGGGATTTAGATCCTTTCACTGCTCCCATCCAAATAGTTCTCAATTTTCTAGCTGAACTCTTTCATGCAGGTTCATCTCCCTCTACTCTCAAAGTCCAATTGGCAGCTATATCTAATTTTCATGTGGGCGTTTCAGATTCTGCCATCATGTCTCACAAGCTTTGCAAAGCTTTTTTGAAGGGAGTTTTTCTTCTCAGACCTCCTATAAGAAATCCTCCTCCTTCTTGGGACCTTAATTTAGTTCTCACTTCTTTGATTCTTCCCCCTTTCGAACCTGCAGCTTCCTGTTCATTAAAATTGCTATCATGGAAGACTCTCTTTCTGGTAGCTGTTACTTCAGCTAGAAGGGTTTCAGAACTTCATGCACTCAGCTGTCGACCACCATATCTGTTGTTCCATAAAGACAGGGTATCCTTACGAACCAACCCGTCTTTTTTACCTAAAGTAGCCTCTGCCTCTAACCTAAATCAAAGCATTGACCTTCCTGTGTTTTTTCCAGAATATTCTAACAGATCTGAACAAAAATTGCATTGGCTAGATGTTCATCGTCAGTTAAGGTACTATTTGGATAGGACCAAACAATTCAGAAAAACTGACCAATTGTTTGTCTCTTATGCAGAAGGCAGAAAGGGACTTTCTATTTCAAAGGTATCACTATCCAGATGGCTAACATCCCTGATTTCCCTTGTTTATGAAATTAGACACCAAAAGCTGCCTAATAAACCTAAGGCCCACTCCACTAGAGCTTTGGCTACTTCTATAGCCTTCCAAGACAGACTGCCTATTGACTCCATTTGTGCAGCGGCTACTTGGGCTACTCCTCACACATTCATTTCACATTATAAGTTGGATTTAGCTTCTAGACATAGAGCTAACTTCGGTACCACTGTTCTCAAGAGCCTGTTCCGATAGGCCACCCAGGACAAGGTGCTAGGGACGCGGTCCCATCCAGCAAGAATGAAGGCGAGATAGACAACTTAACATATAGAAGTTATGTTCTTACCATAACGTTCCATGTTAGTTGTCTTCTTCTCGCCTTCTTTCTTGCGTCCCACCCTCCTTCCCCCTGGCCTGGACAGACCTAGAGGAGTTTGATTGTGACCTCCCTTTCTACCACCTCTATTGCTATAGGTATATGCTCTGCTGTGCATATTTTCCTGGATCAAGCTTCAGGTCACCTTCCTCTTCCTTGTTTTTTATAGAGGTGGATTCTTCCTTTCCAGTAGTTCTGGTTTTATTATTAGCTGGGCCTAGCTCACAAACGAGATCTGAGGTAGTACACGCCTAGCATTCTGGGATATAAGGGGAGCCTCGAGCCGGTGGAACCAACTCTCGAGCTTTAGAGTGGCAGTGGAGCCGAGGTCGGCTCCGAACCCATCCAGCAAGAAAGAAGGCGAGAAGAAGACAACTAACATGGAACGTTATGGTAAGAACATAACTTCTATTTTATTTTTGAGCACTTTCATCCACAAGGGACTTCATCAGAAAACTCAATAACTGACTAGAAGACAACTTTATAATGCAAATTGACTAGTCAGAAATATCATACAATAATTAAATTAAGACAAATAGTAGACCTAAAAGGTTAAAAAAAAAAAAAAACACTGACCTCATAGCACATAATTATAACTCAATACAAAATAATGTGATATAAAAAAAAAACATGCTATATAAATGGTGTCATTCAGACCAGGAAAGCCTGCATCTTAAGTTGCCACAAGGTTTCTTGTTTAGTTGCAGACTCAGAAACAACCTCCCTTCCTAAGCAAAGGTAATGCTCTAAGAGAGCAAAAAAAGAATCTCTTAAGGAAGGAACCTGTTGTGATTTGTCTGTGTAAGGTTGCACTGTATCTATCTTTCTACTACAAGCATGCAAGTGTTATTGAGATAACTTTGCTTTGTGTGTGTCATATGTAAAATGCACCAGAACCAGAACAGACACACAGTAAACAGTAATCAAACTAGTAGTGGTACCATCATAGTGCGCTCTAATTTTAATGCAGGACATTATGAGCATACTTATATTGCATATGAATGTCAGCCAGAGTCACAGATCTCTATTTCAAAGGGTTGGTTAATATATTTTCAGTTTCATTAGTATAGTCAGATTGATACATAATAACTAGACCACTACCTTTATCAGATTTCATAAACCATAAATCAAATCTATTGCTAAGTTCAACCAATGCTTTCCTTTCCTTTGTCAGCTAAGTTAAAAAAAAATTGTCAGCTTTACCTTCACCCATTTGCAAAATGTCCTGCTCGCACAAATCATGAAAGGCAGCAATAGTAGCCCGTAATATATGGTCAAAGCAGCTAGATTTCTTAAAATCACATTCATCATTATATTCGGTGTCCTGAAAAACATAAGCTAAATTAAGCTTTTTACAAAACAGTTTCAGATTGAGTAAAGTGTTTTCAACTAGGTATAAAATACAAACCTTTCTGAAGAAGACTAATTTGTATACCATTAAAGTTCTCTTTGGAGAAGTTATAAATGTCTGATAGATCACAATGTTCAAAAAACTCATTCTCGAAACCAGTATTTAGTATCTCTGCCTCCACTGCCTGCATCATCTACCCCTGTTGGACCGATCACCTCTGGTCGAGGGAGTGCATTGATTGGTCGGAGGCATCACCCCACTCTGAATAGGAGCAGTCTGTTTGTTGGTTATCCTCTTGGATCTCTGTAGAGGCTCGTTGGGTAAAAAATTAGTCTGTCCATGTTGTCCAGCATCCCTACCACCTTCCGAAAGAAATTCAGTGCCATCGGTGCTGAAAATGTTATCTCCACGAACACTAGGAACTGGAAAGGCATTATTACCTTCATCATAGGCTGTGGTGTCTCTTACCAACTTCTTTCTTTCATAATTTGGCTAACTCTTTTGGTCATCTTAATGTTAACATTTGCTCCAAAAACAACAGTGAAAGGACAAATGTGGATGATTTGTTAAAAAGGTTTGACAAGAAGCTTAACAAATATCAAAGCCTACTCTATGACGACTTTTATTTTCTGGAGTGTATTAACCTGAAGATTGTCCCAAAAGGTCTTGGGGGTTTACAAGTTCCGTAATGGCCTGTCTCCAGATGATCCATTTTATAAAGAACTGAGTTTTTTAATGATACAGGCCCTGGATGTAAGTATTTCGACTGAAGAGCATGTTAAGGCTGAGGTTGACATTATCTTCACCAACCTAAATAGAGGGCCTGTCACTAAGGTTGTCAAGAGCACACACCTTGTCCACCATATACAGAAATCTTCCCATACCTCAGTGACCTCCTGTTCCTATAAAAAGGAATGCCTATCTTCAACAATATCTAAATCTTTCATCAGAAGAAATATCAAACACCACACATACACTTACACCCATTAGAACCCCAAGACAAGGCCCGTAAGGCAAGCCCACACATTACCAAGGTCTCTTGTCATAGAGGGCTCCATTGTACAATACACAGATGCCCTACTCACAATACTGAACAAGGAGAATATAACAGTTCATTGCTTATGAGGAGCCAGGACCTGCCAAGTTATGTACGCACTCAGGTCACTACACCGTAGGTCATAAGATCATAGGAAGTTACTAGGCTATTGGCTCTGAGGCCCTTGTAAGCCTAGCCAAGAGTTTAGCCCATATTTAAACAAGTCAGCATCCGATGCCCCTGTCCAGCAGGGACATGGGTGGAATCCCAGGGATGTGTTTTCTGTTTCCCATCCAGTTATCCAGGTTGCGCTGAAAAAGGGGTCAAGAAGTACTCTGCTTGACGTAGAGATGGAGTCTATTCCACAGATTGGGGAGTCTCTGGGACACAAATCTGTCCTGCCAACAAGTCCTATTGATGTCACAGACCAGGTTGAGGCCACACATGCAGGTTAATCGAGTGGAGCTGGACTTGCAGATATGCAACAGTCCCATCACGACGGGGTCTGAGATCGCCTTGTATGCCAGACAGAGTTCACTTCTGCGGAGTCTGTATGAAACTTAGTAGAGGGATAGGGCTTTTAGCCTATTTGTGTATGGTAGATTTTTGAGGCCCTGGATTCTCTTGGTGAGGAAGCTCTGTGTTCTCTCCAGCTGCTGCCTGTGCTTTGCAAGGCACATGCCAAACGAGGCATTTACTCAGTAATGGGCCTTATAAGGGAAGAATACAGGGATGTTATGACCTTCTTGTCCCTGGATGAGATACCCTTACTTATGAGATGGGCCATGTAGAAAGCTTTCCTTACGATGGAAGCAACATTGTGGTCAAAAGTCAGGTTGCTATTAACTTGGGTGCCCAAATCCCTCACGACTGATTGCGTGCTTAGGACATTGTTATTAATGAGGTTTATATTACATCATCGAACGCTTAAAAAAGTGAATGGTGATTAATCAACCCTATGTAAGCGAAAGCTTACAATATCAAACTGTCAGAACAGCGATTTTTTTCCAAGGGAAAAAATTGCTGTTCCAACAAAAAAAAAACAAAAAAAAAAAACAGAAAACACTTTATAACATTACATTAAGTGGGGGGCTGCACCCACACACCCCCCTACTTAAATATACCAACTCTGAGACCACACTACAGTGCCGAAAACGGCAATGTATTGTAGCGGCCAGGAAAATTCTTTCCCAGGGAAAGAATTTGCTTACATGCCGCTTCGATATTTTGCGGTTTCAGTCTTTTATGTTCGACCAAGACGCATTCGAAAGAATGCATCATCGGTCTTCTAATAGGAACCGTTATTAATGTGATAATTTGTGGGGACATCACTCACCCCAAAAGGGATGATGATGCACTTTTGGTATTCAGCTTGAAGCCATGTTTCTGGCACCAGTCATTGGTTTGGGTCAGACCCTCTTGGAGGATGTCCACATCACTAGGGGAATTGATGACAGCGCCCAGCTTACAGTCATCTGCAGAGACTTGGTTAGCCATAGCGCACTGGTTTTGGCCTTCACCTCAGAAAAGTATATCCCGAAAAACAGAGGCCCCAAGACTGAACCCTAGCGTACGCTGCTCATTATGGGTCTACTGCTTGAGGTGGCTTCCCCTGTTTTGACTAGGTGGGTTCTGTCAGTGAGCCAGTTGGCTACCCGTCTGATAAAATATGGATTTATGCCTAGCTGAGAGAGTTTATCTGTTATGCCCAAGTAGGGAATAGTATCGAATGCTTTGGCTTGGTCAGGGTAAGCAGTGTACACTGTCTTCCCATTGTCCATGGCTTTGGTGACTGTCTCAAAGAAGTCAACCAAATTTAACAGACATGACCTCCCCTTGACAAAGCCAAACTGTGTGGGATCAAGTGTTTGGAGGTTGCCAATGTCCTTGTTAATGAGGCCCATGATAATCTGTCCATGGCCTTGCAGGTAAAACTAGTTAGGCTGATAGGGTCTATAATTTCCCAGATCGGTGGATGCTCCACCTTTGTGCAAAGGGATGACAGTGGCTGTCCTCCACTCAGCAGGAATGAAGCCGGTACTCAGGCTTTGGTTGAATAGGGTACCTAATGGTGCTGTAAGTTCCTGCCTAAGTTCATGTAGGATGCAGCCTGGGATGTTATCGGGTCTCATGGAGGTTGTATTTTTTTGTCTTTGAGAGAGCAGTGATGACCTGTTACCTAGATATAAGGGGAAGGAGGCAGGTACTGGGGATGTCCTGATTTAATGATGGAGGGACAGAGGGATGAAGTTTTTGCTGAATCTGCCAGCCAGCAAGTTTGCTTTATCTGCGGCATATGTATATGTGGTGTTCTTGACCACCAGTTCTGAACAGATCTGGGTGCTTCCTTTGAGATTGCGGACATATGTGAAGAAGGCCTTGTGATTGTCTCTAGTAGATGGTGCCAATTTGGACTTAGTTTGCTTTGAAGGATTTCACTACTGCTCTTATTTGATTGATCAGGCTGAGGAGAGATTGCTTCCAATTGGGCACCTGCTCCTTCTTGGTCCTGGACAGCAATTGGTTTCCTTTTGTTATAGCGTTTAATTATTGCAGATGTCCACCAGACAGGTTTACTCTTCCTTGCTGAGGATGATTTAGTCCTCTCTGGTATTCCTGATTCCATACATCTATATATACTTGTATAGTGCTTTGGTGTAGTTTTGGGTACTGGTGCCAGTTCCTAGAGGGGTAAGGGGCTGTGAAGCTGTTTATACCATCCCTCAGGAAGCTATAATCAGCTTTGGAGAAGTTTTTTTGTTTGACCCTAGCTAGAGGGGGTTCAGGGGAGATGGTGAGCTCAAATGTGACAGCTTTACAGTTGGATCTTACCAGGGAGGATTATACTGCAGGGATGCTGCAGTGGTTACTCATGTTGTTAATGCCAAGTCCAAGATATTATCACCTTTTGTGTCGGTATCGACTAGGTGTTCCAAGGCATATGCATTGACAAAATCAAGGAATCTCTGGATGTTTTTGTGCTGGCATGAGTATTGCTTCCAGTCTCTGTTTGGTTAGTTAAAGGGCACCCAGGATCAGGGTAAAGGGTTGAATCTTGATAGATTTGAAGAGGTCCAGATAGGCAGATTGGGCATCTTGAGTCAGATTTTGGGGCCGGTAGCTAGCCATGATTTTTATAGGGGTCTTGTCAATGGTTAACTGCATATGGCGTGTCTCCTGTGTGTCATACTGTTTTACCAGCCTTGGAGGTGTGTATGTCTTAAATATATTTTGAAACTCCACCTCCTTTGGCTTTACTGCCCACAGTTTGGGGTCTGACTGTTTGAGTAACCAGATAAGGCTGGGGTGCTCTCCTCAGCTCTGAACCAGGTTTCTGTGATTGCACAGTTGTTGGCATTTTCCAGGATTAAGAATGGTTGCAATGAGTGAAGTTTAATGTGTAGACTCCTAACATTTATCAGCATGACCTTTAATTTGCATTTTGTTGAAATTTTTATGTTGGTAGATTTAACCTCATCACTTTTCCTAAAAAAGACACTATGGGGAGGCAAGAGCCTTTGCCCAGAAGCCTGAAGCCCAAGTGAGACAGATACAGGCCATCTCTGGCAAAGCATCATGATTTGTCACTCATATCTTCACAGGCAGTCAGGTACTAGATCCCCTGGAATGACACCAGAAACTAAGCCACTTGTTAAAGTCAGTCATTTTCTGTTTGTATTGAGGCAATATTCTGGGTGACGGTAGAATGCTGCTTAAGGTTTGGGACGTACCTGCATGGGAAATCACTCCCCTTCAACTATTTAAATTTATTGGCCATCCTACTGTATTCCATAGTACCAGAATACAAAAGTGACCACCCCCTTTCAGTCTATCTTGCTGTTTTAAAAATAGTTACTCTCCACTTAAACTTAACTTTTTAGATAGGTAAAACTTAAGTTACCTACTTTCACATCTAATTCCTCTAATGCGCACTGCAGTGTTTAGGATAAACCATTTTTTTCATCTTGCCTTTAAGTATCTATTGCAAGACCACCAGTTATTGAAGAGCCCACATTCTGCCTCTCAGTAGTCATCTTGGAATGGAATTAGTGCTTTTGTTTTCTCCTGGCGAGAGAAGGAGTGCAGTTACATTATTTCCTGGAAACTGTTGATCACCAGGAAGCTTAATACCTTATTTATAGGTGACAGCTGGGAATCTGTGCTTATATTCTGATACTGGTGAGAGTAGGAGCAGAGTGCATTGATTCCTGACTCTTTCTGGTTGGAGTCCCTGTCACTAGCGTTTACTCTAAAAGCTGCTGGAAAGCACTAGGAAGCCTTAAACTGATACAAGCACTCAGCTCTCCATGTTAATAAGGAAAAATTAATCATAGGCACTAAACAGCCTGTAATTGCAAAGTACCTTGGCAAGGTAAGGGAAAACAGCTCTTGTACTGTACAAAAAAAAAAAAAGCACTTAACCAGGCATGTCCAAAGGTCAGCTTCTGGTGATTTCTCCTGTCCACCTGGTGAATCTGGGCATACTGGGGCAATGCAGCAGTTGCCTCATGTACACAGACAGCCCTCTCCTCCTACCACCCAACACTGCAACCTGGAAGAGTTGCACTTACATAGCCAAACTGGAAGCAAAGCCCTCTTCAGCCAAGATTGTGCTAGACAATCAAGAGGAGAAGTTTAACACCCACACTACGCCTCAAGCAAAACATAGCCTTTCAAAACCCTCACTACCAACAACCACACATAGCAACACTAAACCCACATATGCGAAGGCCCTTAACATTAACCTGCCCAAGCAACAAGGCCCTCTGAAGCTGAAACACAAACAAACACCAATCACAACCAAAGTATCACATGGCTCACAACACCAGTGTGCCACCCAGCAACAGCCCCTAAGGCAAGACAACGTACCCAACACTTTAGTCATAGGTGACTCTATAGTCAGGCACACTGATGTCCCACTCACCAGGCTGAATAAGGAGAAAATTACAGTCAGCTGCCATGATCCACCACATAACACATACACTCAAGTCACTCCACAACAAGTACAAATACGACTCTGTCATTGTCCATGTTAGAGTGAGTGACTTGAGACATCCCTCCCTGGACTACATGAAAAGAGACGTGGAAGAGCTCTCGGATCATGTGGACCCGAGTAGCATCCTACCTTTGCCCAGAATGATACCACAGTATAAGGACAAAATGATTGACTTCAACATTTGGCTAAGCTTCTGGTGTCATTCAAAGTGGATTCGGTATCTGTCTGCCTGGGATGACATGATCGACAAACCATGATGCTTTGCCAGAGGTGGTCTGCACCTGTCGCCCCTGGGATTCAGGTTACTGGCTAAAGCTCTTGCCATCCCTATAGTGCCTTTTTTAGGGAAGGCTCAAAGGTCAAAACCAGCACTGTAACCGGTACAAGTATGCAAAATCTGAAGGTAATGTTACTCAATGCTAGAAGTCTAAACCTCAAAATGCACTCTCTCGAGGCACTCTTAAAAATGGAGAGCATTGATATCTGTGCAGTAACTGAGACCTGGTTCAAGGCTCCAGAGAGCACCCCTGCAAAACCAGGCTACAACTCTTACCACACTTTTCGGCCACCAAACGAGGACCAAACACTAAAGGTGGAGGAGTGTCTATATTCACCAAGGATATTCACACCTCCAGGCTAGTTGCCCAACACAATGAATCTGAAATTCTCCAGGTGTAACTAACACTAGGTAAGACTGCAATCCAAATTGTAGCTTGCTACAGATCCCCCACCATGCCCCAAGATTCTCACTACATCTTTCTAAACATACAGGAAAATATTAAAATACAACCAAACACCCTAATACTGGGTGATTTCAACTACCCTGCCATTAACTTGGAAAACTACTTGTGTACCAACACCTTTGCCCAACAGGTTCTTGGAATTCATAAATTCCAACACCCTGGATCAACTAATCCATAGTCCCACCAGGGGCTCCTATATCCTGGACCTGGTCATTACCAACATGGGAAATCGATGCTCCACACCAGTGGTCACCCCTCGTTGGTTAGTTCTGACCATAAGCTAATCACCTTTGACATCCACATCCCACCCCCACCCCCCAGTAAGGAAACATACATAAAAAACTTCTCCAAGGCCAACTTCATGCTACTCAAGTCAGAAGCGACAAACTTCATGGCACCCATGCAGACGGGAACTGAAAGTTCGACTGCCGAATCCTACACTAAAGCACTGTACGGGTACATTCACTCATGCATGAATCGTGCCATCCCAAATAGAACCAAGACACTCTCCTCCAAAAAAAGGAAGCCAGTCTGGTGATCCCCTGTCATAAACAAACTATACAACAGAAGGAAGAAACTGTTGTAAAAAAAGAGGAAAATCCCAGGATGCAAAAAACTCCCTTACCAGCCTCAGTAAGAAGTTGAGAACCCTCATAAAATCCTACAAAGCTTGTTACAAAAATAAAATTCCAAAGATTCCAAAGACAACCACCAGGCATTCTATAGCTATATCAAGAATCTAAATGGGAATGCTCAGATCTGCTCTGAGCTACAACAGAATGGCATTAAATATACTGATCCCAAGGACATTGCCAATATCCTGGCAGATCGAGTCAGTGCCAACTTCACCCCCTTCTCACCCACTAAAGGGCCCATCTCAATATAGAAAGATTGCCAAATTCTGGTAATCACGGCCTCACAGGTAAAAACCTCACTCTCCAAAGCTAAGAATACAGCATCCATGGGACCAGATGACATCCTGGGCTGTGTACTACATGGACTACAAAATGAACTGGCACCTCACGTAAGTGTCATGTTTAATTATAGCCTCACCTCAGTCTTCATGCCCACTGAGTGGCGCACAGCTACAGTTATCCCACTTCACAAGGGGGGAATCCACCTTGGATCCTGGGAACTACCGTCCCATCAGTCTGACGAGCCTGGTCTGCAAGGCCATGGAACGTATTATCATGGAACTTAAAAACAAAGACATCGGCAATCTTCAAACACTGGACCCCACCCAGTTTGGTTTTGTGAAGGGCCAGTCGTGTCTCCTGAACCGGATTGACAAATCTTCAAATCAGTCTCCAGAGCCGTGGACAAGGGTAAGGCAGTTCACACAGCCTATCTGGACCACACCAAGGCCTTCGACACCATCCCCCACTCTGGAATCATACATAAACTTACTAAGCTGGGCATAAATCCCTACATCACTCGATGGGTTGCCAAGTGGCTTACTGACAGAACCCACACTGTAAAAGTAGCTGACTCCAAATCCAGCTCCAGACAATTGACAAGTGGAGTACCTCAGGGTTCAGTCCTGGGACCACTCTTGTTTGGCATCTACTTCTGTGAAGTACAGGCCAACACTGAGGGACTCTGGCTAAGAAAGTTTGCAGATGACTGCATACTGGGAGCCATTATTGAATCCCCAAATGATGTGGATATTCTACAAGTAGGGATTACTTTGTCACCCCGGACTTCCACAACCTCTGATATGATCACCTCCTCCCGAAAGACGCCTGCTTCTTCTCCGCTACCACAGGTTCACTGTAAACGTAGGGACCCCAGAGCCTTAGGACGCCCCTTTGGGGGAAGCCTGCTCTTCCGAGACCTCCCCAGAGATTCCCACTGAGAAGGTTCCTCAGAAGAGTTTATGTAAGAGGAGACATTTGGTTTCCCCTTAGGAATCCATCATGTCAGACTCCTATTTGGAGGAATCGGAAGGGTCCGCAAGGTCCCCCTCTGAGGATATTTCCTTCAGAGATATCCTTGAGATCCTTAAGCAGAGGGGAGACTGGCAGCCCTTAAACCCTACCGAGGATGAATCTGTGCTCCTGAAGGCTTTTGGGTCCCGACCCTCCACCTCTTGGGTGTCTCCTCCCTTCGATGAGTTGATGGATCTTTTGTCTCTAAGGGCGTGGGAGTCACCAGATTCTATAGGCCCTGTTCCTAGAAGGCCCAACAAGTACATTTCAGCACCCGAAGATAAGTCCTTCTTATCCAAACCCATACCTGTTGATGCCATGGTGGTGGCGGCGACGGTGGCCACTAAAAAAGAGATGTCAGAGACTTCTCCTAATAGAGAGTCTAGGATAATGGACTGATACAGGAAGCGCATATGCAGTTCTACGACATTTGCTCTTCGGTCATTGAACTACCTAACCCACTTTACAGTACTTCAGAGAGATCTCCTCAGGGAGCTTGGAGAAACTCTCCAGGATGCAGTAGCCGATTCTGTGGCAGACAAAGTGGTGTCTCAGCTTGCTACCCTCAACTCCATCATAAACTCTTCCATGCACCTTGTGTCTTACGCAGCTGATGGAATGAGTAGGGCTGCGGGTACAGGAATTGCTTTGCAAAGACATTCCTGGATGCGCTTATGTTCTTTTGTGGAACCTTTTAAGTCGTCGTTTGTGAATGCCCCCTTCAATGGCTCCTCCTTATTTGGACCAAAAGTTAGAGACCCTCACCAGATGTGAGCAAGACAGTAAGACTCTATCTGCCATAGGAGTCCGTTTTTCTGCCCCTACTAGACCTTATCCCAAAGGTCAACAGGGTGGGAAAATGTGGTTCCATAAGACCCAAGGAGCCTTTCCAAATTCACAAGATGAAGCCTCCTCCAAGGTAGAGGGGAGGCAGTGGTGGAAGACGACGCCCACGCGGCAGAGGGTATCCACAGAACCAGGGTGACAGGGATCAGTTCCTTTGGAAACCCTGTCAGTGCTCCTGAAAGGAGGCCCGACTCTCCTGCTCTGGTGGTAGTCAGGGGACATTTGTCTTTGTACCTAGGTGCCTGGCTAAATATCTCAGAATACCGATGAGTACAAAACACTATACCCAGAGGATATTCCACCCCCTCTCTCTCACAGCCCAGACCAACAAAAGGAATCCCAGACGTTCCACCCAGTCTGTGTGATGATTGCAAAAAAGAGTCATTCAGCCAGTCCCAGCAGACCAGCATGGATCCGGAACTTACTCGAGGTTTGTTTTGGTACCAAAGAAGACGGGGGACTGGAGACCTATTCTGGACATCAGCAGACTCAACAAATATGTGGTAAAGACGAAGTTCCGGATGATCACGCTTCAGTCCATTCTCCTGTTCTTAGGGAAGGACAGTTGGATGTGCTTTATAGATCTCCAGGATGTACTACCATATCAAAATGGCCAAGCCATCCAGGGGTCATCTGCGCTTCCGGCTGGGAGCCAGTCACTTCCAGTTTCGGGCCCTGCCCTTTGGTCTCACTATAGCCCCCAGAGTGTTCACCAAATGTATGGCAGTGGTCATGGCTCACTTGAGACATTCAGAAATCCGGGTGTTTCCTTACCTGGACGACTGGCTCCTTACCACCCCCACCAGGCATCAGCTTATTCGGGCAAGGGACACTACCATAGATCTATGCTTACAGCTGGGTATTACGATAAATTCAGAAAAGTCTGCTTTATTGCCATCACAGCATACAGTCTTTATAGGAGCAGACTTAGACACGGTCAGCATGTCCCTGAAGCTCCCTCCTGAAAGAGTGATTATCTTTCAACAACAAATTGTGGATCTCCTGTCAAGACGAAAAGCACCAGCATCATAGATTCTCAAACTGCTCAGTACTATGGCAACAGCGATTATTGCAATACACCTTGTGAGATCTCACATGCGCATTCTTCAGTGGCTGCTATTCACACAGTGGACATTTCAGGACTTACCGATGAATCACCCATTTCTGATTACCAACTCTTGCAAGGACAACCTTCGGTGGTGGCCAATGTCTGAGATGGTGACTATGTGCCGTCCATTTGTTCTCCCCACTCCAGTTGCTACAGTAACCACGGACGCCTCGCTGATTGGTGGGGGGCATTATCAGGGATGGACAGCCCAAGGTACTTGGCAGGCTCACGAGGCTCATTTGCACATAAATGTCCTGGAGATGAGAGCGGTTCTTTTAGTGTTGCAGGCCTTTCAAGACTCTCTTCCCATAGGCACGATTGCAGTCCAGTCGGACAACATGTCCGTAGTCTGGTACATAAACAAACGAGGAGGAACCAAATCTTATCCCCTGTGTTGAGAGGCTCTAAGATTATGGAAACGGGCAGAGTCCAACCAGCGTTTTCTGATAGCATTGCACATTCCAGGGAAATCCAACATGATAGCGGACAGACTCAGCAGAGCTATTCTGTTACCTCATGAGTAGTCTCTCATGAACGAAATAGCGAAAATGAATTTCCGCAGATGGGACCAGCCTTGCTGAGACCTTTTTGCCACCCCCACAAACACCAAATGCAACTACTTCTTTGCCCTGATCCCTCAGCAGGGACAACCCCCGAGGGACGCACTTGTCCATGATTGGCCTCTGGGACTCCTATATGTTTTTCCCCCCTTTACACTGATTCCGAAAGTGTTGCAGAAAGCCAGTTTTCTGGGCAGGACACTTATCTTAATAGCCCCATATTGGCTTTGTCAAATTTGGTTCCCTTTCCTGAAGCCTCATCTACTGGAGGAGCCTTGGATCCTGGACCCAGTGCCGAATCTGTTGACCCACTCGTCAGGAGCTCTTCATCCTTCTCTTCAGTCCATCAAACTGACAGCTTGGCTGCACCAGTTCCCAGATTAGCCAGGTTACAGAATTTATCAGAAGAAGCGCGACATATCCTATAGTCATCTCAAAAATCTTCAACTAGGAAACTTTACGTCACTAAGTGGAAAAGGTTTTCATCTGGGCACAACAGAATAACATTGATCCTTTCCTGGCATCCATTTGGGTATTTTGGAATTCCTAACAAAACTGTTCAATGAAGGAGCTGCAGCAGCAACCATTTGCGTCCAACTGGCTGCTATTTCTAATTTTCATTTAGATGCATCTGCAAATGGTATTATGTCTCATAAGCTGGCTAAGGCTTTTTTGAAAGGTACAATGCACTTAAAACCAATGATCAGATCTCCTGCTACTCCCTGGAACTTAAATCTAATCCTGTCCAAAATTATTCTTCTGCCCTTTGAACCTGCCTCCTCTTGTGAGCTGAAGTATCTTTCTTGGAAGACCATTTTCTTGGTGGCAGTTACATCAGCATGCAGAATTTCAGAATTGCAAGCCCTTTCTGTTAAGCCACCTTACTTAACATTTCATAAAGATAGGGTTTCCCTCAGGATGAATCCATCGTTCCTACCAAAAGTGTGTTCAGAATTCACACTAAATCAAACAATTGAATTACCTGTTTTCTTTCTCAATCATTCAAACCAGTTGGAATATATACTTCACAAACTTGACATCCATCAACAACTTCACTTCTGTTTGGACAGGGCAAAGGATCACAGAAGGGCTGATCAGCTGTTTGTTTCCTTCTCGGATTGTAAAAAAAGGCGCACCTGTCTCCAAAACTACCATGTCGAAATGACTCTCTGATTGTATATCCTTTATCTACAGTGAAGCGGGTATTGCATTACATAATCAAGCCAAGGCTCATTCTACAAGAGCAGTTTCTACTTCTGCAGCCTTCTTGACCTGATTACCTATTGATTCAATTTGTGCAGTTGCCACCTGGTCAAATCCATATACCTTTATGCCTCACTACAATGTGGACAAGGCCTCTAGGGACAGAGCTTCATTTGGGTTTGCTGTCCTAAAACAGGTACTCCCGTGAGCCACCCAAGATTGTAGTGCTGGGGACACTACCCATCAGTAAGAATGAAGGTGAGATTAAACAACTTCACATAAAGAAGTTATGTACTTACCATAATGTTCCATGTGAGGTGTTCTTCTCGCCTTCATTATTACGATCCCCCCACCTACCCCCTTCCTATGTCTGGAAGTTTGAGAGCTACCATCTTGGTTTTGGTTTTCCTGAGGAGTTTCCTTTCACAGTGGCCTGTATGATTTCCTTGAAATCTGGAGTAGGTTTTACACTAGATGGCAGCAAACAAGATCTCGGGAATGTAGTGGTGCATTGTGGGATAGGGCTTTGGCTCAAGCTGTTTGAGACCTCGAGCTTTGCAAATTGGCCGACTCGGAGCCGACGATCGGCTCCGAACTCATCAGTAATAATGAAGGCAAGAAGAACAACTCACATGGAATGTTATGGTAAGTACATAACTTCTTTATTCTTCTTTTGCTATGTTACAAAACTAAAAAACAATACCCTTTACTGCTCTGAACTTATTTATAATGACACCTCTTATTCTGACCTAACAGACATTACCAGTATTGTTGCAAAGGAATTTCATGCTGACTTCTATTCAAATACGTGAAATATCTGAATCCCTCACTCACCCAATTATTTCAAAATACTTACTAAACGTGCTAACCAAGAAGAAAAATACTTCTTCCATGCAACCTGCCAATATACCTGGATCTGATGTTGTCCTTTTCATTCTTCCTCAACTCATGCGTTTGGATCCATTCCTCAAATCCAGACTTCGGACCCAACTCTTGAGTTCCTCCCTCTACCCATTACCTCAGATCTCATTTGTCACCATCAAAAACAAAAGCAGGCTCCTCTCTTGAGCATTATTAAGAGATTTTTGTGAGTTAATTCAACTTTTTTTCTCCTTAAAACTTTAACTGAATGTTGCTATTTATCTCTATCCACTGCGGTGGTGGTGTTGCAGTAGCGTTGTAGCCTCACAGTAAGACGCTGAACGGTTCGACTCTCAGCTAGAGCGTCTCCTGCGTGGAGACATGCGTGACTGGACGTACCTTCTTTGAAGGTTGTGCGTTAGGGCTGGCAACTCAGCACGTAAAAATCAACTGCCAATCATTAGCGGACTGGAGTTCCGCTGTGGCGACCCCTAACTGGGAAAAGCCAAAAGACACAACAATCTCTATCCTCCCTCTTACTCTCAGGTGTTAGGGCTTCATACTATTTTCTTACTATTTTTCTAGATGGTACTCTAGTATTGCCATAGTTTGTATTTCTGATTACCCTTTTTTATTAGGGTATCTCTTTTAAATTACAGTTGTTGGTAATTAAACCTTTCTCCTCTTTTATTCGTCCAAAAAATAACTTCTTATTGCTTAATTTTTAGTTGTGTTCTGTTTACTGTTACCTACCATGTTGGACAAACTGATAGGATTTAAGAAATGCACTCCATGTGGATATAAAATCTCCAATTCGGATTCCCACAAGGCATGTGTATATTGCCTTGTAGCTGGCACCAATTGTACTCTATGCTCAACCTTCAATTCAAGGGCTTTGGATGATCAGCACAATAAGTTATTTTGAAAGGTCTTCTTCCGCTACATCTACTATTGGGGCTCAAACCCCCTCCAATACTACCAAATCTGCTCTGTTGGAACACAGGATATGCTCCCCGACAAAGTCCCCTAAGTCTTTGTCGGAGCCACCTTCCAAGAGCCGAAAAACATCGGATCCGACACTGTAAGATCCAAAGACCTGATCCTCATATCTGAAACACTCTGATCTGAAGGCTTTGGATCAGATTATCATTTCAATAAATCATATGGTGCCATCCTCAGATCTGAAGCATGGCACCTCACACAGACGTCTTACTTCAGAGTCTGTAATCAAACCCATATCACGTACTGTGGGTTCCCATTGTTTCAAACAGCTAAAAAGCATTCTGGGCCACAATGCACTTCTTTCTGCAGGTCCACCAGAAGCTTATCGGAAGCGGATTTGGATAGGATGATGCGAAAGTCTCTCAGAGCTCAGATTCAGATGGGGGCCTTGCCAGCTCTGTTTTCTGTTGGATCCATGAGTCTTCCTACGACATACAAAACTATTTTATTTCCTTCTCTGATTCAGCCAGTTATTTTGGAGTCCCAGGATCCAAAATCCCCGGGAGTTCCAGAATCAGATCTGAAGAAGATGTCTTCTTCAACTCTAGTGGTATCCCTGACTAGTTCTGCTCTGATACTCTTGGATCAGAACGGGTCCCAGAGCCGAAGTTTCATTGGGGCCAGAATAGACTCCGATGTTGTCATATCCATCCGTGCCTATCGGTACCTCAGCCCTGGATAGTTCGGCTCTGGTTCCTTCCTCTAGGCATGAATTCAAGAGCGGTCAAAACGAACATTCACTGGGAGCTCCTACTCCAGCTCAGATGGTGGAGGTCTCTCTTGGTTTATGTGAATGCAGTATAAGTACCAATCAGCTGCAGGAAAATAAAAAAAACTTTAATGAAAAATAAAAATAAAAGAGTAAGCGCTTTCACTGTACGTTGCCGCTGCTTCTTCAGACTAATAATGAAGGACTTCAGAATCATTTAAATAGCACATCAATAAAACAGTGGTTTAAAGTGTCAGTGCATAGAACTTGAACCTATATAACAGAATCAATGTTTCAAAGGTCTGGCTTTCAAAAACTGTTTAAGGGAAACTACCTCATTGAAACCAGGTGCTTTATCACAGCATTTAAATATAGAATCCACTTCTGTTCAGGGGATTCAGACAGGTTCCTAGACAAGTGGTGATTAGATTTCCCTTAACATATTCTTCAGATGTACAGGGTGTTTGTGATACTAAGAGGAATTGGGCTATACTTGACACCATGGATGAATTAAAGGATGTTGTAGACACAGTTCCACATTTTTCTTTCAAGAACAATAAGTCACTGAAAAGACTTTTATGATGTTCTTCGTGTTTCACTGTTGCAGTCATTACATTTAGGTTATCTGCTTGCAGTAGCCCTCAGTCGGAGTGATTAACAAACTCTTGGGTCCTGCGTTGGTTGGTGTCTCTTCTTCCATGACATCAGGTTGTCAGGGGTATAAAACATGCAGCCGACGCCATTACATCAGTCTTTCTTGCTGTGCGGTGCCCAAAGCAGAAGCAGTTTGCAAGTGCCAGTTGGCCGACTCCTGGAATTTTCATTTTCGAACCGAAGTCTTCATCTAAAGCTAAGTACCCCGTTGGGGAAACTTTCCTGCTCCTTACCAATGTCAGTAAAAGTTAATAATTGCATTTCTTGTGGAAAGCAAATACCTCATAAAGATTTTCATTCGTACTGTATTCCTTGCCTAGGCCCTGACCACGACGTACCTTGCTGTCAGTTTTGTGCCTTATTTAATCAATGCAGTATCCGTCGTCGGTATATTTTCGCCTCTAAATATTTTGGTTCTCGGTTCAATTATCCTGAAGTGTCGTCGGCTAGCCATCCGGCTACCGGTATTCTGAAAAAACACAAAGATAAAGATAGTGACAGGCTGCATAGGTGCACAGCTGCCAATGACGCTTCTCCTAAGCCAGTCGCCTGTTTGCCGGTAATCAGTGAGGTGCTTTCGCAGCCCCTGATACCCGCTACTTTTGATTCGCAGGCCTCTACTGAGACCCATTCGTAGTCCGGTATGCCGCGAGATACTTCAGCTGTGGAACCTGTGGCTGCCTCTACCTTGGATGGGTCCGGAGCCTCTGTGCAGGCACTGGCTTCTGAGGGTGTATTCAGGCCTACAGACTTGCATATTAAACCGACACCTCCTTCTTCATTAAGGCCTAAACCTCAAACCATGCCTAAGAAACTGATGCCCAGGCCACATGCACAGACCTCTATGCCTAAAAAACAAATGATAAGAATGGCTGAAGATCTTATAACTCTAATCAGGGGAAGCCAACCCCCCCCCCCCTTCTAAGAGACCTAGGACTGAATTTGTTTATGAATCCTCTGACCAGGATTCTGATTCTTCTGATGATCTGGATTTACCCTTATCTACTTATGAGGATTCTGATGCAGAGGACTGTATTCCCTCTGCTTCCCCTCCAGACGATTTTTCTTTTGATGAAACCTTGCAGACTTTAAGGGAGCATTTTCACTGGGAAAGCGAGGATTTTTCTGATTCAGAAAAGAGGTTTAGGGATTTCTTACTACTACCTCAGCATAGGCCTTTAGCTATACCTCCTGTACTAGACATTGTTGATGCCTTTTCGGAATCTAGATTGGCCCCTGATTCTTTGCCTCCTGCTCCCAGAAACCTGATAGATATTTCAGGGGTCCTGATTCTCACAAGTTCCTTTTTAAAAATTCTATGTGGATCCAGAGACTATTTCACAGGGACCTAAGGGCATTAAGGCTTCTACTGCTAAAAATCCTACCCCTTCTACTAGAGATTCCAGGGCACTGGCTAGATGGGGTAAGAAGGTTTACACTTCTGCAACCTTGGCTATATTAGGGCCTTAAACTGTCAGTTTCATATGTTAAAGTATCAACAACATGTTATTTGATTGTTTAAACAGAAAATTATGTTGATTCCTGACTGTGCTGAAAATAAAGAATTACAGGATTTAATGCATTCTGCTGAACAGGTTCAAAAACATACTTTGCAATGTGGATTTGATTCTTTAGAAACCTCTTGCAGGGCTGCTGTCACTGGGTCTGTACTCAGAAGGCATGCTTGGCTTAAGGAGCAATCTTTGCCTGATCATGTTAAAGCTAAACTGTTGGATGCTCCCTTAAATCAGGACCGCCTCTTTGACAACAAAGCTGAGGAAGTTCTTAAAAATATGGAAGATAAAGCTATATCTGTCCAATCTGTGAAAGATTTTTTACAAGTTCAGCCTCTAAGATTTAGTAGGCATTGGCCCTCTAAGAACTGGTCCTTTCCAGTCCCTTCCAGGTCTTCTCAATCCAAACCCAGACACAGCAGAAACCCCAGGTTTCACCCACAGGGTACGCACAAGACTAAGCAGTGGGGGGCTTCCGCATCTAAATCTGGCAGTAGTAAGACTCCCCCTATGGAAATCTGTCTCAATGACTTGCTTTTAAAACTTCCAAGCACTTCTCAAATGAATGCTCCTTTAGGTGGAAAGATTGGCCTGCAGGCCAAAAACTGGGAACTCATAACCCAGGACAAATGGGTCTTAAATATAGTGTCCCAAGGATACAGATTTCACTTCCACACATTACCATCACCAAGCGGGTGGCCAGATCTACCCCCAAATCAGTGGGCAGAGGCCCAACAGCAAGTACTTTCTCTCTTAAACATGGGGGCTATTCAGTTGGTACCAGAAGAGGAAAAGGGACAAGGTTTCTATTCGAGACTATTCCTGGTACCCAGAAAAGACCATTCATGGCATCCTATTCTGGACCTTTCTACTCTAAACACCTTTTTGGTGATTCCAAAATTCAAGATGCTGACTCTTCACCAGTTGCTTCCTATGCTAGGCAAGGATGCTTGGTTGGCAACATTAGATTTAAAAGAAGCATACCTGCACTTCCCTATCAGGGAATCTTGCAGAAGATACCCATACTTCAAAGCAGGCTACACGCATTATCAGTTCTCTGCACTGCCCTTTGGCTTATCTACTGTGCCCAGGGTATTCACAAAGTGCCTAGCTCCAGTCATTGCATTTTGCAGGCAAAGAAATATTCAAATATACCCATACCTGGACGATTGTCTAATTCAGGCAGAAAGCCAGGACATACTTTTGAATCATCTGGCCTTTATACAAAGGGTGCTGACTTGTCTGGGGTACACCATAAACGAAAAGAAATCACACCTGGTACACTGTCAACAAATTATATTCCTGGGAGCAAGCTTGAATATAACTTCCCAGATGGCTTTCCTCATGCCAGAGAAACAGATTCATTTGACAACCTACTTCAGACAAGTGGCCACAAAAACCCTGCTATCTGCAAGGCAAATACTACAAGCCTTGGGGTTCATGGCCTCCTGCATTCTTCTAATTCCATATGCAAGGCTGCATATGAGGAAATTACAATGGTATTTAAGAAACCTATGGTGTCAACATTCTCAGGATCTAGAAGCAATGATTCCTGTCATACCTTAACTACGCCTAGAGTTCCTTTGGTGGCAGAGGCCTGCCACCAAAGCAAGGGACTACCATGCACGCTACCCCCTGCCGCCCAAACCCTAACAACAGACGCATCAGACTATGCATGGGGGGGCTCACCTGGCAGGGAAGTGCATTCAGGGCAAATACAACCCAAGTCAAATGCACCTGCATATCAACCAAAAAGAAATGTTAGCTGTACAGAATGCTCTGACAGCCTTCACGGATCACATTCGTCCAGGACAACTAATGGTAAAGATGGACAATACAACTGTTATGTGGTACCTAAACAAGCAGAGGGGTACATATTCTTACCCCCTCTGCAGACTAGCCATGGCATTGTGGAACACAGCCTTGAGCTACCAAGTGAATCTACAAGCTCAATTCCTGCCAGGAAAACTAAATACACTGGCAGACGGACTAAGCAGAAACCTCATAGATCCACACGAGTGGAAACTGAAACCAAGGATTTTCAACATGTTGACAAGCAAATGGGGGAGGCCAGATATAGACCTGTTTGCCTCCCCCCAGAACTATCAATTGGACACATTTTGCACAAGGATTCCCCACAAACAAGCTTGAAAAGTGGATGCTCTGTCCTTCAGCGGAAAAATCTGTCAGTTTATGCTTTTCCTCCTCTGCCTCTGCTCTCCAAAGTACTACTAAAGATCAAACAGAACAAGCCAAGGACGATTTTGATTGCACCAGACTGGCCACGCCAACACTGGTACCCCCTCTTGCACAGTACCTGCCTCAGACACTTTCCCTATTGTCTCAGCAGGAGAACCAGATTCTGCACCCTCAGCTTCAAACACTGAACCTAACAGCCTGGCTAATTACCTAATCTCTCCTTTACCATCCCTCAGTAAACCAGTGATGGATATCATTTTAGAGGCAAGACCACCTAGTACTAGAAAATCTTATGCTGTGAAATGGAAAAGATTCTGTGCTTGGAACCAATCTCAAGGGATGAGCACAACAGCACCCAATTTACGTCAGATTTTACAATACTTAACTGAGATGCTTCACAAGGGATTGTTTTTTTCCTCCATCAAAATTCACGCCTCAGCAATTTCAGCTCATTATAACACAGAACCTCCCCTCTTCTCTCATCCGCTGCTCAAGCAGTTCCTCAGAGGGGCCAAAAATTAAAGGTCACCGAGGAGAGCTCCAACTCCAGCCTGGGACCTTAACTTTGTCTTGGAGAAACTCACTCTTCCTCCTTTCGAGCCAGCTGCTACTGCAGATTTAAAATTTCTTTCTTGGAAAACAGTATTCCTTTTAGCAATCACTTCAGCAAGAAGGGTATCTGAATTACAGGCCCTTATGGCAGTGGAGCCTTTCATCATCTTTCATGCGGACAGGTGTCCTTCAGAACCAATCCCTCCTTCATGCCCAAGGTGGTATCCAGTGTGGCTCTTAATCAGTCCATTTATTTCCAACCTTCTTTCCTAATCCACAGAACAGAGGGGAATGGATACTGCACTCCTTAGATGTGCACAGACAACTTAGATTCTACTTGGACGGGACTAAACCTCAAAGGAAATCTGAACAACTGCTGGTGACATTTGCTGCAGGGGCAAAGGGGAAGGCTATTTCAAAGCAAACCATTTCTAAATGGATAGGCCATTGCATTCATTTCTGCTGTAAGCACCATGGAAAACCTATCCCACAGGGCATCAGACCCAACTCTGTTAGGGCTGCATCTACCGCTGCAGCCTTTCTCAGAGGCGTCCCTACCAGGGACATCCTAGAAGCTGCTACCTGGAGTTCTGCGCATACTTTCACCAAGCATTTTCATTTACCAGTTTTCTCTAAATCCAGAACTAGCTTTGTCACTGCAGTCTTGCAGGGCCTTATAGCTAGCCCTAGTGCTACTTAAATTCCTCCTCCCAACCATAGCTTTGGTAATCTACCCAAATGTAATGACTGCAACAGTGAAACATGAAGAACATAGTGCAGTTGTGTACACTTACCATAAATATAGATGTTCAAGTGTATTCACTGTTGCAGTCCTGGTTACCCTCCCTACAACCCCCTGACTTCTTTTGGCTTTACCTCTACTTTCCTTTACTATGCTTTTTGTTGTATTTGCCTTTTTGTTGGAGGTATATCCCTGTATTTTTTATATATTTATTTGTTTCCCATTAGGGGAGCTCCTGACATCTGGGGCAAGAAAAAAATTATGTAATGGCATCGGCTGCATGTTTTATACCCCTGATGACCTGACGTCACGGAAGAAGAGACAGCAACCGACGCAGGACCCAAGACTATGTTAATCGGGCCGACTTAGGGCTACTGCAAGCAGATAACCCAAATGTGTTGACTGCAACAGTGAATGCACTCAAACATCTCATTTATGATAAGTGTACACAACTGTACTTTATAATACCTCTGTCTGTAATAAGGAGAAGATATGCAACCCAACATATGTGAATTGTTTTGCTATAAGTGCTAATCTGAAGTAGTTAACTTCATTTGTGCATCAACCTATGGATCTTCGGATCCATATCGGATCCGAGCCAGCAGTTTCGAACAGCTGAGATCCAAGCATCAAGCTCCTCCCCTACCCATAATCCCCTGCTATCCCTACCTGACCTCAGATCTAGTTTGCCGCGGTTGAAGCCAGCAGCTTGATCTTTGAGTTCCAGGCATTGGGATTTACTAATCAAGACTTTGTGAGGAAATTTTGTCTTTTTTCTTGTCTTTCCTGTCAAAAAGTGTTGTGTGTGTGTTTAGCTTCCCCTTGTAGTTTTCTTTGCTACAAATTTTAAATCTGAAGTAGGAGATTCATTTGTCTGCAACCTGTGGGTTATGGATCCGATATCGGATCCGAACCGGCATGGTTTTCCAGCTATGGATCCGAGCTCTCAGCTCCTCCCCTCACCCATAATGCCCTGCTCTCCCTACATGACCCCAGATCTAGTTTGCCGCGCTGGTGACCAGATTGGTTTCTGAGAGCTCTACAGTTAAGTGTTCATAACTTCTATTTCAGTGTTAAATTTAAGGTTTTTTCAGCAGTTTTGTGTGAAAGTTATAGGTTTCCCTTTTTTATAGCTTAAAGTTGTTTAGTTTATTAACTTTTATAACTTTTAGTTTCCCTCCCCTCGCTGGTGCGTAGTGTGTGTTTGGGCCTGTGTTTGTTTGGCTTGTTAGCCTTTGCTTTTAGTTTATTTAGAGTAAATAAACTAGTGTCCTTAGGATGTCCGAACCACCTAAGGCTGTTTTTTCGAAGTGCTCCGAGTGTGGCCATAAGCTCTCCCCTGCTGATGGCCACACTCGGTGCTGATGCTTGGGGTTGAACACCTCACTTCTGGATGTTCCATTTGTGCAGGGTTCAACCCCAGGGCATTGAAGGAGCGGAGGTCGAAGCTGGTCCTGGCGGGACTTTTGCCCCCGGACTCGGCTCCGCTACTGCCGGGGTACTGGCTACGGTTCCCTCTCACCGCTCCTCCTCCACCTGGGACTCAACCTCCCTCTAGTGATTTGGAGGAGAGGGAAGCAAGAAGGAAGGACCGGAGGGAGAAGCACCATAAGCGGCTGGCCGAGACCTCTGTTTCGGCCCCGCCTGCCAAGCGGGCTTCTCCTCCGGCCTCCTTGTCTGCTGGTTCTCCCCCTTCTCGGCTCCGGTCTCCTGTGTGTTTTTCACCAGGACCTGAGGAGGGGGAGACCCGATCTCTGTCGAGGCTATCGAGGAGGCACTCAAGGCCTACCTCGGTAGCCTCGTCGAGATCTACGTACAGCTTATCTGATGCTGATCTGGACCGGATGATGAGAAGGTTCATCCAGGCCCAGATGCAGATGGGAGTGCTCTTGCCTCCCCCCACTCTGGGGGGGAGCTCGACCCCTTTCTTTAAGCCTATAGCTCCTTCTCCGACCCGCTACCCGGGTTCGGAGCAGTTGGAGCCGAGCAGCTTCGGAGCCGGGGTGGGTCGGCACCGATAGTACTAGGTACTTCGGATCCGACCCTGCCCTCGAGTGCTTTGGATCTGACCTCTCGGAGCCTGGATCCGAGCTTCGGATCTGGGGGGATCAGTGCTCCTTCGGCGCCATCCGTGTCGGAGCGCACTGTCCCCTCGGATCCGAGTGCTTCGGCGCCGGCTCCGATCCACTCTTCGGATCCTAGGGGGAGCCGATTATCGGATCCTTTGGTCGAGGTCGGCTCCCCCTCGGCTTTTGATGTAGTGGAGAGGGCCCTGTTGAGGGTTTCTGGACCCCCGGCACTTGCTTCGGCTCCGTCCCGCGCTCCATCTGCACTGGACCAGGCTTCCACCATCCGGCCACTGGGACAGCCCGCTCCTTTGCCCCAAGTTGTTCCTTTGGAACATGACACTGCTTGCTTGGGATCTTCTGACAGCCCCCCGGAGGGTGCCCCTCGCAAGCATACGTGCAAAAGGAGGCACATAGACTCCCCCGAGTCTCTCACAGAAGACACGGATTTGGAGGAAGGGGAAGGCTCCCCAATATCACCCCCCGAGGATGTCTCCTTTGGAGACATCACGGAAATGCTTCGGATAAGGGGGGGGGTGGTCTGCCCCCAAGTCTTCCTCGGACGAGTCCGTGTTCTTGGAGGCATTTGAAGCGGGCCCGTCTACCTCTTGGGTGTCACCTCCTGCCGACCCCCTGGTGGACCTAATTACCACCAGGGCGTGGAAGGATCCGGACACCGTGGAGCCAATACCCAAAAGGCCTGACCGTATACTTAGCCCCCCGGCTGACCGTGCCCACTGGAGTAAAGGGCCTCCGGTAGATGCCATGTTGACGGCGCAGCCACCAAGAGGGAGCTTGCTCAGGAGAGCCCCTCAGTCCACCCCCCCCGAGCAAGGAGTCTCGGATGATGGACCGCTTGGGGAAGCGGATGTTTAGTTCAGCGACCTTCTCAGTGAGGGCGCTGAACTACCTGGCACATGTGATTAGGATGCAGCGCGATCTCATCAAGGAATACGCTGCATCCCCCCCAGAGCCCATGTCGGAGGAGGACAAATTGTTGCACTCCACCCGTATGGCCACTCTCAGGTCCGTGACTAATATCTCTATGCGGCTACTGTCCCATGCTACGGAGGGAGCCGCTAGAGCCGCGGGGACAGGCCTAGTTACTAGACGTCAGGCCTGGCTCCGTCATTGCGATTTCACGGAGCCCTTCAAGGCGTCATTTGCGAACGCTCCCTTCGATGGTTCTGCCCTTTTTGGCAAAACTGTTCGCGATACTTTGACCCAGAGCGAAAAGGACGGAAAGACGCTGTCTGCCGTCGGAATCCGCTTCTCTGTGCCCCAGAGGCCCTATTCTAGGAACCAAAAGGGCCAGAAGATGATGTGGTTCCGGAAGTCGCAGCAGTCCCAACCTGCTCTGGACAACCAGTCCTTCCGTGGCAGAGGAGGACAGGGAGGATGCCGCCCCAGGGGCAGAGGGGCTCCCAGGAACTTCGGGTCCAGAGAACCCTTCTCTGAACGGCCCGCGCAGCAGCCCTGAAGGGTTGCCCAGCTGCTCCACTCTGGAGGCAGTCGGGGGACGTTTTTCGGAGCACCTAGCGGCATGGGAGTCCATAACATCAGACCGCTGGGTCCTCCGCATCATATCCAGAGGTTACCGCATCCCTTTTCATCACCTTCCAAAATTAAAGTCCCTCCCCGACGTCCCACCCGGTCAAAGGGAGGCCGCTTTAGCAGAAATTGGCCATCTGCTAAAGAAAAGAGCCATCCAGCCTGTCCCCCCAGACCAGATCGGATCAGCGTTCTACTCCAGGTTCTTTTTAGTGCCAAAAAAGACGGGGGATCTACGACCAATACTAGACCTTTCACTCTTGAACCTGGCAGTTCCCAAGGAGAAGTTCCGAATGGTTACCTTACAATCTATTCTCCCCCTTCTGGGAGAAAATCACTGGATGTGCTCTATAGACCTCAAGGACGCGTACTACCATATTCTAATGGACAGGCGCTCCAGGAGGTTTCTCCGCTTCCAGCTGGGAGCCAGTCACTACCAATTCCGGGTCCTTCCCTTTGGTCTCACCACAGCCCCCAGGGTGTTCACCAAGGTATTAGCAGTGGTAGCGGCCCACCTGAGGCTTCAGGGGGTGCAGGTCTTTCCTTACCTGGACGACTGGCTTCTCACCGCTCCAACAAGGCATCTACTGTTATTGGCACGAGACTCCTTTCTCCATCTAGCTCCCCATCTGGGCATCACAATAAATACAGAGAAGTCCAAACTAGCCCCTACGCAGTTCATAGATTTTATAGGTGCCAGGTTAGACACGAGACGGTTAAGAGCCTTCCTCACTGCGGACAGAATTCAGAATCTGCAACTCCAGGTGCTGGCCATTCTCAACTCCAGCTCAGTTCCGGCGGAGTTGGTCCTGAGGGCTCTAGGGTCCATGGCAGCAGTGATAGCTCTTCTTCCTCTCGCCAGGTTCAATATGCGGGTCCTTCAATGGACACTCCTAGTTCAGTGGTCTTATCTTGCTCTTCCTATGCATCATCCCATTGCGATCAGCAAGGCTTGCAAGCGGTCCCTCCTGTGGTGGCTCCACTCACCAGATCTCCACGGAGGCCGCCCCTTTTGTGCTTCTCCCCCTCTCGCCACGGTGACCACGGACGCCTCCCGCCTCGGGTGGGGGGGCATTTTGCAGGCCGGACGGTCCAAGGCACGTGGAACGATTCCGAGACCTTACTGCATATCAATGTTCTAGAGATGAGAGCAGTGCTCTTAGCGTTGCAAGCACTTCAGGCCTTTCTTCCCTTGGGAATTATTGCAATTCAGTCGGACAACATGTCTGTCGTCTGGTATATCAACAAACAGGGGGGAACCAGGTCTTACCCTCTTTGTCGAGAAGCCATGAGAGTGTGTTAATGGGCAATCTCCACCAACCGCTTTCTCATTGCAATGCATATTCCGGGTCGGTCCAACATCCTGGCGGACAAGCTCAGTCGCACCATTCTCTCCCCCTACGAGTGGTCTCTCAATGCTCAGGTAGCGAAACGCATCTTCGCACGGTGGGGAACTCCTTGTTGCGATCTTTTTGCGTCTCCCTCAAACACCAAGTGCGACAGTTTTTTCGCTGTAATCCCTCCTCCCGGAGATACCCCAAGAGACGCTCTGGTGCATGCTTGGCCCCCCGGTCTTCTTTATGCGTACCCCCCTTTGCCTCTGATGCTCCAAGTTCTTCAGAAAGCCTCTCGGTTGGGGAGCAGAATGATTCTCATTGCCCCATTCTGGCCTCGACAGATCTGGTTCCCCTTCCTAAGGTCTCACTCGGTGAATCCTCCTTGGATTCTAGATCCCATTCCGGATCTGATATCTCACCCGTCCCATCTATCAATCCCGAATCTGGACAACCTGAAGCTAACTGCTTGGCTGCTCCAGTTCCACTCCTGATCAGGACTCCCGGTATTTCGTCTCCAGTTAAGGCCATCCTGGTAGCGGCTCATAAACCATCTACCAGGAAAGTTTACCGCAGCAAGTGGAAACGGTTCTCCATTTGGGCGGAGCGGCAAGGTCTAGACCCCTTCACAGTTCCCCTTCCTTTGGTGCTTGACTTCTTAACCACTCTTTTTAATGATGGTGCCAGCAGTTCCACGGTCAAAGTGCAGCTTGCAGCAATTTCTCATTATCATATTGGTCAAGACTCCAGTCCACTGATGTCTGCCAAATTGTGTAAGATTTTCCTAAAAGGTACTTTTCTTCTCAGACCCCCTGTAAAGCAAGTGGTTCCTCCTTGGGACCTTTCTTTGGTCCTTCAAGCCTTGACCGCTCCCCCCTTCGAACCTGCGGCGACGGTAGATGTGAAATTTTTATCTTTCAAGACGGCCTTTTTAGTAGCCATTACCTCGGCCAAGAGAGTTTCAGAACTTCAAGTCTTATCAGTCAAGCCTCCTTACTTGGTCTTTCATCCGGACCGTGTATACCTCAGGACCAACCCGTCCTTTCTTCCTTTCTGTAGCTTCTGAAGCAAATATTAATCAATCCATTAACCTCCCTGTTTTCTTTCCTAAATATCAAAACAAAGGTGAATACAAGCTACATTCCTTAGATGTTCATAGGCAACTTAGATTTTACCTGAACAGGACAGCTGGTCATAGGCAATCCGACCAGTTGTTTATTTCCTTTGCAAAATTCAGTTTGGGCAAGCCAATTTCCAAGGTCTCTTTATCACGCTGGATTTCGCAGTGCATCTTACTGGCTTATCAAGCTTCTGGAAGGCCCGCACCGGAGGGAGTACATGCCCATTCAACCCGGTCAGTTTCTACTTCAGTGGCCTTTAAAGCTAGAATTCCTCTGGATGATATTTGTTCAGCAACAACTTGGGCTTCATCTCATACCTTTATTTCCCACTACAAGTTGGATATTACATCTAGAGGTAGAGCATCCTTTGGCTCCGCGGTGCTCGAATATCCTTCCATGATGGCCAAGATTCAGGTAGCTGGGGACTCTGTCCCACAGGTTGCAGACAAATGAATCTCCTACTTCAGATTTAGAAGTTATGTACTCACCATAACGTTCCATCTGAGTAGGTGTATTCATTTGTCTGCAACCATCCCGCCCTCCTATCCCCCTGGCCTTATCAGTTTCCTGCATATTATGTGTTACCCTTTTTTTAGAGTATTTTCTTATTGATGGCAAACTCGATCTGAGGTCATGTAGGGAGAGCAGGGCATTATGGGTGAGGGGAGGAGCTGAGAGCTCAGATCCATAGCTGGAAAATCATGCCGGTTCGGATCCGATATCGGATCCATAACCCACAGGTTGCAGACAAATGAGTACACCTACTCAGATGGAACGTTATGGTGAGTACATAACTTCTAATTTTAGCTTACCCCCCCCCCCCCGCCTCGTGAGAGCGTGTGTCTGTGTGTGCTTGGGGCCTAGTGTGTGTGTCTTTCTTAGTATAATGTCTGAGGCCCCAAAGACATTCTTTTATAAATGTACCGAGTGTGGCCATAAGCTATCTCCAGTGGATGGCCACACTCGGTGTGTTTTATGGCTTGGGGTTGAACACCTCTCCTCTGGTTGCACTATTTGTGCGGCGTTCAACCCCAGGGCACTTAAGGACTGGAGGTCAAAGTTGATTCTGGTGGGACTTCTGCCCCCGGACTCGGCTTCAACCTCCGGTCCCCCCGTGGTGCCTGCCGCAGCTGCAGCAGTACCCACGACTGCTTCCCTTCTCCTGATCGGGACTCAACCTCCCAACTCGGGCCAGGAGGATAGGAAGCCAGAAAAGAGAAGTGCAGGGAGAAGCACCACAAGTGGCGGGCTGAGGCTCCTACATCGGCCCCGCCAGCTAAGCGGGCTTCTCCCTCCAAGACCTCCGAGCCTTCTCCTTCCCGGCTCCAGTCACCGTGCTTCTTATCGGGACCGGAGGAGGAGGAGGCCCGGTCTCCCTCGAGGTCATTGAGGTGGCACTCCCGTCCCGCCTCGGTGGCCTCATCCAGGTCCACCAAAAGCTTAACGGATGCAGATTTGGACCGGATGATGAGAAGATAACTCCAGGCCCAACAGGAGATGGGAGTGCTCCTGCCTCCCCCCCCCACTCTGGGGGGGGAGCTCGACCCCCTTTTCCACCCGGATAGCTCCTTCTCCAACCCGCTTCCCGGGTTTGGAGTCCTCGGAGCAGAGTGACGTTGGAGCCAGGGGGGTGTCGGCGCCGATAGTATCGGGTACTTAGGCGCCGACAGCGCCTTCGAGTCTGTCGGGTCCCTTTTCGGCGGTTCCGAGCTCTCGAAGCCGAGAGCTGAGCTTCCGATCTGAGGGTGTCAGTGTGCCTTTGACTCCATCCAGGTCGGAGCATACTGGCCCGTCGGATCCGATAGCGTCGGTGCCGACCCTGATCCGCTCATCGGATCCGAGGGAGGGTTTGCTCTCGGATCCCAGAGAGAGCAGCTCTCCTTCGGCTTTCGACGTGGTGGAGAGGGTTCTGTCGAGGGATTTCAGGCCCCCGGCCACAGCTACGGCTCCACCCCGCACTCCCTCTCAGTTGACTGACTTCTATCACCCGGCCCCAGGAACAGCCTGCTCTAACGTACCAGGTAGTTCCCTTGTTGGGACATGATGAGCCTGGTGAGGCCTCCTCGGACAGCCCCCCCCCGAGGAAGTCACTCACAAGCGCAAGTGCAAAAGGAGGCACTTGAACTCCCCTGAGTCCTTGACCAAAGACACAGATTTGGAGGAAGGGGAAGGCTCCCTAAGATCACCCCCTGAAGACGTCTCCTTTGGAGACATCATGGAGATGCTCAGAGTAAGGGGAGGGTGGTCCACCCCAAAGCCTACCTCGGATGAGTCTGTGTTCCTGGAGGTGTTTGAAGCAGGCCCGTCTACCTCTTGGGTGTCCCCTCCTGCCGACTCCCTGGTAGACCTGATCACTACCAGGGCGTGGAAGGAGCCGGACACTGTGGAGCCCATCCCAGAGAGACCTAATAGGATACTTAGTCCCCCCTCCGACAGAATGCACTGGAGTAAGGGATCCCCGATAGATGCCATGTTGGTGGTGGCGGCAGCCACCAAGAGGGAACTGGCCCAAAAAAGTCCCTTGGTCCATCCTCCTAGCAAGGAGTCTTGGGCGATGGACAGCCTTGGGAAGCAAGTCTTTAGTTCGGTTACCTTCTCGGTAAGGTCACTGAACTACATGGCACATGTCATACGGCTCCAGCGAGACCTTATTAAAGAGTACGCTGGGTCACCCTCGGAATCCATGTCGGCGGAGGACAAGCAGGTGTACTCTACCCGAATGACCACTCTTAGGTCTATTTCTAATACCTCTGTGCGGCTACTATCCCATGCTACGGAAGGAGCCGCTAGAGCTAGCGGAGCGGGCGTCGTCATGAGGCGACAGGTGTGGCTCCGTCACTGTGATTTCGCGGAACCCTTTAAGGTGTCGTTCAGTAATGCCCCATTCGATGGTTTTGCCCTCTTTGGCAAAACCATACGCGAAACGTTAGTCCAGGGCGAGAAGGACGGGAAGACGTCGGCTGTCGGAGTCCGCTTCTCTGCTCCCCAGAGGTCTTTCTCCAAGAACCAAAAGGGACAGAAGAAGATGTGGTTCCGGAAGTCGCAACAGTCCTGTGACGCTTCCGAGGCAGAGGAGGACAGGGTGGACGCCACCCTAGGTCCAGAGAATCGTTCTCTGATCAGCCCATGCAGCAACCCCGAGGGGTTATCTGACTGCTCCACTCTGGAGGCAGTCGGGGGGGGGGGGGCATTTTTCGCTGGGTGCTTCGTATCATATCCAGAAGTTACCAAATCCCGTTTCTTCATTCCCCTCGCAATCCCAGATCCCTCCCCGATGTCCCCCCCCCGATCAGAGGGAGGCCGTGGCTGCGGAAATCCAGCAGCTGCTAGAAAAAAGAGCCATTCAGCACGTCCCCCCAGACCAGCTCGGATCGGGCTTTTACTCCAGGTTCTTCTTGGTGCCAAAAAAGACGGGGGACTTAAGGCCAATCCTCGATCTATCCCTTTTGAACCTGTCAGTAACCAAAGAAAAGTTCCGGATGGTCACACTTCAATCCATTCTCCCCCTCTTGCAGGAGAATGACTGGATGTGCTCTATAGACCTCAGGGATGCGTACTACCACATCTTGATGGACAGATGCTCCAGGAGGTTCCTTCGCTTCCAGCTAGGAGCCAGTCATTACCAATTTAGGGTCCTTCCCTTTGGTCTCACCACAGTCCCCAGGGTGTTTACCAAGGTTTTGTCAGTGATAGCGGCCCAGCTGAGACTCCAGGGAATTCAGGTCTTCCCCTACCTGGACGACTGGCTCCTGACCGCCCCCACAAGGCATCTACTCTGCATGGCCAGGGACTCTTTCCTCCATCTAGGTCCCCGGCTGGGGATCACAGTCAATGTAGAGAAATCTTCCCTCCTGCCGACCCAAATCATAGACTTCATCGGGGCCAGATTGGATACATGCCGGCTCCTAGCCTTCTTGACTTCGGACCGGCTTCGAACCCTGAGACTCCATGTGTGGGCCATTCTTTAATCCCCATCTTATTCAGCAACTTTGGTGCTGAGGGCCCTAGGGTCGATGGCAGCTGCCATCAACCTGCTGCTCATGGCGTGTTTGAACATGAGGGTCCTGCAGTGGACCCTCCAAGTCCAATGGTCCTTCCTGCATTACCCTCTCTAAACCATCCCGTTCACCTCAGCAGGGTTTGCAGGAAGGCCCTCCTGTGATGGCTCCAGTCCCTGGACCTCCGCAAAGGTCGGCCCTTTGCTATGTCCCATCCCCTAACCACAGTGACCACGGACGCCTCTCGCCTTGGGTGGGGGGGGCATTGTCTAGGCAGGACAGTCCAAGGCACGTGGGACCACACGGAGACCTCACTGCATATCAGTGTCCTAGAGATGAGGGCGGTGCTGTTGGCGTTGCAAGCACTCCAGAGCCTTCTTCCCATGGGGACTATTGCGGTCCAGATGGACAACATGTTGGTAGTCTGGTGTATCAACAAACAAGGGGGAAACCGGTCATATCCACTTTGCCGAGAGGCCATGAGAGTGTGGGAATGGGCGATCTCCACCATCCACTTTCTCATAGCGACGCATATTCCAGGATGGTCCAACATCCTAGCGGACAAACTGAGTCGCACAATTGTCTTGCTGTACGAGTGGTCTCTGAATCCCAAAGTAGCGAAACAGATATTCTCCAAATGGGGTCAACCTTGTTGCGATCTCTTCGCTTCTCCCTCAAACACGAAGTGCAATGACTACTTCGCTGTAATTCCCCCACCCGGGGAATTCCCCCGAGACGCTCTGCTCTAGCACATGCTTGGCCGCTCGGTCTCCTTTATGCTTATCCTCCTCTTCCTCTAATGCTGAAGTTCTTACAGAAAGCCAGTCGGCTGGGGAGCAGAATAATCCTTATTGCCCCATTCTGGCCTCGTCAGGCTTGGTTCCCTTATCTATGGTCTCATCTAGTAAATCCTCCCTGGATTCTGGATCCCATCCGGATCTGATCTCGCACCCGTTAGACCTTCCGATCCCGAATCTGGACAATCTGAAGCTCACGACTTGGTTGCTCCAGTTCAACTCCTAGCTAGGACTCCCAGTATCTCTTCTCCGGTTAAAGCTATCTTAGTGGCGGCCCACAAGCCGTATACTAGAAGGCTTTATGATAGCAAATGGAAACGTTTTTCTGTTTGGTCGGAGCAACAAAACTTAGACCCCTTTACGGCTCCATTGCCTGCGGTGTTAGACTTTTTGTCAGGACTTTTTGACCAAGGAGCCAGCTCTTCCACGGTCAGAGCTCAGCTGGCAGCAATTTCACATTATCACGTGGGGAGTGACCTAAGCCCTTTGATCTCAACCAGATTGTGTAAGGCCTTTTTGAAGGGTACCTTCCTATGAAGACCCCTGGTGAAGGACGTAGTCCTTCCTTGGGATTTAGCGCTCGTGCTTCAGGCTTTGACAGCTCCTCCCTTTGAGCCTGCAGCTTCAGTGGATCTTAAACTATTATCCTGGAAAACAGCCCTTCTCGTCGCTATCACTTCGTCCAGAAGGGTTTCTGAACTACAAGCCCTTTCCACCAAGCCACCGTATTTGACTTTTCACAAAGACAGAGTATTCTTCAGGACCAATCCCTCCTTTCTTCCTAAGATTGCTTCCAAATAAAATATCAATCAAACTATTAACTTACCTGTCTTCTTTCCCAATTACCAAAACAAAGGCGAATATAAATTGCACTCGCTGGATGTTCATAGACAACTACGTTTATACTTACACAGAACAGCTGGTCATAGGCAATTAGACCAGCTGTTTATTTCCTTTGCTAAAACTAATTTTGGAAAATCAGTTTCTAAAGTCACACTGTCCAGATGGATTTCACAGTGTATTCTACTAGCATATGAAAGTTCTGGCTGGCCCGCACCCCAAGGAGTCCACGCCCATTCTACTAGGTGAATTTCCACCTCTGCTGCCTTTCGTTCTAGAGTCTCATTGGATGAAATTTGTTCGGCAGTCACTAGGGCTTCATCTCATACCTTTATAAATCATTATAATTTGGACCTGGTCTCCAGAGGGAGAGCATCCTTTGGCTCTGCAGTGCTCCGGAACATCCTTCCATGAGAACCTCCCAAGATTTAGGTAGCTGGGGACTCTGTCCCATACGTTGATGCACAAATGAAGTTAACTACTTCAGATTAAGAAGTTATGTACTCACCATAACATTCCATCTGAGTAGGTAAACTTCATTTGGCAGCAACCTTCCCCCCCCTCCTTCCCCATGACCATTGGATGTTTATATTACTCTTATTGTCATCTGATTGTATCGAGGTCAGACCATAGACTGGCTATTTGGTGCAGGTCTTGCATTAGGCAAACTCGATCTGAGGTCAGGTAGGGATGGCAGGGGATTATGGGTAGGGGGAGGAGCTTGGAGCTCAGATCTCAGCTGTTGGAAACTGCCGGCTCGGATCCGATATGGATCCGAAGACCCATAGGTTGCTGCCAAATGAAGTTTACCTACTCGGAACGTTATGGTGAGTACATAACTTCTTATTATATCAATATTGTTTAAAATTGTACTTGTTTTAAAATGTACTACTGGAGCTTTTCTCCTCGGTTCTCCACTAAAAATGGGCCACAAGCCCAGTTGGATAAACCCGGTTAACAAATGTCAATAAATAAATAAGTAAATAAATATCAGACAGGAAAGGGACTTTCAAGCGCAGGAATTACACAGCATGCAAGTTTATCCATACGGGTTGTAAGTATGTACATCCTAATATGTCTTTTAAATTGGAGATAAATGTTATGCTGATTGTAGGGCATCTAACATAATTTATTTTAGTTGTATTAATTGTCATGGTTTTTATGTAGGGATGAGTAATAGATAGTTAAAGGATAGAATTTTGGAACATCAAAGAGACATTAAAAATAGGAAGGAAACTAATGCTCTGGCCAATCATGTTGTTAATTATGGGGTGGACCACCATTTTAGATTTTTAGTGCTTGAGATTATTTCTGAGAGCTTAAGAGGGGGGAATATTAGGAACCGGACTGAATCCGCTGAACAGAAGTGGATTCTATCTTTAAATGCTGATAAAGCACCTGGTTTAAATGAGGTAGTTTCCCTTAAACCTTTTTTGAAAGCCAGACCTTTGAAACATTGATTCTGTTATATAGGTTCATGTTCTATGCACTGGCACTTTAAACCATTTGTATGCTTAATTGATGTTCTGATTGTTTTATTGATGTGCTATTTAAACGATTCTGAAGTCCTTCATTATTAGTCTGAAGAAGTGGTGGCAACGTACTGTGAAAGCGCTTACTCTCTTATTTTTTATTAAAGTTTTTTTTTTATTTTACCTGCAGCTGTGTACTTATATTGCATTCACTTGTTCCCTTTTTTAAAGTTTGTTTGTTTGCCTTTCGGCTTTTTCTCGGTAAGGGGTCGCCACAGCGGAACTCCGGTCCGCTAATGATTGGCAGTAGATTTTTACGAAACACCAAGGTGCCAGCCCGACACCCAACCTTCAATGAAGGCACACCCATTTACGCACGCATGTCTTTCGAACGCTGCCCAACCGCAGGGAGGGCATGCAGACTCTGCACAGAAGGCACTCCTAAGCCAAGCCGAGAATCGAATGGGAGAGCCTCTTGCTGTGAGGTAACAACGCTACCGCTGTACCACTGTGGCACCATTCCTTATTCTATTCTCGGCTATTGTTTTTTTAAAGCCTCTCTGGGGTTGTCTGCATTTGAGATTGTGGAAAGGGTTTTTTTTTCTCTCTCTAGAAAACTGCTTTCTCATTTTTCAGATCCAGTCCCTTTTCCCTCATAGGCTCTGAGCTCTGAGTTGATCAGACCTACTCAAAATCGTTATAGGACCAAAACTCCAGTTAACCACAGTCTCTGTTAACACATCTCAAATAAAACAAAAAAAATGGACTAAAGAATGCAAGCTAACAGATTTATTAACCACAAATCTTTTGGGTAAAACCCTTAATCAGTGTGAAATACAAAGTATATCTTGACTAAAACTGACTTTTTCCATCCTGTAACTAAACAATGTTTTATTTTTAAGAAGTTTGCTTTGTGCACTACTTTGAATATAGTATATCTTTACATGTAGGAAACGTGATACATTTTATGTGGGCAAGAGTAATAGAAGGCTAAAACACAGGATAGTAGAACATTGCTCTGATGTATGTAGATGTGTTACTATCAATGCTTTAATGAAACGTGATGGAATGTGGGTCAGACCATGTTTTGGGGTTTAGAGCCATAGATGTGATCCAAAAGAATATAAGGGGTGGTGACATTGAAAATTTTTTAGAATTGAAAGACTGTGAATGGATGGTCCAATTACAAGCAGACATTGAACCTGGCATTAATGCTACCGTGAGCTTAAGCAAAAATCTTTAAAATAGGGAAATATAATATGTATGTGTATATGTGTATGTGTGTGTGTGTGTGTATATATATATATATATATATATATATATATATATATATATATATGTATATATGGGTCTACTTCATATGACCTAAATTTCTTATGATCGAAATTCATTTGACTGAGACCAAATGACCTAAACTTCATTTGACCTAAATTTCATTTGACTTAAAACTAATTTCACTGACTATGAGAATTGGCAGTCTGTAGAGCACTGTAAGGCAAGTAAAAGGTATATGCCGTATTCCCCACTGTAGTGCGACCCCAGAGTTAGAATATATAGATATGGGGGTTTGGGGGGCACAGCCCCCCACCTAGTTTAATTATATATTCTGCGATTTGATTTTATATTGTTCAGTAAAACTGAACTTTGTGGGGGGCTGCACCCCCCACCAACTATAAATTCTAACTCCAGGGTCGCACTACAGTGGGGAACAGGGCATATACTTTTACCTGCCTTACAGTGCTCTACAGACTGCCAGTGCTCATTGTCAGTGAAATGAGTTTTAGGTCAAATGAAGTTTAGGTTATTTGGTCTCGGTCAAGTGAATTTCGATCATATGAAGTTTAGGTCATATGAAGTAGACCCATATATATATATATATATATATATATATATATATATATATAAAATGTGTATATATATGTATATATATATATATATATATATATATATGTGTGTGTGTGTGTATATATATATGTATATATATATATATATATATATATAAACACACACACACACACACACACACACACAAATATATTGTTTTTATTTATATATTGTTTATATGTGTTTCTATAAGCCTATATGAAAGATGAACATTTTTTGTTTTTTTATATATGGAAAAATTCATTGTATGCTGAAAATGATGTTTTGGGTTGCTGTCAGAGTATAATTAATCTATTAGGGTGTTTTTAATTAGTAATTGTTCATTGGAAGGCTGTGTCATGTGATTATTTAAGATGTAATGTAATGAACTGATTTTATATATTAGTATTTCACACTAATGAAGGATTTTACCCGAAAGCTTTGTGGTTTATAAATCTCTTAGCTTGCATTCTTCAGACCGTTTTTTGTTTGTTCTATTTGATCAGTCCTACTCCACAGGGACAGCCGGTTCCAACAAGTGTCCAATCAGTTCTGGTGGACTAACTTACCCTCTCTTCCAACACCTCCCCTGAACATCCCAAAGAGAATGTTCATCGGAAAAGAACATGCAAGAGGAGGCACATTGACTCCCTGATGGAGTCTGTCATGGAGAACACTGATTTTGATGAAGAAAGGGCCCCCAGTTGACCACCGAATGATGTCTCCTTTGGAGACATTTTAGAGATCCTCAGACAAAAAGGTGGTTGATCTTACAAAAATACCTCTCCTGATGAATCTGTATTTTTGGAAGCCTTTGGTTTTGGCCCATCCACCCCCACCCCCCGCATGGATGAACTCAGTGATTTAGTTTCCGGAAAGGCTTGGAAGGAGCTGGATACCATTGAACCAATCCCAAACAGACTTGACAAATTCTTATCCCCTCCAAAAGACATACCCTACTGGAGCATTGGTGTCGCAGGTGATGCTATGGTGGTGGTGGCAGCCACCAAGAAAGAGCTAGCAGAGCAGAGCTCTTCTGTCCATTCAAAAAACAGAGGGAGTTTAGGGCATTGGACATATTTGGAAAGTGAGTCTTTGCCTTGGCGTCGTTTGCCCTGTGGTCTCTAAATTACTGAGCACCATAACTCTCAACCTGGAAACATAAAAAATCTGGACGAAGGCCTATGAAAAGTAGGTACAACTGGCCAAAAATCTGGATGCTGATTAACATACGGTTTGCATACATATGTAATCCCCTCCACCTCGTTGGAATTGTGGGATACCAACTTTCAAAAGCAAATTGAAGAACAGGCAAAATGTTTAACACAAAATATAACCAGAAGTATAGTGTTTTATTTATATTAATATTTGAGTTTGTATCAAACGTTGAACTTGTATAAAACTAAAATGCAGATGTTCATCGTGCATACAGCTGCAGTCATTACAGATGGGTTATCCTGCCATCAGGCGGGTCCTCGGTCGGCCGAATTCCAAAGTCTAGGTCCGGCGTCAGTTGTCGTCGCTTCTTCCTTGACATCAGTGCGGCAGGGGTACAAAGAGGCAGCCGACGCCATTTTCTTCAGTCTTTCTTGTCGCGCGGTGCCCGAAGCAGAAGCAGTTCGCAAGTGCCGGTCGGCCAGCTCCTGAGATTTACGAAAGTATTTCAGCCGAAGTCTTCTTGAAAGCTAAGTACCCCGTTGGGGAAACTTTTCTTGCCTCAGACCAATGTCAGACAAAGTTAATAATTGCATTTCTTGTGGGAAGCAAATACCGCATAAGGATTTCCACTCTTTCTGTATACCTTGCTTAGGCCCAGACCACGACGTCTCGGCCTGCCGTTTTTGTGCTAGATTCAACAAGCGCACTATTAAGCGCCGGGCGGAGTTCGCCCTTCATTATTTTGGCAAAAAATTTAATTATATCATGTCGTCGGATACTCCGACTCCAGTTTTAAGCAAAAGACGCAAAGATAAGGACCGACATCCGAGGTCCGCACCGACTACTGAGACCATGCTTAGGCCGACTACCGGTTCTCTGGTTCTCAGCGAGGCGCCTACGCAGCCCCTTAGTACCGATGACACCACATTACCGGTGACTACAGTACCCGAGGTCGCAGGCTCCTCAGTCTCCATGCCTACTGCAGATACCGACGCCACTTTTGGCGGGGAAACTCAGAATTTAGACAGGCCTGCCATTTCTCAAGGTGTCTTCAGGCCTTCCTCCTTCTCTATTAAAGCTTTCACTAAATCTAAAGCAGCCATGAAAACCAAAAAACAGGGTCCTCAGACCTTTTCTCAAGGCCCCATGCCTAAAAAGCAGATGCTTAAAATGGTTGAGGATCTGATTACTCTTATCAGGGGTTCTCAACCCCCCTCTGACAAAAGACCCAGATTAGAGGAAGACTACCCTTCCTCAGATCAAGCTTCTATTACCTCAGAACACTGAGGACCAGGATTACGCCTGTTCACCTTTCGAAGACTCTGATGCTGAGGAGTCTGTTCCCTCGGTCTCCCCCCCAGAGGACTACTCTTTTGGGGAAACCCTGCATACATTGAGGGAACACTTTCACTGGGAAGGCCAAGATTACTCAGATTCCAAGAAAAGGCTCAGGGAATTTCTTTTGCTCCCCCAGCATAGGCCCCTGGCTATCCCTCCTGTTTTAGATATATTGGATGATGTGTACACAGAAGCCAGCCTTAATCCAGATTCTTTACCTCCAGCTCCTGTTAAACCAGACAGGTATTACCGGGTTCCTGATTCTCACCAGTTCCTATATAAAAGCCATACTGCTGACCCAGAAACTATTTCACAGAGTCCCAAGGGAATTACAGGTACAACCTCCACGTTTCAGCAGAAACTGGCCTTTAGAAAATTGGTCCTTTCCAGCCATGGGCAGACCTCAAAGGGGCAGATACAGACGCCCTAGGGATAGAGGGCAACCTCAAGGATCTTTCAGAGCCAGACAGTGGCAAGCACCAACCCCAAGAGGTGGAGAAGATAGATCACAGTCATTTAGAAAACAGACACAATTACTTCACCCTACACCTGCCAAGCAAAGCATTAATGGCAGCACCTTTGGGCGGAAAACTGGCATTATTTAAAAAAAATTGGCATATTGTTACAAAAGACAAATGGATTCTGGACATTATAGACAAAGGCTACAGGTTCCACTTTCACACCCTTCCAAAAATGAGAGGCATGCCAACCCTGCCACAAAATCAAAGGGCAGAGGCACAAAAACAAATTTCCGCTCTCATGGATATGAAAGCGATTCAAGGGGTACCTGCAAAAAAACAAGGTCAAGGGTTTTATTCTAGACTATTCCTGGTACTAAGGAAAGACAAAGATTGGAGACCTATCTTAGACCTGTCCATCCTAAACGAATATCTACAGGTGCCAAAATTCAAGATGCTCACATTACAGCAACTTCTTCCCATGCTGGGCAAGGAGTCTTGGCTGGTAACATTGGACCTCAAGGAGGCATACCTGCATGTCCCTATCAGACAAGATTGCAGAAGATACCTCAGATTTCTTGCAGGTTCAACCCATTACCAATTCTCTGCATTGCCCTTTGGCTTATGTACTGCGCCCAGAGTGTTTACAAAATGCCTGGCATCAGTAATCGCCTTCTGCAGACTACAAGGAATACAAATCTACCCATATCTGGACGACTGCCTGATCCAAGAGGACAGCAAGGACATACTATTGCAGCACCTGGCGTTTGTAATAAAACTGTTGAACTTCCTGGGATACACAGTCAACAAAAAGAAATCAAAACTAATACCCTCTCAACAAATAATTTTCCTGGGTGCCAGCTTGAATACAACCACCCAGATGGCCTACCTCACGCCAGACAAACAAGGGCAACTGTCTCAATACTTCAGCAAAATGGCAACTTTCACCAGGCTAACTGCAAGGAAAGTCCTGCAGGCTCTGGGATTCATGACATCTTGCATCCTACTAATCCCATGTGCAAAGCCGCATATGAGGAAACTTCAATGGTACCTAAAAAACTTATGGTCTCAACACAGCCACAGCTTGGAAACAGTTATACCACTCATTCCATGCCTTCAAAAGGAATTTTTGTGGTGGGCTCACGCATGCCAAAGAAACACAGGTCTCCCTTTCTGTGTACCTCAAGCAACTCAAATCATCACAACAGATGCCTCAGACTACGCCTGGGGAGCACACATGACAGATCAGTGCATTCAGGGAAAATGGTCCCAAAAAGAGAAGCACCTACACATCAACCAAAAGGAAATGCTAGCCGTGCAAAATGCTATTATGACCTTCAAAGACCTACTGCATCCAGGCCAGCTATTGATAAGGACAGACAACACCACAGTGATGTGGTACATAAACAAACGGGGGAACTCATTCATACCCCCTTTGCAGGCAAGCCGTGACGCTATGGAACACAGCACTGGAATTGCAAATCCAACTACAGGCACAATTCCTGCCAGGGAAGGAAAACACACTGGCAGACAACCTAAGCAGAAATATGACAGATCCACACGAATGGAAGTTGCATCCTCAAGTTTTCACAAAGATAACTCAGGCATGGGGACAGCCAGACATAGATCTCTTTGCTACCCACAGAAATTACCAGTTAAAAATATTTTGTTCAAGGACCTATCATCCACAGGCCTGGAAAGTGGACGCACTCTCTTTCAATTGGGCAACATTGACAGTTTATGCCTTCCTGCCTCTTCCTCTGCTGCCCAAAGTTCTATTAAAAGCCAGAGCAGAGAGGCCGCAAATGATTCTCATTGCTCCAGACTGGCCAAGACAACACTGGTATCCGCTCCTGAAGAGCCTGACACATTCCCCACCATGGATCCTACCTCTAGTCCCTCTTCTGTTGTTCCAGCACAACTACAAAACCCTTCACAGCCAGCTCAAAACCCTAAAGCTAGCTGCATGGAGAATTCCTTGATTTCCCAACAGACTCTCCTCTCCAAGGAGGTGCAGGATGTCATCTTGGAGGCCAGAAGACCTTCTGCTAGAAAAGCCTACTCCGCCAAATGGAAACGATTTTGTGCCTGGAATCAAGAAAAGGGCCAGAATCCTTGGGTAATAAATATACCTCAAATTTTACAGTACCTAGCTGAGATGTTAAACAGTGGACTTTCCTTCTCCTCCATCAAGATCCACGCTTCAGCCATTTCTGCACAATACAACACAGATCCTCCTTTATTCTCACATCCTCTCTTAAGGCAGTTCCTCAGATGGGCAAAAAATATAAAACCCCCAAGGAAACCACCAGTCCCTGCTTGGGACCTCAACTTCATATTGGAAAAGATGACCCTTCCTCCCTTTGAGCCGGCCTCTTCAACAGAACTACAATACTTGTCATGGAAAACAGCCTTTCTACTGGCTATCACCTCAGCACGCAGGGTTTCGGAGCTACAGGCCCTCATGGCTGTGCAACCATTCATCATTTTCCATCAGGACAGAGTTTCTTTACGAACCAACCCTACCTTTATGCCAAAGGTAGTATCCAGTGTAGCTTTGAATCAGACTATCCACTTACCTACCTTTTATCCAAATCCACAAAACAAAGGGGAAAGACTACTACATTCCTTGGACATTCACAGACAACTTTGTTATTATTTGGATAGGACAAAGCCATTCAGGAAATCCGAGCAACTCTTTGTGTCCTATGCTACAGGTGCTCAAGGAAAGGCTATTTCCAAACAGACAATTTCAAAATGGATAGCCCACTGCATACGCTTTTGTTACTCATTTCATGGAAAAACTGTGCCTGCATGCATCAGATCCCACTCCACCAGGGCCACAGCTACCTCTGTAGCTTTCCTCAGGGGGGTACCTACCAAGGACATTTTGGAAGCAGCCACTTGGAGTTCTGTGCACACTTTCTCCAAGCACCATCACCTTCCACTATACTCTAAATCTAGAGCGGGTTTTGCCACAGCAGTCTTGCAGGGCATCCTCTCTCCTCCTAGATGTTCATCGTGTTTCACTGTTGCAGTCATAACTGTAGGGTGCTCCTGCCGGCAGGCAGCCCGATGTCGGCCAGAATCCCAAAGTCTGGGTCTGGCGTCGGCTGTACAAGCCAGTACCCTGACGTCAGTACGCTCTGGTACATAGCCCTCAGCCGACGCCATCTTCTCCAGTCTTTCTTGCCATGTGGTGGAAAGCAGCTCGCAAGTCGTTGGTTGGCGATTTTCGAACAGCGTTTTTGGTTGTTGTCGGTCCGAAGTTCTTACTTCTCTTCTCAAAGCTAAGTACCCCGTTGGGGAATCTTTTTCTTGTTCCTCCGATGTCAGAAAAAGTTAATAATTGTATTACGTGTGGGAAACAAATACCTCATAAAGATTTCCACTCTTACTGTCTACCTTGCTTAGGCCCTGACCACGACGTTTCTTGTTGTCGGTTCTGTGCCAGGTTTAATTCTCGTACTATCAAACGCAGGTACGACTGGGCTCTGAATTACTTTGGCACACGCTTCAATTATAGAATGTCGTCGGATTCTACCGGTATTCAAAAGAAGCGCAAAGACAAGGACAGTCTTCCGAGGTCCAAACAGGACTCGTTGCAGCTGGAGCCAGCGTCCGGTTCGGCTGTCGTCAGTGAGGCGCTTTTGCAGCCCCTGTCGCCCGCCACTTCTGAACCGATGGCCGATACGGACTCCCATGGGGAGCCATCTAGGCCTTCTATTTTATCTGCTGCAGGACCTTCGGACGTCGCTCCCTCAGATGGGTCCGGAGCCGCTGTGCAGGTACCGGCTTCTGAGGGGGTATTCAAGCCTACTCACATCACTGTTTCAAAGGCAAAGACAAAGACTCCTGTTAAGTCCAAAGCTCCTGCTCAAGCTACTTCTGAATCTACTCCCAGGACACAGAAGCAATTGTTAAGGATGGCTGAAGATTTGCTTACTATGATTAGGGGTTCTCACCCCCCCCCCCTGAGAAAAGGCCTCGACAGGATGTTCCTATGGATTCTTCTGACCAGGCTTCTATATCTTCTGTCTCTTCCTCTGATCAGGAATATTCTTTTCCTCCTTATGAGGATTCGGATGCTGAGGACTCCTTGCCCTCTGCCTCTCCGCCTGAAGATTTTTCTTTTGGGGAAACCTTACATGAGATGAGGGAACATTTTCATTGGGAAGGTCAGGATTATTCTGCTTCCAAGAAGAGGCTTAGAGAATTCCTTCTTCTTCCTCAACATAGGCCTTTGGCTATCCCTCCTGTTCTTGACATTGTGGATGATGCTTTTTCCGAGGCTAATTTGAATCCTGACTCCATGCCTCCTGCTCCCTCTAAGCCTGATAGGTTTTATAGGGTTCCTGAATCTCGTTTGTTCTTGTTTAAGAATCCTTCTGCAGATCCTGAAACTATATCTCAGGGCTCTAAGGCTGCTAAAGTTGCTTCTTCTAAGAATCCTATTTCCTCTGAGAAGGATTCTCGTGCCTTAGACAGGTGGGGTAAAAAGGTATATACTTCTGCTACCCTTTCTGTTAGGGCTTTAAATTGCCAGTTTCATATGTTTAAGTATCAGCAATTTCTTTTGTCTGTTTTAAAGCAAAAGCTTGCCTCCCTTCCTGCATGTGCAGAAGATAAGGAACTACAGGATGTATTGCATGCAACTGAATAACTGAACAAACATAGCTTGCATTGTGGTTTTGATGCTTTGGATGCTTCTTGCAGGGCCGCAGCCTCTGGTACTGTTATCAGGAGACATGCTTGGCTTTGTGAGCAAAGTTTACCTGAACAGGTTAAGGCTAAATTATTAGATGCCCCTGTTCAGCATGATGTTCTTTTTGGATCTAAGGATGAGGAGGTTATTAAAAAGATGGAAGAGAAGGCAAAATCTATGCAAACTGTGAAAGATTTCTTGCAAGTTCAGCCTCCTAGATTTTCCAGGAATTGGCCCTCCAAAAATTGGTCCTTTCCCACGTCCGACAGGCCTCAAAGGGGAAGATATAGACGCTCCAGAGGTCGTGGCCAAGCTCAGGCCTCCTACAGATCGAGACAATGGACTGCTTCTTCACCTAGAAGGGGAGAAGACAGATCCCAATCTCAAAGGAAGCAAACTCAATGACTCTCTCGGTTGGGCTACAGGACCTCTTTACCTGGATGCCCCTCTTGGAGGAAAACTTTCTCTTTTTTTACAGAAATTGGACTCGTATTACCCAGGACAAATGGGTATTGGACGTGATTTTAAAAGGCTACAAATTCCACTTTCATACCTTGCCAAGGGCTTTCGGTTGGCCAGATCTGCCAAAACATCAATGGTCAGAGGCCTTAAATCAAGTGGATGCTCTTCTGGCCATGAGAGCCATAGAGCCTGTTCCACTCTCAGAGATGGGAAAAGGTTTTTATTCAAGACTGTTTCTGGTTCCAAGAAAGCAAAGCTCATGGAGACCTATTCTGGACCTTTCTGTGTTGAACACCTTTTTGGAAATTCCAAAATTCAAGATGCTTACTCTGCAGCAGCTGATTCCATTGCTCTCTCAAGACGCCTGGATGGTGACATTGGATCTAAAGGAAGCTTATTTACACATTCCCATCAGGCAGGAACGCAGGAAATTCCTCAGGTTCAAGGCAGGCTCAAGACACTTTCTATTCTCTGTACTGCCCTTTGGTTTATCTACTGTGCCCAGAGTCTTTACCAAGTGCCTGGCACCAGTAGTGGCTTATTGCAGACTCCGGGGGATTCAGATTTACCCCTATTTGGACGACTGCCTTATTCAGGCAGACAGCAAGGATCTTTTACTTCAACATCTGTATTTTGTTCAACGTCTTCTCCTCCTACTGGGATTTTCAGTGAACACAAAAAAGTCACATTTGATCCCTTCTCAACAAATGGTATTTCTGGGAGCCCTTTTAAATACAACCTTACAAAGGGCCTTTCTCACTACAGAAAAACAAATACAGCTGGCTTCAATTTTCAAAACTTTGGCAACTCTACCTCATCTCACTGCAAGGAAATTCCTGCAGGCACTGGGCTACATGGCTTCCTGCATTCTGTTGATTCCAAATGCAAGGCTTCATATGAGAAAGCTTCAATGGTATCTGAAAAGTGTATGGTCGCAGCATTACCACGATCTGGACACTCTGATTCCTCTGATCCCCTGCCTCCAGAAGGAGTTCCTTTGGTGGTCCAGGGTGTGCTAAACGAAGGAAAGCCTTTCCGTCTTCCTCAACCTTCTCAAATCATAACCACGGATGCCTCGGATTATGCTTGGGGAGCACATTTTCTAGGCAATTGCCAGCAGGGAACCTGGACAAAGGATCATCTTCACTGGCACATTAATCTGAAGGAAATGTTGGCAGTTCAAAATGCTCTTCTAGCCTTCAAGAACCTTTTGCATCCAGGACCTCTTTTGATTTGCACAGACAACACCACAGTCATGTGGTACATAAACAAGCAGGGGGGTTCTCATTCGTACCCCATTTGCAGACTAGCTATGGCTTTATGGGACACAGCTCTAAATCTGAATCTACATCTCCAGGCCCAATTCATACCAGGAGAACAGAATTTCTTAGCGGACAGCCTGAGCAGGAACCTTTTAGATCCTCACGAATGGATGCTAGACACCAACTTATTCAACAGGATTACTGCAGTTTGGGGATGCCCCCAGATAGATCTGTTTGCATCCCATCTCAATCATCAGCTGCCTCTCTTTTGCACCAGGTCATTCCACAAAACAGCTTGGAGAGTGGATGCCCTGTCCTTCAGCTGGATAAACCTTTCGGGATATGCCTTCCCTCCTCTTCCTCTTCTTCCTCGGATTTTACTAAAGATAAAACAGGACAAGCCCAAGTTCCTCATCTTGATTGCTCCAAATTGGCCTCGACAGTTTTGGTATCCAACTTTAAAGCACCTGTTCTTGGAGCCTCCTTGGATTCTCCCTCTGAACCCTTCTCTTCTGTCCCAGCATCAGGGTCAGTTGCTACATTCCAATCTCAAGACCCTTTGTCTGGCAGTTTGGCTCTTCAAAGGAATTTGATCTCTTCTAGCATTCCCAAACAAGTTTTGGATGTTCTTTTGGAAGCTAGACGACCTAGCACTAGGAAATCCTATGCCTCTAAATGGAAGAGATTTTGCATTTGGATGCAGGACCGAGGCTTGGACCCTCTGGTGCCTGATCTCTCTTCTATTTTGCTTTACCTTTCGGATCTTTTGTCTATAAGATTCATGCTTCTGCTATTTCTGCTCATTTCAATACTGATCCCCCTGTTTTTTCTCATCCTTTGGTGAGACAATTCTTGAGAGGGGCTAAGAATTTAAGACCTCCCAGAACCCCTCCTGTTCCTGCTTGGGATCTTAATTATGTTTTAGAAAAACTTACTTTGCCTCCTTTTGAGCCTGCTGCATCTTCAGATATTAAGTTTTTATCTTGGAAGACAGTTCTTTTGTTAGCTTTGACTTCTGCCAGAAGAGTCTCAGAGTTGCAAGCTCTCATGGCTGTGGAACCTTACCTTATTTTCCACCAGGACAGAGTATCCTTGAGGACCAATCCTACTTTCATGCCTAAGGTGATTTCGAAAGTGGCTTTGAATCAAACAATTCACCTTCCTACCATCTTTCCTAATCCTCAGAATAAAGGATTTTGCATTCCTTGGACGTGCACAGACAGTTACGATTTTATTTGGACAAGACTAAAGAGTTCAGAAAATCTAACCAATTGTTTGTTTCTTTTGCCTCCAGTTCTCTTGGAAAGGCTATTTCCAAACAAACTATTTCCAAATGGATTTCTTATGGAATAAGATTTTGTTACACTCATCATGGGAAACAATTTCCAGGTACTGTGAGAAGTCATTCTACTAGAGCAGCTGCTACTTCTACAGCTTTTCTCAGGGGAGTTCCTACCAAGGATATCTTGGAAGCTGCCACTTGGAGTTCTGTGCATACTTTTTCCAAGCACTACAATCTTCCTTTGTATTCTAAGACCAGGGCAGGTTTTGCCTCTGCTGTTTTGCAGGGTCTTCTTGCTGCCCCTTCTTCTGTCTAAACCTCCCCCCTTTTTTCACTGCTTTGGGATTCCACCCTACAGTTATGACTGCAACAGTGAAACACGATGAACATAGTACAGTTGTGTACACCTACCATAAATGTAGATGTTCGAGTGTCTTCACTGTTGCAGTCGGTGTTTCCCTCCCTCCTATCTCCTCTTTTTCTCTTTTTTGTGGTGTATTTGTGTTTCCTAGTGGGATTCATTTATGATTTATTGGGGACTTTTGACATCTAGGGCACGAAAGGCTGGAGAAGATAGCGTCGGCTGAGGGCTATGTACCAGAGCGTACTGACGTCAGGGTACTGGCTTGTCCAGCCGACGCCGGACCCAGACTTTGGTATTCTGGCCGACCTCGGGCTGCCTGTCGGCAGGAGCACCCTACAGTTATGACTGCAACAGTGAAGACACTCGAACATCTACATTTATGGTAGGTGTACACAACTGTACTTTCCACTTAGTGCCTACCACCATTACTTAGCTTTGGGATTCTTCCCATCTGTAATGACTGCAGCTGTATGCACGATGAACATAGTACAGTTTTGTACTTACCATAAATGTAGATGTTCGAGTGCTCATACAGCTGCAGTCCAGGTTACCCCCCCCCCGTCCCCTCTTAGGACAGGCCTTATGACAAACACCTTATCATACAACCTATTTGGGGTATTCTCTTTTGGTGTATTTGCTTGCTACTACTGTTTTTTGATTATTCTATTTTACATGTTTGCATAACTTTATGTTTTGCCTTCCTTCTGGGGGCACCTGTCATCTGGGGCAAGAAAAACTGAAGAAAATGGCGTCGGCTGCCTCTTTGTACCCCTGCTGCACTGACATCAGGGAAGAAGCGACGACAACTGACGCCGGACCTAGACTTTGGAATTTGGCCGAACGAGGACCCGCCTGACGGCAGGATAACCCATCTGTAATGACTGCAGCTGTATGAGCACTCGAACATCTACATTTATGGTAGGTACAAAACTGTACTTTTTCTTTTATAAAAATAAGTGCCATCATTAATGCAGTGGGACAGGTGATTTCTGAACAGTAAATCAGATGGCAGAAACGCTTCAGCAATGTAGTAACATCAATGCCCATAAATAAAACCAAAAATAATTTTAACCAAACAGTACAAAGGAACATAGCCCTTAAAAACTGTATGAATTCACTAGGCTACCATAACTAAGGCAAACGCTTTCCTTCATTAATGCCAACGAGTACAGAGCTGATAAAGGGGTGGGGCTGAAGGGATGCAGTTTTTCTGGTAAACCTCTATGCAGGAGAATGTGTGGGAGAACATGCCCAGCATGCATGTTCCTGGGGTTGAATCCCCAGTGGTGATCAGAGAACCCATAGTACTGCTAACTTCAGGGTGGCACAAGGTTGTCTTGATGGATTTATGTTACTTGTGAAAATGAGTGACATACCCTCTCTGATGCCTGTTATACACCTGCCCCTGGATATTTTATGGATCTGATGGTCAGCATCAGACAGCAGTGGCATAAAGATAAAACAAAAAAAAAAATAGAAATTTTCCATAAACGGTGCAAAAATGTCCACAAATGCATGAATTTCTCTGACAATCAGGGACTGATGTATGGCATGAACACAAGACATGTGCTTAATAAAATAATACAAAATAAATAAAATAGATAAAGTTCAGGAAGAAACTGCTGCATGTGCTTAGAAACATTATCATCATCATCATCATCATCATCATTGTCATCATCATTATTCAGTTACATTTCAAGTTATATGGTTGGAAACGAAGAGATCTTAAAATGCGTATGAGCATTTCATAGAAAAAAATGAATAATTTGATAGCACTCAAACTGCTAATACTAAAAGGTATATTACATTGTACTGAATGACAATAAGAAGAGAGTATTCCATCCAAGTGTATTAACCAATCGGTTTCCATAGAAGTATGCACGTTCCTTTTGTTTTTGCATTGCAGCTTTTAAATGCTATTTATAGCTACAGATGAATTGACATGTAGACATTATGGCCCTTTATCCATTTAGAGGCACTGTGTTGCTCTTACTATACTAACACAAAAGCATTGCCTTAGGCATGCGTTTTTTTTTGCATGTTTTTTGTGACATGTGACTAATTGGATTGCCTTTTGACTATTCAAGTCCTGACCACATCTGTCTAGGACACTATTCAGTATGCCTAGCTCTCTCGTTTATCATAAAACCAACCAAGAAATGTTTTAATGAATGGGAATCCAATGTGTTGTCAGTTGCATATTCCTTCATACTTGGAAAAATAGTCAACAGTTAGCAAGTAAGTGCAAAATGCTAAGTAGTAGTCAAAGATAATGCGGGAGGGACAGATATGTTATAATACTTATAATTATCTATATCTATAAGAATACAGATGTATAGATTTATTCATCTATTATAGATATAGATATTTCTATATATAGATATATAATCTACATCTACCTATCTATACATGTGTGTGTGTTTTTACACACACGCACGCATTTGTTTTATATATTTTATATATACAAACTCTCATTGGCATAAAAAATTTAACAGAGCAGCAGGCATTACATCAGCATACATTTTTTTTGGAAACTATGTATGAAATTCAATGCGTCATTACCGACTAATTGCATCACTTAGTGCTTTACAAGAAAAATGAAAAAAATTACTAAAGACAGTGAAAAAATGAGGCAAAAATCAACCAGGTTCTGCAAATTCAGGGAAACTTGGAGTTATCACAGCCTTGGTAAGTGTTTTGGTTCAGTCCATGTTTAGAGTGTTTTCTTTATAGAATCCACTTGTCCCCAGTTTGTCCATAGGGGATTTTAGAGGGTGCTGTACTTTTCCTTCCACGTTCCATGCCAACGACACACACCCTACACATATTGCCAGTCTACAAAACTGGTCATAGGTGGGTGTACACTGTGGCAGTGTGAAAGCGCCCATCAGTTGACTGGGTCAATATTAGACACCGAACTTTCAAAATTTCGAGTGTTCTAATATCGACCCATTTTCAGCAAACGCTGAAAATATCGAAGAAACGGAAAACCAAATTTTTTCCTAGGGAAAGAATTTGGTTGTCTGTTTCTGTTGCTTTGGTATTTTCAGCACTGTGGTGGAAAGTTACTGGTCGGGTTCAGGTAAGTGTGCGATTGTGTGAACGTGAGTGTTTGGGTGGGTTGGGTGAGTTAGGATTAGGGAGCGGGTCAGGTAAGTGTGCGATTGTGTGGACGTGAGGGTTAGGGCGCGGGTGAGGTGACTGTGCGATAGTGATGGACCTTAGGGATTGGGTTAAGATAAGTGGATAGTTAGTGGTGTATGTATAGTTTAGTGTGGGGTTAGGTGTAAGAGTTTAAGTGTATGTGTTTGGATTGCTGTTTGTTTGCTGTGCTTGTATTGTGTATATGTGTTTTGGAACAGCAAATTTTTCCATAGGAAAAAATTTGCCGTTCTGAATGTTCGATGTTTTCAATTTTCGATTCATAGTGTTCGATATTAGAACACTCGACATTTTGAATGTTCGGTGTTCTAATATAGACCCAATTGATTGGCATCTCCATTTGTTACTTTTCTTTGGGTGTTGAGTTAGGTTATGGTTTCCAGATAAAGTCCATACAGAATAAATGAGTTTCAAACAAGCCTAGTATATTCAGTGTACTGAAATTATTGTATTTTTCCCTGATCGTCTGTCAGAAACTTTATGACTCTGGTAGCACAGAATGTTTAAAACTGTCTAAATTGATATCTCCTTTGCACATGTTTACAAAGTAAGATAAATGGTAAGAATACACCTCTAAAGTAGCATGTTTATGGTTATAAACGACAGTAGGTGAATATAATGCGTCCTATTCCAAAGTGTAGTGTCATAGGTTGCTGTTGGTGGGCTGGGGGTGAGTACAGAAATAAAGATTTGTGTCTACACTTCTTGTTTCAAACATTTTGCGTGAAAAGAAATGGAAGTTTTATTTTCAAACTCTTACTTCTGAACACATTGTGCTTATGTTTTCAAAGGAGATATCAAGACAAGCCAGTGTCAGACCTTTGTTTGATGTGCATATAGAAGAGGAGTAAATGTCTATTGACTTTTCTTCACAAAAGTAAGCAATAATGTCATAGAATGTGTGACTTGATCAAATGGGAATGAAATGTGATAAAGCATATTGATTTTTATAACATGTTATAATATCGTGAAGCTCCACATTTAGAAAATTCATCATTGTGAGTTAAAAAGATCAGTGAAGATAACAGCTTTCTCTTTATGGTATGGTGGTTTCTGGAAGGTAACATGAGTGAAATGCCTCCTACTGTACAACATTTGAGAGGTTTGGTTTATTATGTTTAGATTTATGACATTTGGAAAGCCACATTCTATACAATTTTCTAACAAGTGTGCTTAAACAAAAGAATAACAATCGGTGTTTCAGACAAGCCTAGTATATTCAGTGTACTGAAATTATTGTATTTTTCCCTGATCATCTGTCAGAAACTTTGACTCGAGTAGCACAGAATGTTTAGAACTATCTAAATTGATATCTCTTGTGCACATGTTTACAAAGTAAGATAAATGTTAAGAATGTACCTCTAAAGTAGCATGTTTATGGTTATAAATGACAGTAGGTGAATATAATGCATCCTATTAACACCATTAAAATCTTCTGAAGCCTAAGCCAAACTAAGGTTTAACAGTTTTGTGACACCCAGCAGTCTGTCACTCAGACAAAATCCTGCCCAATCTGTCCCTGCTAAGTATCCACCCAAGTCAACGCCAAACCATATAATAAAACTGTAAGAAACAATACTGTAGCCACAATTTTGGCAGTGGGTAGCAGATTCCAAATTGTAGACTCATGACCAAGAATTGCTAGACATTTCCATTATACTCATCAAACTATCAGCAGATCATGTAGGCATTTAATAACAAGCATATAAGAGGGATACATAAATCTCAGCCTTCCATTTCTAAAGTGAAGAACACCACCTCTCACAATGTGGAAAAATGGACAAAACGTGGGACAGTTAATAACAGCTTAGTAACAACTTCAACTAGAGAGCTCATAGGATGGTTAAAATATTCTATTTTTACGTATAAAAAACACTTTTGATTTATTAATATGATTCAGTTCTATTTACCATGCATATCAGTTAAAAAAAATCCTTAGCAATGAATGTGTGACAGACCCTTTCAGTGGGGAATCTTCAGGAACATGGTGTTTTAAAGGCCCCAAATGAGGAACATTTTTAGTAATGGGGTGCACTTAAAAAGTGTGGACTGACTCTGGTTTATAGGCAAACTTGTATATCGGACATCATAAAAATTAAGCCATAACATTTTCCTGTGTAGTTGCCATTTACCATAGTTGAAGTGTAATTAAAAAATCTGCTCTTGGGTCGCAAGAGTATGAGTATAAACTTTGGTAACAATATCCTGCTGCTGATAACGTGTATTCAATTAAATTGTGAGGTATCTTTAGTATTATAAATTAAAGTAAGGGGTAATTGCAGGATATATGAAAGTGTTAGAGATGGCCTACATGCCTTTTTTTCCCTTAAAATGAATATTCAGCTTCATAATAATTACCTTTGTGTGCTATCATAGTGTGTAAGACAGATTTTGCCCTAAGACAGTGAAGAGGAGAAAGGGGAAGGTGTGTGTGTGTGTGTGTGTGTGTGTGTGTGTGTGTGTGTGTGTGTGTGTGTGTGTGTGTGTGTCTGTGTGTGTGTGTGTCTGTGTGAGTGTGCATGCGTGTAACACATTTTTCATCATTTACTTAGAAAACATTGTCTGTCTGATGCAGTGTATTCTTACTGACCTTAAAAATTAAAATGTGGATACATGAATTATAGTGCAGTGAAATAATGGTGAGAATGTCTAGGTGTAACGTCTGATATATGTTTTGTGAGTTTAATCTTTATAAATAAGTGAAGTGCATTCAGAAGTAGAGTTTTGCACAAGTATGTGCACTGATAAAAGTCATAGGAAAAAATAGAGCCGATTCTACAAAGATTATAGTTGACCAGATAAGCTCATCACAGTGAGATAAGGTCAGCTAACACCTAGATGGCCTGTTGAAGCTAAAGTTTATCCGTAGTACTAGGATGCAGTTTTGCTTTTGACTCTAACAATTTTGTTGTGATTGAGCACCTCTAGATATTCCAGGTTGTTTGCTGTTCCAATTAAAGATAAAACAGGGTACAAACTAATGCATCAGTGAACTATATTATATCTGTAATTCAGCAGTAAAATGTTTAAGGTTATGCATGACTTTGGAAATAAAATGAAAGTTACTGTCTCAGTGGGTTGCAGGACACCATTCTCAAAATTTCATATTGTGTTCAAATTAAGCAGATCCATCCTGATGCATCACTAGTGGTCTCTCAGTCAGTCTGCAGTGGAAAGGATTTTCCATTGTTGAGACCAACCCTGCTACGACCTCTTTGCTTCTCTCCACAACAGCAAGGGGGAGTTGCTGAGAGATGCTGTGGTCAACGTCTTGCCCACCGGTATTCTGTATGCTTATCTCCCTCTGCCATTGATTCCCAAATTTCTGCAAAAAACACATTGGCTGAAGGGCTCAATTATCCTCATTGCCCCTTTCTGGCCTCTACAGGTATGGTTCCCCTTTCTATGTTCTTACATTTGCTGTCCCCATGGATACTGGAGCCATCTCCAGATCTCCTGTCACTCCAATCAGGAAGCCAACATCTCAGTAGCCAGGCCCTCAAACTAACTGCATGGTTTCTCCACTTCCACTAATGGTTAGACAGCCCAGGTTTTCTTTCCCTGTACGCACTATTATTTTGGCTTCACAAAAAGATTCTACTAAGAAAGTTTACAAGAGCAAGTGGAAAAGATTCCCCCCTCTGGGCTTTGAATAATGAACACTGACCCCTTCTCTGCTCTAGTTTCTACAGTACTTGATTTTTTAGGAATTTTTTAACAATCCTTTTTAAAGATTAAGCTACAATTATCAACTATGTCTAATTTTCACAAGGAGAGAAAATTTTCTTTGGCTTCATCCATATTATGCTAAGCATTTCTAAAGGCCATTTTTCTTCTCATACCAGCAATAAAGGATACTTTACCTCCCTTGGATCTGACAATTGTGTTACATGGTCTAACTCAGAAACCTTTTGAACATTCATCTAAAACTGACTTAAAATTAATTTTATGGAAAGCAGTCTTTTTAGTAGCCATTACTTCTGCAAAAGGATATTTGAACTCCAGGTTCTCTCCTCAAAGACACCTTATGTCATTTTCCATAAATATAGGGTTACTTTATGGACAAACCCTTTCTTTTTACCTAAAGTATCCTCTAAAAATAACATTAATCAGTCTATTCATTTACCAGTTTTCTTCCCAAAATTTTTAATAAAGGAGAGTACATGCTTCATCTCCTTGACATACACAGACAATTATGCTTTTATCTTCACAGGGCAAAACAAATTAGAAAATCAGATCAACTATTTGTCTCTCTTTCACAAAAAAGACTGGGGTGCTCCGTTTCTAAAGTCACTTCAGCCATATGGATTACAGACTGTATTTCTTGGATCTGTTTTTCAACAAGGCATGACCTTACACAAACCACCCAAGGCTTATTCAACCAGATCCATGGCTGCTTCATCTGCTTTTTAGTCAAGAATATCTGTTGATGCTATTTGCACTGCAGTCACATAGTCCAATTCTCATACCTTTGTTACTCATTACAAATTGGGTACTATTTCTAGAAAAATAGATGACTTTTTTTTCTCCAAACATATTTATTAAATTTTCACATATGACAAAGGCAGTCTTACATTTATATAAATGAAAAACATAGAAAATGATACCACCACATCAGAGACACCACTGAAACAACTGTAGTTGCAAACATTATACATCACTTATAAACCATCCAGTCATTGTCAGTTAAGCATTACATGGCTCATTCATATCATGTCTTTTAAACTTCACTCCTGCTTTGCATGTATTGTTCCCACAATTCCCATTTTTCCTATGTAGTTTGCTCCTTCCCTTTTTTAAGATCCCAATTCCAGTTGTTTTATCTGTGCTACTATATTCACTACTTCCAGTAAAGTTGGTCTAAAGTTTGATTTCCATTTTCTATTCATTGCTTTTTTGGCAGCCACTGTAATTAGACTCAGCAAGGCTTTACTGTGTCTAGGCAATTACAACTCTGTAGCATAACTCAAAAAAATCATCCCCCCAGTCAGTCCAATCTGCTCACCCAGCATCTCCGACAGAAAAGTCTGCAGGGAATCCCTAAAGTCTGCCAACTCATTACACTTCCATAAAATATGTTCCCAGCTACCTATTTGTTGCCCGTCATACCTCCAACATTTGCTGTCCACCTGAGGAAAAATTCTTTGGAGTCTACTTGGGGTGTAAAAATACCTATGCAAACACTTCCAGGCAAAGATCCTAAATCTTCTAGACTTTGTTGCATATTTGAGAGATATACATATATCACCCCATTGTGAATTGCTTATCCAGTCTCTCTTCCCAGTCCTTTCTAAGCTCTATTGATTGATTCTTTTAATTATTGTGCAATATTTTATATGCTTTACTAATTATTCCTTTTTTAACAGCAGCTTCTGTTCTAGATTATATTAAAAACTCTGCAGTAGCCAACTTTAGTTTGGCAGTATTCTGAAATATCCTTCCATGAGGAACACCCAAGAGCGTCGTAGCTGGGGACTTTGCTCCATGGGTTGAGGAAGAATGCAAATGACAACATCATATTTATAAGTTATGTACTTAACCATAAGTAGGTATCTGCATTGTCCATTTTCATTTTTCCTCAACTTCTTTCTCATCCATCCCACATCCTTCAATTTCTGGAGAGACTGTTGGACTGTGTTTTAGAACCTACAGTTTCGGGATTGAGCCCTTCCTTTGACAGCCTCCCCTGATTTTGTCTAGCTATGTGGGACTAATGGCAACAAACCCAATCTAAGGTAATGGAAGGAGGTCAAGAGTTCAGTCCAAAGTCTGGAGTATGCAACTGAGTCAGAACTGAGGATCGGATCAGAACCCATTTGTTGAAGAAGAATGAAAATTGTCAACACAGATGCCCAATTGTGGTGAGTGCATAACTTTTAATTACTTAATTTATAGTATTAAACATGATCTTGGAGACACACTTCATAAATTGTTTAACCGAATTTTACTTACTGATTTTGTCCCTGATGAGTAATGTACTGCAGTGGTAAGGCCCATCTATAATGGGTGGCCTTACAACTGACTGGTAATTATGGACCTATCAGCATTACAAGTAGGGTTGCCAACTTTTCGTGTCAAAAATTCTGGGCATGTACATGAAAGCAAAATGCGGCACCCTCACACGCATGCACCCCCCCCCATGCATGCTGTACCCCCCCCCACGCGCCCACACACACACACACACACACACACACACACACATGCAGCCATTCCGGTGTCCCATTACTTGTCTGTATCTCTCCATTTCTCCCCAGTTACCATAAATACTGTTCAAAACTCTCTGTGCATACTGTTTTCAGCTTTACTTCTACAATGATTACAGATACTTGGATTTAATGTAAAACTTTTATTTCAAATTTTACAGCACAAACACTAATAGTCATTTGCTAAACAAGCAATACAGTCTCTCATAAACAGACATAGCTTTAATACTTCTTTGCCTTTAAAACTCACATTCACTGAAACAGCATTGAAGCCTACGTTCAAAGGAAAATGCATCTGGCCAGTGGTGGATTAAGTTTACCTTTGGGTTTTTTCAAATCATAGGCCCTTTGCACACATTTTTAAAGCCAAGCAAATGTTCTTTGATTCACCTTCCTGATTGTATTAAATTTTAATACATAATAACAGCTAGCAGACCTGAATTAGCAGCCATCACAACTTTGACTGGTACTGAAACAAAACACATGAACCAATAATGACAGAACTGCCCAGTTCAGAACATTTCAACCATAAATGGCCACTCATACTTATGTCATTAAAATCCACCAATATCAGTCAATATGCACAATCTCTGCAGAGTGCAGAAGTAAAACATTATCTAAATTCCACATTAAACAAAGAGATCTTCAACTAATGAAAGTTGCTGCTAGCAAACAAGTTTATATTTCAGTGTTTTTGCAGCTCACTATCTTCACCTTCTGCTCCAATTCCCAAAGAAAATTAATTCCTATGACAGGATTCAAATCCATTAATAGCTTGGTCACAGTGTAACACAGCTTTACACTGGTATGACACTGAAGATCTCTGCATCTCATCACTTGCAGTTTTCAGAGGCAAAATGAGCATCCTTCAAAATTAGTAAAGTTATAGAACAAAGCTCAAAACACCCAAATAATAGGGTCCAGCACCCGTCAAAAGCACACAAAGTCAATTCCGTCCTACAGCTTGAGCCACCTCATTCACAGAGTATATAGCCTCAGTATGCATCTCCACCAGACATAGGAAACACTTCTTGGCTTACTGCCTCAGCTGGCTTTTTCTGTGAGGCAGAGAAATCTAGTCTACCATGCTAAGCATGCTACCACAACAACCTTTACCAGAGCATGCAGTTTGGAAATGAAGATAATTCCATCCATTACCAAATGAGTTTTGTTCTGCATACGAAATAAAACAAATCAAATGAAAAATGTACTCGATCTCAACATAAAGTTCAAAACTAAATAGTCTTCTACCATTAAGCCCACAACAGCGTAAACTTATGCTGCTGATCTTGAAGCCACACAAACACAAAGAACATAATTAATCATCCAGAAATACCAAACAGAATGGTACTACGCCCAAATCATTGTGTGACAATACAGCCTCAAACATATGAAGTGTTTGAAGAAATATTTATACATTATGTAATCCTCAATATACAAATTAATTTCATTGCACACATTCTGACCCACTTAGTGGCACTGTGTGTCTAACTCTCAACACACAAAACAAAAGGACACACAAGAGCCAGCAAATAAAAGTCAAGGCGTCCGCAGTGATGCTAGGTGGATTTTATTATTATTAGCAGTTCAATGGAAGAGCTCATATGAGATTTTTTGTATCTTTAAATTGCATAGTTAGGATGCATACCATAGAAAAGAGGGCAGCTATTTAGAAACAGGGCAACAGCACAAGAGCTTGGTGTACAACTCTAACACTGCTTGATACAGCTCTAAGGACTTCCACCATGACCAGTCTTCCCAAAAAAAAAAAAAAAAAAGCCATTCACAGTGTGCATTAAGTACAGCCCATTTCCCATTCACAGAAGAATACAAAAGAACAGGATGCCAGTGAATAATAAACTATTCATTTATTCTCATTCGGACTACATTTCAACATATTCATCATTCACGCTTGTACTAACCTCGTTGTTAACACCTGCTGATTTGGGTCTCCAACTGTTATTCGTAACCAACCTTGGGGAACTTACTTCTTCACTAACAGCCTGTTCTGAAACCATCCCATCCTCACCAATACTCATCTACAAATCAATGCATGCTGCCTTGAAGAATTGATTGCCTATGTTACGTTAATGGTAAGCTGCCAGTAATATTGCAATAAGAAATGGCAATTGGCAAACTGAAAACAGGTTCATAGAAGGACATACTCTCAGGACTGCAGCCCTGCCACATTAAAATACAACACAGTATGAGCTGAGGAAAAAAAAAAAAAAAAATGGAACTTACATGTGCCGCTGCCGCACTGTTGAATTGGAGAAAATTCTGACAGCCGGACTTGTACTTTGCCGGGGCTTTTCAGCATACGTCTTCTGTTCTTTATAATTCAAATTCCGCGCGTGGGAAGACAGTGAGTAGACAGACGTAAACAGTCACAAAGACACTGTTTTCGTCATCTGCACCCAGACGCAAAGGGCGTTCTTAAAGAAGAATGCCCATTTAAAAAAAAAAGTAATTTTTTTAAAACTAAACAAAAATGTGCACACAGTGCACCATTTTTTCCGGACAACACAGGCATTTTCCATTCTTCCGGACAGTGTCCCTTAATTCTGGACAGTCCAGAAGAATTCTGGATGGTTGGCAACCCTACTTACAAGTCCCAGCTGCAAAACTCTGGAATGTATTGACTGACCTTATAAACTGCAGTATCAGGAATCTTATTAAACTTGAACCACAACAGCTTGGCTTTGTGAAGGGTATATTCTGTCTATTTAATCTGACAGATTTCTTTAGAAGGACTACAGAGGCTATAAATGGTGGCTGTACAGTACAGGAGGGGTGTGTTGACCCATTCAAGGTCTTGGCATCATGCAAAAGCTAAATATTTTAAAAATCAACCCATATATGGTGAGATGGAAAGCAACTGGCTGAAATAGAGAACCTACACAGTGTGAACTACAGGTGCCTCATTAGAAAGTATGAAAAAGATAAGTGATGTTAGCTCCTTCTCTTTTGGTCTTATATGACAAGTCAGAAAGTCTTTTATTTGACCTATCTAATTGCCAAAGGAATATCGTCAAGGTGTAAAGGGTAATACTTCTTTATACTCAGCACTGCTTGAGCCAGCTGTTGAGTACAGTGCCCCTTTTGGGATGTATCTAACTAAACATATCAAGCAGTTAGACCTGAAAGGTTCCTAACCAAGACGATAACAGGCCTAAGTTGTCAAGAGGGGCTGGAAACACTCTTCATTTATTCAATGCCTTAAAGACTTTTGAGGGGAAATCTCTCTTGTCTCGCTTACTGTACCATTAGAGACCTGTTTGTCTTGAACCCTCTTATCAACACAAGTCCAAGATCTCCACCAGTACTAGAACCAGGGAACTAAATATTTACCAGCAGACAAACAGAGCACAGTGGAAAGAGAGGTGTATAACTTGGCTTCTCTCTAATCTCTGGTATAAATTTCCCTTGCATGTTAACTATTGCATATCATGATCTTCCTTTAACATAATCTAGATGCCAAGATGGGTATCCACAAATTTACCGTGTGATTGATTGGTGTTGCTTTCCTGGAGAAAGGAGGTGAGAAATGGGCTGGGGAGTGCTGTCAAGATGTGAATGGTCACGTGACCCAGTGGTCCTGCAATATGTATGAATCTGTTTGTGAAACATCTCAAATAGAGAGTATTCTTTTCATACTGGGTAGTCAAGGAAGACTTTAGAAAAGTTGTAATATGGGAGAGGCAGAAATCAAGGAAGAGAAATTTATAAATGAGAGTAACAAACAGAGAGTATAACTGTCAGTGACTGGCAATGTTTCAGTCAGGAGAAAAGTAGTATGCATTGCAGATTGCATGAACTTGAAATGCTTTGAAGTGGATCATTTTGTTAAAGGCCGTCTTTAGAAGGGTGGTGATTTGGGAATTACATAAGACTGAAAGGTCCTGTTGAGGTGTAGGAATGAGAATGTTTTTGAAGGTTGGCTTTATATTGGGAAAGAGTAAGTTGGCAAGCATGTTGGGTACACTGAGTTATAATAAGGAAATGTTGCAGTATTCCTCCTGTATGTGAGGAGAGAAGTTGTAATAAATTCCTAAGTTTGTGTATTAATGCCTGGAGTAGATAAGATTGCCAAGATAAAAAGAGAGGTTAGACTAGATGGATGATTTGAGATGGTATGAGGTTCCATAGAACACTTTTTTGAGGGTATGTATTAAGAAGTGATCCAGTGAAAGTTTGCATCAACTTGTAAGTGTTGTAAGGGAGATTCTAGCATTTAAAAGTTATAAAAGCTTCTAAGCATAACCAGATTGCCAGCATAAAGGACTGTTAAAAATACAAGAATAACTGACAGGTAGATTATTAATGTGTGAAATAAATGGGACTGAGAAACAGAATCCTTGGGGGAATTTTTTTTTTTTAAAGCAGATACTTGGAAAGTTCCTTTGGACAAGTAAGCATTGAACCAGAGTAAAGCATTTGTAAAGAGCTAGTGCTGGCAACCTTGGCCACGTAAAAGGGTGGGTAGCTGAATCAAAGCCTTTTTGTTTAAATATCTTAATTATCACATTCTAAATTGCAGCATGAATTTACGTACATTAGTAGAATGTAAACTGTAATAATTTTCCATTATTATCGTTGTGCAGTACATAGACTCATTTTAACAACTTTCATTCACTCCAACATTTCAGATACCCCAGTCCCTGCTTTCCCTGAAAACTTGCAGATATGTTTCAGTTGATCAAACTACATTGTCGAAGCCCATGTTTGAGACCCTATGACTGACAAAACAGTTTGTTGATGAATGGAAACTCTAAAACATTAATGTTTTTTTTTTTGGGGTGGTGGTCAAACCCCCCCCCCAATTATGTATGCCAAGTACAAGATCCCCAATCCTCACTGTGCTACGATCTGTCAAAACAGTGAATGAACTTCATTGTTAGTCATGTGGTCTCGACTATGAGGGTTTCGACAGTGTCATTTGTCGACAGTTTGAAATAGACCCACACTTATTGCTCCTTATGAGCATTATTCTGCATATATTGTTCCCACCAATATTTATTTTTGTGTAATTTCCCCATTCTTTTTTCTAAATATCCCACCTCCATTTCTTCTATTTCCCTTATACTGTTCAGAACTGCAATTACTGTTGGTTTAAATTTTAATTTCCATTTTCTTGTAAGTATATTTTTGGTAACTGGTGGAATTATACTTAATAAGGCCTTACTTTGCCTGGGTAATTAATATCTTATATCTCAGCTCAGAAAATAATCATTTGCTTAGTTACTACCATTTATTCTTTCAACATTTCTGTCAAGAGTGCTGTGTATGGACATTCCCAAAACATGTTCCCAATATCTTTTCCTCCCAACCAAATCTCCAGTTTTTGCTGTCTGCTTGAGGAAAAAACATTTGAAGTCTGTGTGGGTTGCAAAATTACCTGTGCAGACACTTCCATGCAAAAATCATAATCCTTCAAGATTTTTGTTGCATATGTGGCAGCACTGCAGATTTATTCTCATTGCTTCTTTGCAAATTGCCTTTCATTTTTGTCCCCATCTTTTCTAACCTCCTCCGATTGGTTCTTGCTGTTTTCATGCAGTAATTTATACTTCATAATTGTCCCTTTTTAGCAGCATTTTGTAGTCTAGATGCAACTAAAAACTCTACCAAAACTGGTCTATCATTTAACACTGCCCTTCCCCTTTCTCTTTGTCCTCTCAGTCCTTACTAGGGAAAGCAGTCTCTGAACTGCAGTCCAAACTCTTGCTTAGCCCCATCCCAGTCTGTTACCTTTCCCTGTCAAGATATTTGCTCCCAGTACCTTGGCTTCTTTGCCTATTGTCTCCAGTAAATTCCAGCCCCCCTTGTCTATTTTCTGTAACCTTACTTGCAGACAACTCTATTGAAAAAAATCTCCTTTCTCTGTTCCTGCTCAGACTACTATCTCCTATTTTCTGAATATAATAATCTGTATGGCTGTTTATATTTTATTTAAGAATTTACATCCAAATCCCTAGTGTCACTGTTTCTCACAAACTCATACCCATATCTCATAGTCATTCTTTTCTACTTTGGTTTGTAACATTCTGCTTGAATTATTTATGCAAACCTTAACTGTGCATCTTTGAAGTATCTCTTCAAATCATGTAACCCTAAACCACCTTATTCTGTGGGAAGAATAAACTTGTTTAACTCTTGTCCTGTTCTTCTTCCATGTATATTCCTCAGCTCCTTATCATTTGCCATATATAACTTTGGTTGATTAAAACATGCCTGATCTGTATATAAAACTAAAGGGACTAAAAGCATTTTTGCTACTTTTATCTTGCCATTTATTTCTGTAACCAAGATCTTCTGGTTTCTTAATTTTTGATCTGAAGTTAATAATCTTCTTCTTATTCATCACTGATGGATTCGGTTCCGAGCCCTCAGAACTGAGTCGGCCTTATACCAAGCTTGCGTGCATCAAAAACTCTCGCGCTAAGCTGCTACCCGCAATGTCCTTTACTCAGTTAACTCAGATCTCATTTGCATCACAGACATATAGCAGCGTTTCACCGAGCTCTCCAGGTAAGTGATTTATCTTATACATTTACAAGTTTTTGTAAACGTTTTTTCTTGTTTATAGCTTGTTCTTTGATATCTTTATATTCTCAGCTCTACCCACAGGTATCACTTTCATACCATTGCTGGTATTTTGAACTTTCTACCCTTGTGGTATCTTATTACCATTGTTGGTATTTTCTCTCTTTACTTTCTTCATTTTCTCCACTTTCCTCACTCACTCTTTTCCTTTTGTGTGAGAATATGTGCTGTTATGTCTGAGAAGAAGGGAACTACGGGGTTTAAACACTGCTCTTCTTGCAGTGGTAAACTTCCGAATAGCGATCTTCATGAAGAGTGTGTGTACTGTTTGGGGGTTCTGCATTTGTCGGCAAAACCCCCGTGTGATATTTGTGCTAGCTTCAGTCAGCGGACGCTGAATGAACGTCGGAATAAATTGATTTTGAAGGGCCTGCTTGCATTGCCTTTTTTGGAGGCTATTTCTGCGATGGAGGTCTCATCCCCTCCTTCTGTGGGCAAGAAACGTCCTTGCTCAGACCCCTCTTCATCGGCCGATGACAGAGGTAAAAGCCATAAGCACAAGGCCCAAAAGTCTTTCTCCGAGCACCGTACTGCCTCCTCGGTTCTGACTACATCATTTCAGCTCCTGCAAAGCTTACCGAGGTTACCTTGTCGGCGCCTACCCTGGTACTGACAACTATGGCACCATCTATTACCTCAGTTCTGATCACTTTGTCTGTTTCTGTCTTGGCACCGATGTCACTCATCTCCACTCCAATGTCGGTTCTGACAGCTTCGTAACCAATTTTGACATCCACCCCTGTTGGGACATCTGCTCCGAGCCTGTTCTCGGCTCCAACCATACCGCTGTTGCCAGTTTCTAAGTTGGAATCGTCAGTGCCATTCTCTGATACACCACAGACTCTATATTCATCTGTGGAACCATTTGCCGGACAAAGCCCGTTTTTGGACCGGCCTGATTCCCCCTCAGCGTCATCAGTAAGATCCACCAAGAGCCTTTCAGAATTGGATGTGGTGCGCCTTTTTAACCAGCTGCTGACCACCAGGAGAATTTCGAATTTGCCTAGACCCTATCCCATTCCAGGCTTTGGGTCTATTACTCCACCAACCCCTACATACTCTCCTCCATTGGATCTCTCGGTTCCAAGGCTCATATATCCAACGTTTTCTAGAGGATCCCCTTCCTTGGCACCAACAGCAACACTGTCTGAGGCCCCGAGGCCACTTTGGGTGTCGGTTCCGTCAGAACCCACCCTCCCTCAATTTCATGCTTGGGGGGGTAGAACCTCTCAGTTCCAACTGTATTGTCGGTCCCGGCCTCGGATCCAAGGGTGACTACCACTCCGAGTTTGCTTGAGGCTCCGTCCCCGGGGGCAGACCATGTGGAGCGGGGTGTAACCCTGATTCCGATTTTGTCTTCTTCGGTTCCGGGTTCCCACTCCTCTTCGGGCAGGCCCGCTTTCCAGGTGATGGAGAGGATGCTTGTTTCTAGCAATCTTCCTAAGTCAGTTATCAACCCAGTTCCTTTTGAGCCGCAGCTGTCAAAGGCCACCCCCCCAAGGACTCAGAGAGCACAAGGCCCAGGAAACCCCTGTCCAGGGTATTTCCCTTTCTGAGTCTCCTTCGGATGCTCCCACTGAAGAACCCCCTCGGAAATGGGCGTGTAAGAGGAAACACATGGACTCCCCAGAGGAATCCCTCACGGAAGATACTGACTATGATGATGGGGAAGAATCCCCATGGTCACCCCCTGACGATGTCTCCTTCGGAGACCGCATGGAAATCTTGAAACAGAGGGGTGACTGGAAGCCCTCCAACCCTTCCAAGGAGAAATCCATATTCCTGCAGGCCTTTCGCTGTCGGCCCTCTACTTCTTGGGTGAACCCCCCCCTTGCCGGTGAGTTGGTTAAGCTCATCGTGCAGTGGGCGTGGAAGAATCTAGACACTATTGAGGCCATCCCCAGGAGATCAGATAAGGTACTGTCCCCCTCCAGAGGATCAACCCCATTGGTCTAGAGGTTTGCCAGTGGACTCTATGGTGGTGGCAGCAGCCACGAAAAAGGACCTTGCGGAAGAGAGTCCTGCTTGTTCACCTGTCCAACAGAGAGTCCCAGGCAGTGGACAGGTTAGGGAAGCGAGTTTTTGCATCAGCGACATTTGCAGTTAGGTCTCTGAACTTTTTGGCACATTTTACGAGGCTTCAGAGATCTTATTTCTGAACTCTCTGGAACCCTCGCGGGCCAAGTATCGGATGGAGCATGAGATAAAGTTGCTTCCCAACTTGCCACCCTAGCGTCAATATCCAATTCATCCATGAAGTTGCTGTCACATGCAACCAAAGGAGTGGCTAGAGCTGCGGGTGTAAGCGTAGTCATGAGACGCCATGCCTGGATGCGCATTTGTGACCTCGCGGACTCCTTCAAGTCTTCCTTTTTAAATGCCTCTATCGAACCATCAGCTCTGTTCGGTGCTAAGGTCAAGGATACATTAGCCAGGTAAGAGCAAGACGGGAAGACATTGTCTGCTGTTGGCCTACGCTTTTCCTAACATCAGCGTTCCTTCTCCAGGAATCAGAGGAGCGGGAAGATGTTGCACAAGAAGTCTCAAGGTCCTTTCTGTGATGCACATGGTGAGGACTCCTCCAGAGCCAGTGGGGGTTCCGATAATGGAAGACGCCCCTTTCGGGGCAGAGGGGGTCCCCAGAACCAGGGCTCCAGAGATTCCTTCTTGGATAGACCGTATCAGCGCTCCTAAAGCGCGGCCCGATTGCTTTCCTCTGGAAACATTCGGGGCACGGTTTTCTCTGCACCAAGCTGCCTGGCTCTCTATTATAAACGATCGCTGGGTGCAGAGAATCATTACCAGAGCCTACCATATTCCCCTAATATCTTACCCAAGACCTCAGAAATCCCTTCCCAATGTTCCACCCAGTCAAAGGGAGGAGGCAGCTTCTGAAATACGAAAGCTATGTCAAATACAAGCCATCCAACAGGTCCCCCCAGATCAGTGCGTTACAGGGTTTTACTCGAGATTCTTTTTGGTGCCAAAGAAAACAGGGGACTGGAGGCCCATTCTGGATCTCAGCCAACTAAACAAGTCAGTAGTTCAGACCAAGTTCCGCATGGTCACAATTCAAACCATCCTTCCCTTTCTGAGGGAGGGTGTGTGCATGTGCTCGTTAGATCTCTGGGATGCGTATTACCATGTCAAGATGGACAGGTGCTCCAGGAGCCTCCTTCGCTTCTGGTTGGGAGCCAATCGCTACCAGTTCAGAGCCCTGCCTTTCGGTCTCTTGACGGCCCCTAGAGTGTTCACGAAATGCTTTGCAGTGATAACAGCTCATCTGAGACTTCAGGGATTCCAGGTGTTTCTGTACCTAGACGAGTGGCTCCTCTCAGCCCCCACCAAGCGTCTACTGGTCAGGGCCCTCCACTGCACCCTGTTTCTAGCAGAGTCACTGGGCATCACCATACATTGGGAGAAATCCAACCTTCAACCCTCTCAACAAATGGAATTCATAGGGGCAATATTCAACACACAGTCAAGCCTGATCTTACTTCCTCTTCACAGGCTTCAGAGCTTAAGGGCACAGGTTCAAGTGATATTCTGTCAAAGAAAGCTGTCTGCAAAGGAAGTTCTCCAAGCCTTGGGGTCTATGGCTGCAGCCATCCCTATTGTTCCCTTAGCCAGACTACACCTGAGATTACTACAATGGCTTCTTCAGGCCCAGTGGATACCCAATCTTCACCCCCCTGAGCTCACAGATTCTCATCACCAACACTTGCAAACAAGATCTCCTCTGGTGGATGAGTACAGACAAAACTCTTTGCTGTCGTCCCTTCCAGGCTCCCCAGCCCAGCACCACAGTGACCATGGATGCTTCCCTGATGGAGTGGGGGGCCACTTCCAGGGAAAGTCAGTCCAAGGCACGTGGTCCGATGTAGAGGTCAACTTGCATATCAGTGTCCTGGAGTTAAGAGCGGTGCTATTGGTGTTGCAAGCTTTCCCTCTGCTCCTTTTATCCGGAACGATTGCTGTCCAGTCGGACAACATGTCCATGGGTCTGGTACATAAACAGGGAGGGACCAAATCCTACCCCCTATGTTGCAAAGCTATGAGAATCTGGCAGTGGGTGATCGCTTCCAACCGTTTTCTGATTGCAGCGCATATCCCGCAGAGCTCCAACATGATTGCAGACAGGCTGAACAAATGCATTCTCCATCCTCACGAGTGGTCTCTCAACCCGAGCATGGCAGTGGAAATTTTCAGACATTGAGGCCAGCCATGCTGTGACCTTTTCGCCTCCCCCTCAAACACAAAATGCAGCAGCTACTTTGCCCTCTTTCCTCCTCTCAGGGAGTCACTGAGAGATGCTTTGATTCACAATTGGCCCACGGGTCTCCTTTATGCTTATCCTCCGAATCCTCTGATTCCCACTTGTTCTAAGGAAAGCTATTCAGTTGAGAAGCATAGTGATCCTCATTACCCCGTTCTGGCCTCATCAAATGTGGTTTCCCTTCCTTCGACCTCATCTGTTGCAACCTCATTAGATCCTAGACACTCGTCAGGACCTACTATCTCACCCACAAGGGCTAACTTCCCCAAATCTGTCCACTCTCAAGCTGACAGCTTGGTTTCTCCACTTCCGTTAGTTGCCAGGAAGGAAACCCTCTCTTCACCCGTACATGATATTATCTTGGCCTCTCATAAACCATCCGCCAGGAAACTTTACAGGGACAAATGGAAAATATTCTCTATTTGGTCACATAATCAGAAGCTTGACCCGTTCTCAGCCCCCGTAGCCACTATTCTTCATTACCTGGCTGAACTATTTGACAATGGGGCATCAGCTTCCACCATTCGAATCCATCTAGCAGCTGTTTCCAACATGCATAACGGGTCAGATGGAATCCCGCTTATTTCCTCTCGCCTTTGCAAGACTTTCCTCAAGGGTATTTTCCACAGCAGGCCTCCCATCAGGCAGCCAGTGGAGGCATGAAATCTGTCCTGGGTTCTGCAGTCTCTTTCTCTGCCCTGTTTTGAGCCAGCCACGACATCTGATCTAAAATTCCTGTCATGGAAATCCTTATTTCTGGTTGCTATAACCTCAGCCAGATGAATGTCTGAATTACAAGCATTATGTATCAAGAGCCCTTATCTGATCTTTCATAAGGACAGAGTATCACTTTGTACAAACCCATCCTTTCTCCCCAAAGTGGTTTCTGACTTTTTGATTAACCAATCCATTGAGCTCCCTGTATTCTTCTCAAATTACTCTAATGAAGGAGAATACTGTCTACATTCCTTGGTTGTTCATAGACAATTACGTTTCTATCTGGACAGAACTAAATTCTTTCGCTAGTAGTCGGACTAGCTTTTCATCTCCTTTGCGGGTCCTAGAATGGGAGACGCAGTATCAAAAGTTACTTTGTGTAAATGGCTCAGGGATTGCATTGCCTTCACATATTCACTTACGGAGGGATTGCATTGCCTTCACATATTCACTTACGGAGGGATCTAAGCCTGGCCAAGTCAAAGCTCACTCAACTAGGGCTATTGCAGCATCTGTTGCTTTCCACTCTAGGGCCTCCATGGATGACATTTGTGCAGCTGCCATTTGAGCTAAGCCCCACATGTTTATCAAGCATTACAAATTGGATCTGATCTCCAGGGGAAGAGCAGCCTTTGGTTCAATAGTTCTCAGGAATGTTCTTCCATAAGGGCCACCCAGGTTCTCCAAGTAGCTGGGGACTCGGTCCCATCAGTGATGAATAGGAAGATTAACAACTTCAGATAAAGAAGTTTTGTCTTACCATAATGTTCCATCTGAGTTGTTGATCTTCTTCCAGTCATCACACCCTCCCACCGACCCCCTCCCAAGGTTCCTGGTGGATCTTCTGGGTCTTTCTGGTGTCTTAGGGTTTCTGCGCAGAGATAGCCTCTGACTTATTTCTTCTTCTTCTATATGATGCATGCAAACTCGATCTGAGGTAACTGAGTAAAGGGCATTGTGGGTAGCAGCTTAGCTCGAGAGTTTTTGGTGCACTCAAGCTTGGTATAAGGCCGACTCGGTTCCAAGGGCTCGGAACCGAACCCATCAGTGATGACTGGAAGAAGATCAACAACTCAGATGGAATGTTATGGTAAGACATAACTTTTTTTTTATCTTCTTTTTAGTCTCTTTCAACATGTCATTAACTGCGATAACATTTTAATCCATGCAACTAATAATTAATCTTATATTCCCATAAATATGGGTAAGATCCTAGCTAATGCATTTGCATAACTTCTTTGTGAGGATTACACATTGTATTGACAGTGATCATGCTTGTTTACTGGAGTATGCTGAGTTGACCAAGGTGTTTGACCCGTAGACCCCATACTGGCATTGTAAGTAAGGTTTATACTTTAAAAAAATAGATGCCTCTGGGATAAGCTGGATAGCAAATTGGCTAAATAACATAATTCACACAGTACAAGTGGTAGGTGCCTCGTCAGAAAGTATGAAGGTGACCAGTGGTGTCCCCCAGGGATCAGTCTTTGAATCCCTCCTTTTCAGCATTTACTTTGCTGATCTCCAGACTGGAAACCAAGACCTCTGGCTAAACAAGTGTGCAGACAAATGCAAACTGGAAGTTATTGTCATGTTCCCCTCTGATAAATAACTGGGGTACTGAAAATGACCTTATACTAAATGCAAAAAGTGCAATATTGTCACATTTAATAGAACATACCCCCATTTTTAATGAAAATATTGATAGGGACCTTGTATATATATATTTTTATCATGTTACAGCAAAAGTCAGAATCCTTCTATGTAGCACAGCTAATTACCAAATGAATACCATCCAGAACTAAATTTATTATTCCTTTATATTTAGCATTAATTAGACCAGTAGTTGAGTACAATGCTCCCTGCAAGATGTACCTCGTTAGACATACTGCAGAAGCAGAAAGACTCCAGTGGTTCTTGACTAAGATGATCTTGGGCTTAAAGATCTTGTACTACTAAGAGAAACTGGAAGGCACTATTAAGTGTCTTACAGAATATTTAGTTGGGAGATCTATACCTTGCATTCTGTGCCATCAGAGAATCAGTTTTCCTGGATTTCTTGTATATCTACAAGTCTTATTGTTCCAAGAATAACCAGAATTGGAGACCTACATTTTTACCAACAGATACATATAACAATAATGGAGATACAGGTTCATCATGCAGCACCTCCCCCACTTCTGGAGCAGACTGCCATTACTGATGAAATACTGTGATGCACTGTCATCCTTCAGACGGGACCTAGATGATTGGATGGATACCCACAAACTTACCCTGAGTTTGATTGGCCTAGCCCTTCTAAACAATAAGGGTATAGCCTCAAGGTGGGTACCGACAAGGTGTAAATGGTGTTCCGATTTAGTTGCATTGGAATGTTTATGACTCCTGTATATCTTGTGAATGGATATTGTTCAACCTGTTTTGTGGAAGGGTGTGCATAGTTTACTGCTATAGTGTTTTTTTTTTTTTTTATTTGTTTGTTTTTTAATCTTCACTTGTTTTACAGTCTGAAAAGACTTGGAACCATCTTAAAATGTTCCACAACACTAAAATGTCCTTATATGGCTTTTTCAAGTCCAAAATAATAATTGCAAATAAGGCTAACTTTTCTTGATTACCACATTGGTTATATCCTTGAATTTGTCATCCTCTTGTTTTCTTTGCTAATGGCTTTAAATATGAAGCACACAGTAGATGGGAAAGAGGGCATCCTGCCAGGTTCTTCTGTTAAGACACAGTTTTCAGAGAGGATTCCGTATCACCTTAATTCTCAACACCATTCTTCATATATCATCCTTGTTAACCCTATTATTCTGTGAGGGAACCTAAATGCTGCTATTTCTCTACTCATGAAATCCAAACTGACTCTTGTTTAATACTTTCTCCACATCAAGACTGAACAGTAACTGTGGTGTTTTCTTAGACTCTGCTTCCCTGTGAATAATCATTACTCTGTTAATTTTGTCATATATTTGCCTCCCATCCACAAAGCCACATCAGTTTTGTTAAGATTTTTGCCATTTTGTTAGTTAATATAGCTGTTAATTCTTTCTAATCATGGTTAAATATCAAAGTTGGTTTATATGAAGTTGATTTTGAAGTGTATCTACCCTCTTTTAATGCTTTCTTCCAATATGTTGGCACTCCCCTTTTAAAATATTGTTTAACAAAGCCTTTCATTTATTTCACTCTTCTCTTTCCCTATTAAGTTCTAAATTTCCTCAGGAGTACAGTATGTGTATAGAGACTTGCCTGTTGATTTATACATCAGTTTTTAATTCATCTGCCTCTCTTAGCTATTAATTGTTGAGGATCACCTTCTTCTAACCTTTTCATAATGAAGTCTTCTGTAAACATTTAATTTGTGCCTTTTTTGGTTCCCCATGACTGAGCTTTATTCAGATTAGCAAATATTTCTAATATTTCCATAGGATCTCTGGCTATTGTTCTAGCTTAAATGCTCCCTGTGTTTGGCAACAACACGTACTACTATCTGTTGGCTAAGTTGTGTTAACAACTCTAAAATGCTAATACTTTTATCAAAAACAGATGTTTAACTGCAGCCTTTCTTTGCTCATGCATATTGCCCACATACTCCCTTTTTACCATTTTGCACTCTGCCATTGGTTTTCCTCTTGTTCCAAGAAATTCCCCTCCTGCAATACAATAATCATTGTTAACCCTTCTATATAATTCCTATTACTACTTCCTATTATTATTTCTACCTTGCTTTAAAATACATTTTCCTTTTATCCCACTCACTGGCTATCGCTTGGGAAGTAATTTCTACCTCCCTTAGTAGCTCTCAAATCATACCCATTGCCCATTTCTTAAATTCATCTTTTTTAACAGATATGTAGGAAAGTGCTAATGTCTCATTTTTATGTCAGTACAAACGTCTTTATCTTAGTTTTTTATTGGTGTGTGACCTTAAACAGTTATTGGATGTGTAATAAAATGTTCAGTTAAATACATTTATTTCTTTAAAATGGAGTTTGTATCCTGTCTAGACCATTTATTTCATCTTGAAGAATGCCTTGGAAAATTATTCACCTTCATTTTAGAGGCAACCATGTGGGCTCTTTCTGTAATGGACATAGAGTGCTTGCACTGTAATGTAATGGAGCATTACTTTTGGTAGGCCTCTGATTTTTAATTTGTTGGATTTACTTTTATTTTCCATTATGACACACTCCATGATGTTATGTAAAATACTGGTGAGGTACAGGAATCAGAATTATCTGGACCAGATATGACTGTGAACTACAGGATAGCATCATAGCTCAGTGGGAGGCTTCCAAAATGGCTGTACACTGATCAAAAACTGAATTCCAGCTCTCCCAGTGTGAAAAAAGAAACTGAGAAGTAAGAGCTACTAATTCTGTCAGCTTGAGTAAAATTCAGGTACTGGTTAGTAAGTATACATCTTGGGTGCCGGTAAAGAAGAGACTTGGAGAAACTTTAAGAAAATCAACTAGAAAAGTTCAAGAGAAATCATTTAGAAGAATTCTGCAACTGTTCATCAAAAAGCAGTTCATGCTTCAGCTTTGGTACAAGAGATAGTTTTCCATAATTTAGAGGAAAAATCAAATGTACTTAGAGGTGATTAAAGAAATGAGTCATTGGAGGAGTATATCAACTAAAATAAAAGACTGGAAAAATAGCAGCTTTAACTAGCTATTTAAATGAACTGATAAAACTGCAGAATTCAAAGGTTGAAATGAAGAAGAGACTGGCAGAGTGTGAGACTTCTCGAACAGAGCTGTATAAAAATGGTAAGAGTTAGAAGACAGAGCTTGCAGAGAACCTGAGATTTTCTGATGTACCAGAGCAACTGAAAGGAGCAGACTATTACTTTTATAAAAGCACAAATAAGCATCTGCTGATATTCCACAGCAGGATTTAATTGAAAGTATATGCTCCAAACCTATCCATAAAAAATCAGCCAAGCCCTGTGTTAGTAAAGATGCAATCATAACAGCAGAACTAGTTTATCCTGATAAAACTGTGGCAGAAGGTAAAAGTATTAAAAACAGAAGAGAGCAGAGTGTTTATGGAAAATGATTAATTACTGTACACCAGGCAGAAGAGAAGCAACTTTATCCCAGCAGTCAATGTCAAGAGACAGGTGTGAGATTCAAGCTGCTGAATCCAGCTATTTTCAGAATATTTTTTCCTGGAGGATCAACAGCATTTTTCAATGCAGAACAGGCTGAGGAAGCAATAAAAAAGTTTGTCCACCAGAAAGTGAGCAGTCAAACAGAAAGGTACTTTAGTTTTCATTCTGACAATAAAGCTCATATTGAAACTTTGCTAGTGAAATTTTTCCAGTGTTGCAAAGGAAAATGCTTGAGTGAGAGAAAAAAGCAAACCCAAGGCTGTTGTTGGGAAATGGAAATGAACAGGAAGACCACCATCAACACTGAAAATAGTTAATAATTGTGAGATAAAGAATCAGTCACAATTGTAAAATATGGCTTTACAAGAAAAAGTAGTTAGGAAGGATTGCACTTCTGTTGATTGTGGGTGGATTGTACAGCATCTTTACAGAAAAAAGTAACCAAGTAAAACATTTTTTGCTCATAGGGAGGTACTGGGCTATTGGCCCTAGGACCTTTATAAGCCTAACCAATTGGTACCCTGGCTTTTGCCACCCAAGAAAATTATTTTCCTGTGCCCCTGTCAAGCAGAGCCACAAAAGTGATCCCCGGGGTGAATTTCCTATCTCCCATCCAATCATCAAGATTTTTCTTGACGAGTGCTAATGAGGAGCTTTGTTTGATATAGATAAGTAGCTTGTTTCAGAGTATGTGAAGTCTCTGGGACAGGAATCTATCCCTCCAGAATGTTCTGTTTGTTATGGTGACAAAGTTTAGGTCCCTAGAGAGTGTAGCTCGGAGGGATTGGGATTTCTTTAAGTGGAGCATGTCCAACAGCTCTGGGTTTGACATAGCTTTGTATGTTAGGCAGAGATCACCTCTTGAGTAGTAGTAATAGTATTTGTATAAAACATTTTATAATGTAAGTTGCATGTTCTATAGTAAAGCAGTTTTGTACAGTATGTAGTCAGGGGTGTTTTAAATGTGGGGGTTGGGTGAGCATGTTCATCGATTAGTTTTATGTGATAAAGATGTTAAAGTAAACAATACATCTGATGTTGTTAATCTTCTCATTCATCACTGATGGGTTCGGTTCTGAGCCTTCGGAACCAAGTCGGCCTAATACCAAGCTTGGCTACACAAAAAACTCTCGAGCTAAGCTGCTACCCACAATGCCCGTCTCCCAGTTACCTCAGATCTTGTTTGCCGCACAGCCATATAGCAGTGTTTAACCAAGCTCTCCAGCTAAGTGTCATATTTTATAAATAATTGTGTGTTTTTTAGCTTTTTTCCTAATCTAACTCTTTTTTTACCCTCTTTTATCTATCTAGCTCTACCCATTGGGTATTTCTTATACCATCATTGGTATGCCCTCTCCTACTGTTGTGGTATCGTTTGATACCATCGTTGATATCTTCTTCCTCTCTTTTCTTCACTCCTTTTAGTCAGTAGTGTGTGTGTTTTTTCGTGTGTGTATGTAAATGACTGATAAAAAGGGGCTTTGGGGTTTAAACATTGCACTTCTGGCAATGGCAAACTCCCTAACAGTGACTCGCACGACAATTGTGTGTATTGTTTGGGGGTTTCTCACCTCTCTGTGAAACCTCCTTGACAGATTTTGCCTAAGTTTTAGTCAGCGGACGCTGAACGAAAGAAAAAATAAAATGATTTTGAAAGGCCTGTTAGTCTCACCTTTCTCAGACGCCCTTTCTGTGTCGGAGGTCTCAGTCCTTCCAGTGAAGGACAAAAAACATCCCCATTCAGATCCCTCTTCACCGGCTGGTGATAAGGGCAAGTCTCATCAACACAAGGCCCACAAATCTTCATCGGAGTATAGAATTGCTTCATCGGCTTCGACTAGGACTATTGCTTCTTTTCTGAAGCCCATTGCTCCGACATCCTTGGTGGAAACCCATTCCTTGGTGCTGACAGGCTGACAGTGACCTTCACTGAGGCCTGGAGGCCACCCCTTTGGGTTTCGATTCCATCGGAACCGTCCCTTTCTCGGTCTCATGGTTGGGGGGGGCAGAACCCTCGGTTCTGAGCACAGTTCCAAGTTTTTTATCGGTTCTGTCCTCGGATCCGAGGATAACGCCTGCCCTGATCTTGCTTGAGGCTCTATCCCCAGGAGCGGGTCTGATGGAGCAGGGTGTGACCCCAGTCCCGAGATTGTCCTTCTGTGTTCCAGGCTCCCATTCCTCTAAGGGCGGGCCTGCTTTCTGGGTGATGGAGAGGGTGCTTGCTTCTGGAATCGCTTCTCCTACATTGGAAATTCTCCCTGCTCCGTCTGAGCTTACAGCTACCACGGACCACCTCCCCGGGACACCGAGAGCAGAAGCCTCAGGAAACTCCAGTTCAGGGTACTCTTCCTTCTGAGTCTTCCTCAGACATTCCCACTGAAGAATCTTCTCAGAAGAAGGCGTGTAAGAGGAAACACCTTGACTCTACTGAGGAGTCTCTCACAGAGGATACGGACTATGTTGATGGGGGGGGGGTCCCCATGGTCACCCCCTGACGATGTCTCCTTTGGAGATATCCTGGAAATATTGAAACAGAGGGGTGGCTGGAAGCCCTCTGACCGTTCCTTGGAGGAGTCCATCTTCCTGCAGGCTTTCCGCTCTCGGCCTTCTACTTCTAGGGTGACCCCCACCTGCCAATGAGTTAGTCCATCTTATCGTGCAGTGTGCGTGGAAGAACTCTGATTCTATTGAGGCCATTCCCCGGAGACCAGAGAAGATTCTTTCCCCACCAGAGGAGCATCCCCACTGGTTTAGAGGCTTGCCATTTGATGCTATGGTGGTGGCGGCAGACACTAAAAAGGATCTAGCTGAAGAAAGTCCTACTGTTCACCTGCCCAACGAAGTGTCCCGGGCTGTGAACAAACTAGGGAAGTGAGTTTTTGCTTGAGCGACCTTTGCAGTCAGGTCCCTTAACTACTTGGCAGATTTCACGAGACTCCAAAGAGATCTGATTTCCCAACTTTCTGGAGCCCTCACAGGTCAAGTTTCTGATGGGGCATGAGGCAAGGTTGCCTCTCAACTTGCCACCCTTGAGTCCATCTCCAACTCATCCGTGAGGTTGCTTTCCCACGCAACCAAAGGGGTGGCTAGAGCTGCGGGTGCAGGCATAGATGTTCATCGTGTTACACTGTTGCAGTCATTACACTTGGGCTATTCTGCCGTCAGGCGGTCCCACAGTCGGCCAGAGTTCCAAAGTCTTGGACCTGCATCGGTTGCTGTCGCCTCCTCCCTGACGTCAGTGCGACAGCGGTATATAAGATGCAGCCAATGCCATTTTCTTCAGTCTTTCTTGCCACGTGGTGCCCGAAGCAGAAGCAGTTCGCAAGTGCCGGTCGGCCAACTCCTGAGATTTTCTTTCCGAATCCAGAACCGAAGTCTTCTAAAAGAGCTAAGTACCCCGTTGGGGAGACCTTTTCTTGCCTCAGACCGATGTCAGTAAAAGTTAATAACTGTATTTCTTGTGGGAAGCAAATACCTCATAAGGATTTCCACTCCTATTGTATTCCATGCCTAGGCCCTGAACACGACGTCACTGGTTGTCGGTTTTGTGCTAGGTTTAACAAGCGCAACATTAAACGTCGGTTTAATTTTGCCCGACATTATTTTGGTAGAAAATTCAATTACACCATGCCATCGGAAATTCCGAAGACCGCAATGCATAAAAAGTGCAAGGACAAAGACAGGCATGCGAGGCCCAAAACTGATGACGAGGCCTCTTCTAGGCCGGTCGCCGGTTTTCAGCGAGGTGCCTATGCAGCCCCTGACAACTGCTTCCACAGAACCACAGACTGCCTCCGACTCCCACATGGAGCTGGCTGGGCCTTCAGACACACTAGGAATTCAGCTTACCGATCCTAAACCTACAGAGGGAACCAAAGTAGCTGAGCAATCCACAGTTACAGAGGGTGTTTTCAGACCTACCCAGTTAACCATTAAACCCTCTGTTAAGTCTAAGCCCCCCTTAAAAGCAAAGAAACAGACACAACTCTCTCCAGGACAGGCTTCCATGTCTAAGAAACAAAATGCTAAAAATGGCCGAGGACCTAATCACCCTGATCAGGGGGTCCCATCCCCCTCCTGATAAAAGGCCCAGACAGGATGCAGACTATGAATCTTCTGACCAGGTGTCCATTTCCTCAGACTCTTCCTCGGACCTAGGATATTCTTTACCCCCTTATGAGGATTCTGATGCTGAGGAATGAATTCCATCAGCCTCTCCGCCTGAGGATTACTCCTTTGGGGAGACCTTACATACCATGAGGGAGCATTTCCATTGGGAAGGTCAGGATTACTCAGAATCCAAGAAAAGGCTCAGAGACTTCCTTTTATTGCCTCAACACAGACCCCTTGCTATCCCGCCAGTTTTAGGCATTGTGGATGATGTGTACACTAATCCAGTTTGAACCCTGGCTCCTTACCCCCAGCCCCAGTTAAACCTGATAGATATTACAGAGTCTGTGACTCTCACAAATTTCTGTACAAAAGCCCTGTTGCTGACCCTGAAACTATTTCTCAGGGACCCAAAGGGATTAAGGCCTCATCAGCAAAAAACCCAGTTCCCTCTGACAGAGATTCCAGAACATTAGACAGATGGGGAAAGAAGGTATATACGTTTGCAACTTTAGCAATGAGAGCCTTGAATTGCCAGTTTCACATGCCAAAATATCAGCAATTTTTGATGTCTCAATTGAAACAAAAGATGCTTCCAGATTCAGATCCTCCTAACTTAAAATAAATGCAGGATTTATTGCATGCAGCTGAACAAGTGGGAAAACATACTTTGCAATGTGGGTTTGATTCCTTAGAGGCCTCCTGTAGAGCAGCAGTTACAGGCTCTGTCATTAGAAGGCATGCTTGGTTAAAAGAACATACGTTACCAGATCATGTTAAGGTCAAATTATTGGATGCACCTTTGCAGCGGGATGTGCTGTTTGGAGTTAAGGCAGAGGAGGTATTAAAGAAGATGGAGGATAAGGCAAAATCTATGCAAACGGTGAAAGATTTCTTACAGGTTCAGCCTCCTCGTTTTTAGCAGAAATTGGCCAACAAAGAATTGGTCCTTTCCAGTCACAGGTAGACCTCAAAGGGGCAGGTACAGACGTCCACGAGGTAGAGGTCAGACACAAGGCCCTTACAGGCCCTGACAATGGGGCACACCAGGCCAGAAAGAAGGGGAAGACAGGCCTCAACCTTATAGAAAACAGACTCAATGACTTTCCACTACAGCTGCCAAACAGTTCTCTCTTGGCAGCCCCCTTAGGAGGAAAACTGGCACTTTTCTATCACAACTGGCATTGCATCACCAAAGACAAATGGGTTCTCAACATTGTATCTCAAGGTTACAGGTTACATTTTCACACCCTGCCAAGGCTAAAAGGAATGCCAAATCTGCCACCAAATCAATGGGCAGAAGCTCAAAAACAAATTACAGCACTCATGGACATGAGAGCTATTCAAAAGGTATCACCACAGGAACAAGGATTTTACTCAAGACTCTTTCTGGTTCCCAGAAAGGACAAAGCCTGGAGACCCATTCTGGACCTTTCTACACTAAACACTTACCTGGATGTTCTGAAATTCAAGATGTTGACACTACAGCAGCTTCTTCCCATGCTGGGCAAGAAAGCTTGGCTCGTGACTTTGGACCTCAAAGAGGCATACCTGCATGTCCCTTTCAGACAAAACTGCAGAAGATACATCAGATTTCTAGCTGGTTCAATGTACTATCAATTCTCTGCACTGCCCTTTGTCTTATCTACTGCGCCCAGGGTCTTCACAAAGTGCCTGGCACCAGTAATTGTATTTTGCAGGCAAAAAGGAATTCAAATTTATCCATACCTGGACGATTGCCTGATTCAAGCAGAGAGCAAGGACATTCTACTAAAGCATCTGGCGAACGTAAAAAAGTTATTAAGTTGCCTGGGGTACACAGTAAATGAAAATAAATCAAAACTAGTGCCTTCACAACAGATAATATTTCTGGGTGCCAGCTTGAACACAACGGCCCAGATGGCTTATCTCACGCCAGACAAGCAAGGACAACTGACTCAATATTTTCAATTAATGGCAACAAAGACCCAACTCCCTGCAAGAAAAATTGTGCAGGCCTTGGGCTACATGGCATCTTGCATACTACTAATTCCATATGCCAGACTGCTTATGAGGAAACTACAATGGTACCTAAAGAGCATATGGTCTCAACACTGTCAAAGTTTGGAAACAGTTATACCACTAATTCCTTGCCTACAACAGGAGTTTTGATGGTGGGCACAAGCTTGTCACCTCAACAAGGGACAGCCTTTCACTCAACCCACAGCCAGGCAGACACTGACAACAGATGCATCGGATTACGCCTGGGGAGCACACATGGCAGGAAAATGTATCCAGGGCGAGTGGCCCACAGAGCAAAGACATCTCCACATCAATCAAAAAGAGATGCTAGCTGTACAAAATGCTATTATAGCTTTCAAGGACCTACTGCATCCAGGACAATTACTACTAAAGACTGACAACACCACAGTTATGTGGTACATAAACAAGCAAGGGGGCACACACTCCTACCCCCTCTGCAGACAAGCCATGACCTTGTGGAACATGGTTCTAAACTACCAAGTTCATCTGCAAGCACAATTCCTGCCAGGAGAGAAAAACACACTGGCAGACGACCTAAGCAGAAACATTATGGACCCACACGAATGGGAACTAAATCCACAAATATTCAGAATGATAACACAAAAATGGTGGAGACCGGACATAAATCTGTTTGCTTCCCCAAAGAACTGCCAATTACAGAAATTCTGCACAAGGAGCTACCATCCTCAAGCATGGAAAGTGGATGCCCTCTCATTCAGCTGGAAAAAACTACAAGTATACGCTTTTCCTCCTTTACCTCTCCTTCCAAAGGTACTCATAAAAGCCAGGCAGGAAGAGCCAAAAATGATACTGATTGCACCAGACTGGCCACGCCAGCACTGGTACCCAATCTTAAAGAACTTAGCACAAGAACCACCCTGGATTTTGCCTCAAATCCCAGAGTTGCTGACACAACACAACAATCAGATACTTCACAGCCAGCTAAAGACCATAAACCTAGCTGCATGGAAAATTCCCTAGTCAAGCAAGCAGTGCCTCTCTCCAGAGCTGTTATGGATGTCATTCTGGAGGCCAGAAGGCCTAGCACCAGGAAAGCATACTCGGATAAATGGAAGAGATTCTGTGCCTGGAACCAAGCGCACAGCCTTGACCCTCTTGTCCCAAACATTCCTCAGATACTGCAATACTTAACTGAGATGCTGGACAAGGGCCTCTCTTTTTCATCCATCAAGATCCACGCCTCAGCTATCTCTGCTCATTACAACATGGATCCACCAATTTTTTCTAATCCTTTGCTCAAACAATACCTCAGAGGGGCTAAAAACATAAGACCGCCCCATAGAGCACCTACACCAACTTGGGACCTCAACTTTGTTTTGGAAAAATTAACTCTACCTCCTTTTGAGCCAGCTAACACATCAAATTAAAATGCATCTCTTGGAAAACTGCAATAACATCAGCACAAAGAGTTTCAGAATTACAGGCACAGTGGAACCTTTCCTCATCTTCCACCAGGACAGGGTGTCTTTAAGAACTAACCCTACGTTTATGCCAAAGGTGGTATCAAGTGTGGCTCTAAACCAAACTATTCACTTGCCAACTTTTTATCCAAAACCACAGAACAAAGGGGAGAGACTTCTACATTCTTTGGACATTCACAGACAGTTACATTTCTACTTGGACAAAACAAAAGCTTTCAGAAAATCTGAGCAATTATTGGTAGCATACACTGCAGGAGCACAGGGAAAAGCCATTTCAAAGCAGACTATTTCAAAATGGATAGGACACTGTATACGTTTCTGCTATACCCACCATGGGAAACCTGTACCTAGCAGCATTAGATCTCACTCCACCAGGTCAACAGCCACTTCAACTGCCAACCTCAGAGGAGTACTTACCAAGGATATTTTGGAAGCAGCAACATGGAGATCTGTGCATACCTTCACCAAACATTACCATTTGCCTTTATACTCCAAATCCAGAGCTGGCTTCACCACTGCTGTACTGCAGGGCCTTATAGCCACCCCTAATGCCTTATAGATCCAGCCTCCCTACCTCAGCTTTGGGATTCCACCCAAGTGTAATGACTGCAGCAGTGTAACACGATGAACATAGTACAGTTTTGTACCTACCATAAATGTAGATATTCGAGTGTTGACACTGCTGCAGTCCAGGTTACCCTCCCTCCTTCCCCTCTTACTTTCTTGTACTTACCTAGGGCATCTACCCTTTATTACCTATGGGGAGTATTTGCTGCTAACTAAAAATGGTTGTTTGCTTTTCTTTTGTATTGTTTACTAACAATTTGAATTGCCTACCTATTTGGGGGCACCTGACATCTGGGGCAAGAAAAACTGAAGAAAATGGCGTCTGCTGCATCTTATATACCCCTGTTGCACTGACGTAAGTGAGGAGGCGACAGCAACTGACGCCGGACCAAGACTTTGGAACTCTGGCCGACTGCGGGACCACCTGATGGCAGGATAACCCAAGTGTAATGACTGCAGCAGTGTCAACACTCGAACATCTACATTTATGGTAGGTACAAAACTACTTTATGAGGCGTCATGCCTGGATGCGCATCTGTGACCTCACGGACTCCTTCAAGTCCTCTTTTATTGAATGCCCCTATTGAACCATCTTCCTTGTTTGGTTCTAAAGTAAAGGACACACTGGCCAGTTGCAAGCAGGATGGAAAGACCTTGTCTGCCGTTGACCTATGTTTTTCCAAGCCCCAACGTTCTTTTTCCAGGAACCAGAGTAATGGGAAAAAATGGCACAAAAAATATCAAGGTCCTTTCTGGAACGCACGTGGTGAGGATTTCCCCTAGAGGCAGAGGGGGTTCCAGTAGTGGAAGACGCCCATTTAGGGGCAGAGGGGGTCCCCAAAATCAAGACTACAGGGTTTTTTTCTCCTTCTTATCAATGCTCCTGAAGTGTTGCCTGATTGCTTTCCTCTGGAAGCAGTCGGGGCTCATTTTTCTCTGCACCAAACTTCCTGGCACTCTTTTACAAAAGATTGGTGGGTGCAGAGAATAATCTCCAAAGGCTATTTCATCCCTCTAACATCACGTCCAAAAGTTACAAAGAACTTTCCGGATGTTCCACCCAGTCAAAGGGAAGAAGCGGCATATGAGATAAGAAAGCTGTGTCAAAAAAGATTCATCCAACCCGTCCCGCCAGACCAATGCGGATCCGGTTTTTACTCAAGATTTTTTTTGGTACCAAAAAACACTGGGGACTGGAGACCCATTCTGTATCACAGCCATCTAAACAAGTCAGTGATTCAAACCAAATTCCGCATGGTCACTATTCAATCCATTCTCCTTTTTTTATGGGAGGATGTTTGGATGTGCTCGATAGACCTTCAGGATGTATATTACCACATCAAAATGGACAAACACTCCAGGAGTCACCTTCACTTCCGGCTAGGAGCCAGTCATTACCAATTCAGAGCCCTGCCATTCGGTCTCTTGACGGCTCCCACAGTGTTCACAAAATGCCTAGCAGTGGTGACAGCTCATCTGAGACTTCAGTGATTCCAGTTGTTTCCATATTTAGAAGATTGGCTCCTTTCTGCCCCTCCAAGCATCTCTTGACCATGGCCCTCCGTTACACACTCTCACTAGCGGAGTCTCTACGCATCACAGCTCACTGGGAGAAATCCAATTTACAACCTACCTAACAACTGGAATTTATAGGGTCAGTTTTCAATACTCGAACATGCCTGGTATTGCTACCAGCTCACAGGCTTTAGAGATTAAGATTGCAAGTATGAGTGGCACTCTTGTCAAAGAAAGGTATCAGCAAGGGAAGTTCTCCAGGCTCTGGGGTCCATGGCTACAGCTATTCTGATTGTTCCTCTGGCAAGATTACACATGAGACTGTTACAGTGGCTCCTATTGTCTCAATGGTTGGCAAATCTTCACTCCCTAAACTCACAGATCCTCATTACCAATTATTGCAAGCAAGATCTCCTCTGGTGGCTGAAGCCAGACGAAAAACTTTGGTGTCGCCCCTTCCAGACTCCTCATCCCAACACCATGGTGACCACGGACGCTTCCCTGATGGGGGGGGGGCATTTTCAGGGAAAGACAGTCCAAGGCACGTGGTCTAGCTTAGAGGCCAACCTGCATATCAGTGTTCTGGAGTTGAGAGCGGTGCTGTTGGCATTGCAGGCATTACATCCGCTCCTTCCATCCATTGTGATTCAGTCAGACAATATGTCAGTAGTCTGGTACATAAACAAACAATGAGGAACCAAATCCAACCCCTGTGTCGAGAGGCCATGGGGATTTGGCACTGGGCGATAACTTCCAACCGATTTCTTATAGCATTGTGTATTCTGGGAACTCCAGCTTGATTGCAGACAGGCTGAGCAGATGCATCCTCCTTCCACATGAGTGGTCAATCAATCCAAATGTGATGGCAGAAATTTTCAGCTGATGGGGCCAACCTTGCTGCGATCTCTTTGCTTCCCCTTCAAACAACAAATGCAGCAGCTTCTTTGCCCTCTTTCCCCCAGAGGGGGAGTCCTCGAGAGACACTCTGACTCACGATTGGCCCATGGATCACCTCTATGCTTATCCTCCAATTCCTTTGATACCCCTGTTTTTTGAATGCAAGGTGATCCTCATTGCCCCTTTCTGGCTTTGACAAGTGTGATTCCCCTTTCTCCGGCCTCACCTGTTACAACCTCCATGGATCCTGGACACTCGTCCAGATTTAATTTCTCACACCCAAAGGTTGACTGTCCCAAATCTGTCCACTCTCAAGCTAACAGCTTGGTTTTTCCACTTCCGTTAGTTGCCAGGCAGGAAACCCTCTCCTCACCTGTTCGCAATATTATTCTGGCCTCCCATAAACCATCCACCAGAAAACTTTACAGAGATATGTGGAAAAGGTTTGCTCTCTGCTCTAAAGAACAGATGCTAGACCCCTTCTCAACTCCAGTCTCTGTTTTGCTTCAATACCTTTCTGAGTTTTTTGAGAATGGAGCATCAGCTTCTACCATTCAAGTCCACTTAGCAGCTATTTCCATGTTTCATAACGGTTTAGAGGGCATTCCACTTATCTCCACCCACCTATGCAAAACCTTTCTCAAAGGAGTGTTTCATAGCAGACCTCCAATCAGATGTCCTTTAGAGGCATGGAATCTCTCCCTGGTACTACAGTCTCTCTCTTTAACCCCTTTTGAGCCTGCTTCAAAATGTGACCTCAAATTTCTGTCATGGAAATCTCTATTTTTGGTGGCTGTCACATCAGCTAGATGGGTATCTGAATTACAAGCCTTATGCATCAAGTGCCTGTATTTAATTTTTCATAAAGATAGTTTCTCTACATACTAATCCATCTTTTCTCCCCAAAGTGATTTCTGTGTGAACCAGTCCATTGAACTCCCACTGTTTTTCCCAAATTATTCCATTAAAGGAGAATACTTTCTACATTCATTGGATGTACATAGACAGCTACGTCTTTACTTGGATAGGATTAATCTATCCACAAATCAGCTCAACTTTTTGTTTCCTTCTCTGGGCCAAAAATGGGATATGCTGTATCAAAAATCACTTTATCAAAATGTCTCAGAGATTGTATTGCTTTTTCATATTCACATGAGATTGAGCCTAAACTTGTCAATATCAAAGCAGATTCAACAAGAGCCATAGCAACTTCTGTTGCTTTACTCCAGAGCCTCTATGGATGACATTTGCGCAGCAGCCATTTGGGCTAATCCTCACACTTTCATCAAACATTACAAGTTGGATATGGTCTCCAGGGGAAGAGCGGCCTTTGGCTCAGTGGAACTCAGGAATGTTCTTCCATAAGGGCCACCCAGGTTTTCAAGTAGCTTGGGATTCTGTCCCATCAGTGATGAAAGGGAAGAATATTAACAACATCAGATAAATAAGTTATGTCTTACCATAACGTTCCATCTTTGTTGTTGATCTTCTTCCATTCATCACATCCCATCCTCTGTCCCCACCAAAGGCTCCTGGTGGATCTTATGGGTCCTTGTGGTGTTTTCAGAGTTTTTGAAATGGCCTCTGCTTTTACTTCTATATGTTTCATGCAAACTCGATTTGAGGTAACTGGGAGAAGGGTATTGTGGGGTAGCATCGTAGCTCGAGAGTTTTTGGTGTAAGCACGCTTGGTATTAGGCCGACTCGGTTCCAAGGGAGCGGAACTGAATCCATCAGTGATGAATGGAAGAAGATCAACAGCACAGATGGAACATTATGGTAAGACATAACTTCTTTTTTTTTAGTTGTAAGAAATATAGGCTTTACAATGTAAAAAGAGAAGAAAGGCTGAGCAAAAGCAAGATGTTAAGTTGTCAAACTCGCCTTCATTCTTGCTGGATGGGTTCGGAGCCGATCCTCAGCTCCGACTCGGCACTTGCTAAGCTCGAGAACTAATTTTACCAGCTCGAGGCAACCCTATATCCCATGATGCAAGGCGTTACTACCTCAGATCTCGTTTGCCGCTTCGCGAAGAGGTCTCCTTTTTACCAGCTCAGGTAAAGCTTCATTTTGTATAAGATTAGTCAGGGTTTTTTCTCACTTATTTCCTATTTGTCATTTATTGGGTATATTTTTATACTTATAGATAATCTCCTACCCTATATTCCCCTTCTTTTAAGTTAGGATTTATTTCCTTTCTTCAGGCCTTAAGCCTCCGTCTCAGTTAATTCCTGTCAGGTTGTGTGTTTTTTGGGGGTTAACTGTGTGACTGTTGTGTGTCTGTCTGTGTTTTTGGACATAATTATGTCTAAAGAAGTGAAGGTCTCAGACTTCAAGAAGTGTGACTCGTGCTGTCAGAAAATGTCTCTGACAGACTGTCACACTTCTTGTGTGTACTGCCTGGGGCCTTTACACCTGCAGGACTCCTGTGCCATTTGTCACTCCTTTAGCCAGAGAGTCCTGCAGGAACGAAGAAACAAACTGATTCTTCGTGGCTTGTTAAAGCCAGAGGGTTCTCCGACCAAGGCTGGGTCGGTTAAACCCTCTAAGCCATCTAAAGCCCAGGCTGTAGTTTCCAAGCCTTCGGCTGTGGCTCCGACTCCTTCGGAGTCGAGATCGGCTCCGGCCGGAGCCGATCTTTCCACTTTGGAGGTTGTTGTGTTGGCTCCGTCTGGCTCCAACACACAAATACCCATTACTTTGTCGGCTCCGGCCGGAGCCGACGTGTCTTTATCCAGTATTGGAGCAGATAAGTCTTCGGCTCCATCTGGAGCCGAGGGGTCGTTGGCTCTGATGGCTCCATCCAGGAAGAGATCTCGGTCTCCATCCCTTGAGTCGATTCGTTCAGCTCCGGGATCTCCTCTTTTGTCTGAGCGGAGCCATCGGAGACGATCTTCAAGATCTTCCAGGCTGTCAGACCACGATTTAGAGAGGGTGGTAAGCAGACTGTTGAAGTCACAGGCACTAGCCCAAATGCTCCATAGCCCGTCTCAAGAGACGTCTGCTATTTCTCATCCCCCTGAACTTCCTCCACCGACTCTCCTTCAGAGTTCGGAGCCGGAGCTTCTCGGAACGGTGACCGTCGGTGCACCGGAGCTGATACTTCCCCTTTCGGCTCCGATCTCCTCCATGAGACCTTCTTTGGAGGGATCCGGTCGTCGAGTCTCCCTTGTCGGCTCCGAGGGGGCGAGTGGCATTGGACCCTTGTCCGACCCTGCTCTCCCTCTTGGAGCTTCGGCATTGGTGAGCTCGGCACCGACATCGGCTTCGGAGCCTTCTCTTTTGGTGGGGCCGGGGATTCCTGTTTCTTCGGAGCGGGATTCTTCTGGCCTCCCTGGGAGAGGAGCCTTCGAGGTGATGAGGAGTGTCCTAGCCCCTGAGCTGGGTCAACGGTCTATTCCTTTAGCTCCTCCATCTTTGGTGCCTGTTGATGTCTCTTGCCAGTCTCTTGCTCCCGGACCCAGAGATCCATCGCCCCAGGTTTCCCCATTGGGAAGAAATTCCTCTTCCGAGGTTTCTCCTGATCCTGCAGCAGAACCCCCGCGTAAGAGGACGTGTAAGAGGAAGCACACAGACTCCCCTGAGTCTACTACATCAGATACCGACTTAGATGAGTCGGAGGGTTCCCCACGGTCCCCCTCTGAGGATGTCTCCTTTTCAGACATCCTGGAACTCCTTAAGCAGAGGGGGAACTGGCCTTCCATTGACCCCTCCGAGGATGAGTCGGTATACCTGGAGGCTTTTGGATCTCGACCCTCCACCTCCTGGGTGTCTCTGCCTTTCGACCCACTCATGCAAGTAGTGGCTCAGAAGGCGTGGGCAGCCCCGGATTCTGTGGAACCAGTTCCTAGGAGGCCCTCCAAATTCATTACAGCCCCTGAAGACAAACAGTTTCTTTCTAAGGGTGTCCCTGTTGATGCTATGGTGGTGGCGGCGGCCACCAAGAAGGAACTTGCTGATCCTTCTGTGCCTGTCCATCCCCCTAATAAGGATTCTAGGACCATGGATAGGTACGGCAAGCGGATGTTTTCTTCAGCGACCTTTGCTATGCGTTCGCTGAACTACCTTTGTTACTTTACCAGACTTCAGAGAGACATTCCCAAGGAACTAGGTGAAGTGGTCAGGATCCTTCGGCAACTGGGGCTCAGGAAAAGATTGCCTCACAGCTAGGAATCCTCAATTCTTTGACTAACTCCTCCATGCGGCTCATTTCTTATGCAGCCGATGGGGCGAGTAGGGCCGCAGGCACAGGAGTGTCACTTAGGCGTCAGGCCTGGATGCGGCTTTGTAATTTTGCAGACCCTTTTAAGGCGTCCTTCACCAATACCCCCTTTGACGGTTCGGCTTTGTTCGGGCCTCAGGTGAAGGATACATTGACCAGGTGTGAGCAAGACGGCAAGACCCTTTCTGCCGTAGGAGTCCATTTCTCCACCCCTTCAAGACCCTATCCAAAGGGTCAGAAGGGAGGGAAAATGTGGTTCCGTAAATCTCAAGGAGTCACGCCAGACACACGTGGTCAGTTTACCCCCAGAGGCAGAGGGGGTAATAATAATAGGCGCCACCCTAGGGGCAGAGGGGGTCCGCAGAATCAGGGTAGCAGGGAGACTCTCCCTGATAAACCCTTCCAGCATCCCTGAGGTGTTGCCCGACTGCCCACCCTTGGAGGCAGTCGGGGGAAGATTGTCGCTGTACCCAATAGCCTGGCGTTCCCTCTCTCAAGACAAATGGGTACAGTCGATCATATCCGAGGGCTACAATATCCCTTTCGAGAGGTATCCCGTTCCTCATCAATCCCTTCCAGACGTCTCACCCGGTCTAAGGGAATTGGCAAAGCAGGAGGTATCAAAGCTCTTAGCAAAAAGAGCCGTCCAAATAGTGCCAGCAGACCAAGTAGGATTTGGCATCTACTCAAGATTCTTTTTGGTCCCTAAAAGGACGGGAGATTGGAGACCAATTTTAGACCTCAGCAAACTAAACAAGTTTGTCAAGAAGGCAAGGTTCCGGATGGTCACGCTTCAGTCCATTCTACCCTTTTTGGGCAAGGACAACTGGATGTGCTCAATAGACCTTCAGGATGCGTACTATCATATAAAGATTCACAGGCGCTCCAGAAGGTTTCTCCGCTTTCGGCTGGGGTCCAGTCATTTTCAATTCAGAGCCCTGCCCTTTGGCCTCACTACAGCCCCCAGAGTGTTTACCAAATGTATGGCAGTGGTTACGGCTCATCTGAGACGTCAAGGATTCCAGGTGTTTCCGTATCTAGACGGCTGGCTCCTCTCCGCCACCACCAGGCATTCAACTTCTACACTCTGCAAACCTGCAAGCAGTTGGGGATTTCAATAAACTTCGAAAAATCTTCTCTGTCGCCTTGCCAATCTATTACCTTTATAGGCGCAGAATTAAACACTGTCAGCATGTCAGCCAGACTCACAAAACAAAGAATTCTGGACATTCAGAAGTATGTTCGGATCATATTACTCAGCAAGAAGATCAGAGCCAAATTTGTCCTGAAGGTTCTGGGTCTTATGGCTGCGGCCATTGTTCTTCTGCCATTAGCCCGCTTCCACATACGTCTTCTGCAGTGGATGTTGTTCGCTCAATGGTCATTCCAGCAACTCCCCATGAGTCACGAGATTTTTGTCACGCAGTCGTGCAAGAGTCATCTAACCTGGTGGATGTCTTCTCCTCTGCTCCATCAGGGCCGACTGTTTGTTCCCCCAGTTCCGGTTGCCACAGTCACTACGGATGCCTCTCTGATCAGGTGGGGGGGGCATTATCAGGGCAGGATGGTCCATGGGACTTGGCAACCCATAGAATACCATCTGCACATAAATGTCCTAGAGATGAGAGCAGTGCTTTTAACATTGCAAGCCCTCAGCGACTTTCTTCCCTTGGGGACTATTGCAGTTCAGATGGACAACATGTCTGTAGTCTGGCATATCAACAAGCAGGGCGGAACCAGGTCCTACCCACTGTGTCGAGAAGCTCTCAGACTTTGGCAATGGGCAATCTCCTCTCATCGGTTTCTGATAGCAACGCATATCCCCAGGAGATCCAACCTCTTAGCGGACAGACTGAGCAGAGCTATTCTCATGCCACACGAGTGGTCTCTCAAGCAATCGGTAGTGGACGAGATTTTTCAGAAGTGGGGCTTCCCTTCCTGCGACCTTTTTGCTACACCCCAAAACAGCAAATGCCCGGACTTCTTCGCCCTCTTTCCTCTACCAGGCCATTCCCCGAGAGACTCTCTAACCCAGGATTGGCCCCGGGGACTTCTGTATGCTTTTCCTCCATTTCCACTGATACCACAAGTTATTCAGAAAGCTACCGTATTGAGAGCCAAGTTGATCCTCATTGCCCCTTACTGGCCTCGACAAATTTGGTTTCCGTCCCTGCATCATCATCTCCTGGCCCAGCCTTGGCATCTGGACCCAGTCCCAGATCTTCTGACCCACCAGTCGGGTCAACCGCACCGGGCCATTCATTCTCTCAACCTCACTGCTTGGTTGCTCCACTTCCTTCCTTAGCCAGGCTTCCTATGATCTCTAACCCCGTTAGGAACATCATAGCAGCTTCTCTAAAGTCCTCCACCAGAAAGATTTATGCTAGTAAGTGGAAACGTTTTTCTTTCTGGGCAAAGTCTAAACACTTAGATCCCTTTACTGCTCCACTGCATTCAGTTTTGGACTTCTTAGCAGAGATTTTTCAATCGGGGTCTTCTTCTTCTACAGTTAAAGTCCAATTGGCAGCAATCTCTAATTTTCATGTTGGTTTAGCGGATCAAAGCATAATGTCCCACAAGCTTTGCAAAGCTTTTCTGAGAGGTATATTTCTCCTGAAGCCTCCAATCAGAGATCCTCCTCCGCAATGGGATTTGGCTTTAATGCTGGCATCCTTGATTCTACCCCCCTTCGAACCGGCTGCTACATGCTCCTTAAAGTTTCTTTCCTGGAAAACAATTTTCTTGGTTGCTGTTACTTCAGCTAGAAGGGTTTCTGAACTTCAGGCCCACTGTGTCCGTTCCCCTTACTTGATTTTTCACAAAGATAGGGTATCTTTAAGAACTAATCCATCTTTTTTGCCCAAAGTTGCTTCCCAGACGAATATTAACCAATCTATTGATTTGCCAGTTTTTTTCCCTAATTATTCAGACAAAGCTGAACAAAAACTTCACTGCTTAGATGTTCATCGTCAGCTCAGATATTATTTGGACAGAACTAAACAATTCAGAAAATCTGATCAACTATTCCTTTCTTATGCAGAGAACAAAAAGGGTCTCCCAGTCTCTAAAGTGACCTTATCCAGATGGCTGTCTTCTATCATTTCTTATGTTTATCATCTTAGAGGCAAGCAACTATCCTCAAAACCAAAAGCACATTCTACCAGGAGCCTGTCCACATCTACAGCCTTTCAGGATAGGCTACCTATTGACACCATTTGTGCAGCAGCCACTTGGGCCACTCCTCACACCTTTGTCTCTCATTACAAATTGGACTTGGCCTCCAGGGACAGGGCTAGGTTTGGTTCCACAGTTCTCAAGAGTCTGTTCCATTGAGCCACCCAGAATAGAGGTGCTAGGGACGCGGCCCCATCCAGCAAGAATGAAGGCGAGTTTGACAACTTAACATTTAGAAGTTATGTACATACCATAACGTTCCATGTTAGTTGTCTTCTCTCGCCTTCTTTCTTGCGTCCCTCCCTCCTTCCCCCTGGCCTGGACTGATCTTGAGGTTGTACCTTCTTTTTGTTGGGGGTGTTGTCACTCTTTCCAAGAGTTCCCAGTAGGAAGAGTCATTACTGTTAGTGGCTATTGGCCTAGTTTTTCCTACATTTAGTAATCTTCTTCCTGGGGAAGAAGTGTTTTTTGGCAGGGTTTTCTTCTAGCTACCAAACGAGATCTGAGATAGTCACGCCTTGCATCATGGGATATAGGGTTGCCTCGAGCTGGTAAAATGAGTTCTCGAGCTTAGCAAGTGCCGAGTTGGAGCCGAGGATCGGCTCCGAACCCATCCAGCAAGAAAGAAGGCGAGAGAAGACAACTAACATGGAACGTTATGGTATATACATGACTTCTAATTTGTTAATGTGCTGTATTCTTGGGCTACTGGTGTGGAGACTGGATGTAAAAGTGCACTAATGTATATTATATGTAGAGATAAGATGTTTTCTCTTATTTTTGCAAAGGTGAATGTCTAGATTAACGCCCTTGACTTAACCTAAAAAGTATTTAATGTAAGTAAATAGACTTGAAAAATAAGACAAATGATGAAAGCCATGAAAACTGCTAAGTTTCTTGCAAGCACAATGATATTAACTTGTTTTTTTCATTTGGCTAATGTTCAGTAAGAGGCAAGAAGTCTGCAGCTGAAGGCAGATGTGCATTCTGTTCTTTTCTGAGTGAAATTAGCAAACATTTCTTCCTGCATCTGCAGAGTTGTTAGCTGATTTTTTTTCTCATTGCTATGTTTTCATGGATACAGGCTGTTTGCGGGTGCACACAATTAATCCTGAGAGTTCTGAGCATTCGTGCTGAGAAATTCAAAATTTAAATGTGTGATGGCAAGCATTTCAGTAAAAAAATAATAATAAAGTTTGAAATTATTGGAAGTGAATAAGAGATAGTAGCTTTCCTAGCAGCTTTAATACTTCAGTGCATTTAATAGAACAATGTATAATTTAGTTTTATTTAAAGATGGCCAATGCACCTTTTCTTAAGGCTAAAAGTTAATGTTTTCTGAAAGCATACAAGCTGTTTTCACATCTTGGAAAGGGATAAAGATAAGAAAAGAACAGACACCAATCAGTGAAAATGGGCTCAAAGGCTATAAAATGTGCTTTAGCATGGGTAATCTTAATTTTAGGTTAGGTAATGAATTTGGGTGCAGCTGTCAATTTTGGACAATTGTTCATAATTTTTTTGAAGATGTACATACTTTTGTATGTTTGTTCTAAGTTAATAGACAATGGGGGTATTCTAAGAATATTTTCTTTTTGTTTTGAGGGTCTTCATGAAAACAAAAAGTCATAAAATGTGACATAGGTTCAAATGGAGACTCCAGAGCTTATCCAAGCAGTCCTGTCTTAGTTTGTTTGACTGTGCAATAGCCTGATAAGACAAGTTTTTATTTGAGTTTATATTTTATTTTTACCACCGTTTTTCACCATTTGTAGGAAAGAAGGGATAAGTGTAGCAAGAAGATATTGTTTTGATTGATATTTTGTTGTTTTCTCTTTACTTTTCACTCTTCATTGTTTGAAGAGGATAGGTTTTAGATAGACAGACTTCCCAAGGGACCTAGTCAGTTTTAAATTCATACAAACTGCAGAAAGGACAATCCAGAGCTTATCTAAGCAATCCTGTCAGGGTTTGTGATTTATTGATCTTTATTGTTAAAAATGGGTGCGACTGTACTCAGTGTAGAAGATAGGAAGACAGGTAAAATAGAAAGAGATTTAAATGAATGTTAGGCTAAAACACAATACCCTAAACCCAGATTTAGGGGAAGAATAATTACAGTATATTAAGACAAAGAAATGCAAGATAGTATAGAAAATGAGGCAACGTTTTATAATGAAAATGAACTAGATGCTACTGAGTTTCCTCCGCTTCGAAGGTCTGAAAGATTAATGTACAAGGACCCAGTTAATTATGGTCCAAAAAACTACAAGGGGAGGAATTGGAGGCCTCAGGGGAGGAACCAACCAATGTGGAATTGCTAGATGGTATAGCAAATGATGGTGCCAAGTGGACATACAATGATTTTAACATTTTTAACTATTCTAATACTGTTGTGATAAAATCTTTTTTTTTACCTGTTTTCAAAAGGTTTTGGGTTTATACCAAAACAGAAAACTGACATTTTTAAATTGTTAATGGATATCAAATTATTTATTAGAAAGAAAAACCTGGAACTGTTTTTTAATGGCAAAAGCATTACTTTTAGAGAAGAAAAATTAGCACGTAGAAGTATATTTAACCCACCTTTGCACCCCAGTTAAGAAATCGTGAACTAGTATTACAGAATGAACTAAGAAAGTCCTTGAAAAGATGTAATATGCAACCTAACCTGACCTTGTCGGAACAAGAAACACTCAAGGATGTGAGTAACAATAAAAATCTTAGAGTGATGATACCTGACAAGGGAGGGGGGTTGTAATGATGGACTACATTACTTATGAAGAAAAAATGGTTGAAATTTTAAGTGATTCAACCAAGTATACTAGGACGTCTATTGATGAAATCATTGTAGCATACAAAAAAATTATGTTTTGCTAAATGATTTATTATTGGACGGGCTAATTGATTTAGACACATAATTTTTTACATGTAGAGAAACCCAAGGTACCCTGAATTTTTGAAATTCCAAGGGACACAAGAATGTTAGTGATCCACCTTTAAGACCAATAGTCTCTGCAGAAGGTTCAGTGACAGCACCTTTGGCTAAATACATTGACAATAAGGTGAAAAAATTGGTAAAGAACAACATTAATATACTGCAAGATTCGTGGGACTTTCTGAGAAGGTTAGATCATACTTTATGTACAGATAAAATAGCATTTGGTACCTTGAATTTTATAGATTTATTTACAAGTATACCACATGATATAGGGTTAGAGTGGTTTGAGGAAATGCTGGTGGGTTTTACTGAAATAACACACAATGACTTCAGAACTGCTTTAGTATTAATGGAAGTAGTGTTGAAAAACTATTTTATTTTCTTTGAAGGAGAATATTTTAGGCAGTCTAGGGGTGTTGCTATGGGTGCACATTGTGCACCTACATATGCTAATGTTATAATGGCTTATTGGGAAAATAAGTATATACTAACTTAAGTTTTTAATAGTAAGTGGACATTTTATGGCAGATTTTTAGATGACTTGTGTTTTTTATGGAAAGGAGTTGAAGATGATTTTAAGTTGTTTGTAGGCTATGTCAATGGAACAACTAATTTTTTAAAATTCACATACAAATTTGACTATGAACAGGTGAATTATTTGGATGTCAACATAGTTAAGACGCTTTAACTCTAAAATATATCGAAAGGAGACTTTTTCAAACTCATATTTGCATTACGCTAGTTCTCATCCACCCCATCAAAAGAGGGGTGTATTAAAGGGTTAATTAGTACATTTGAGTAGAATGACTTCAGAAGTCAATATGTTTATTAGTGAGTGTCAAGTATTAAAATAACTATTCTTAAATAGGAGCTGTCCTGGCGAATTATTTGACCAAATATATGAAGAAGTTTCTGGTGCAAGGAGAGGTAGATTTGCCCCTGTTTTAGGTAAACCGGAAATACAGGTCACACAAAAAAGGAATACTGAAAATATAAATGACAATTACAGTTCATGAATTATAACTACATATGATGGTTAGTCAGGTTTAGTCAGAAGAATTGTGGATAAAGAATGGAAACATTTTGCAAAATTGTCAGATTTAAACTACATTTTTGACAAGGAATTAAAGTATATATACAGGAAAGGTAATAACATCAAGGGTATACTGGAGAGGGGTGCAAACAGGCACACTATAGAAAAAGGAATCAAAAAGAAAAAAGGTTTATTTAAATGTGGAAGCTGTAGTTACTGTTCACATCTTTTAACAGGAGATACAGTATACTTGCAAGCAAGGAAAAGTAAGTTGACTTTAAGTACCTTTGCAAATTGTAATACTAAAGGTATTATTTATTTAGTTCTATGTAAAAAATGTGATGCATTTTGTGTTGGTAAGAGTGAAAGAAAGCGCAAGCAAAGAATTTATGAGCATCTTTATGATGTTAGGACTAAAAGTGAGAATAATGCATTATATAAGCACAGTATTGTTTGCAAACAAGCAGAATTTCAGTTCTTTATTCTAGAAACAGTGGCTGTTGACCCTAGGGGCTGGTATGTGGGATACACTAGTGGAATCTAAATAGTTGTACTGGCAAATAATGTTAGAAGCCAGTAAAGTTCCATGTCTCAATGATAAGATATCGCTCATTCCTGTTCTTAAGTTCAGATCTGCAAAGTTATAAAATAATTTCCACTGGTTTTAACATTTTTAACTTATTAAATTGTGAGAGATTTCCTGGTTTTACATATGTATATACATTACTTGTAATTATGTAGACATCCACTAGATGGAGTTACAGGTTGTTTTAAGAGAACTTCACTATAAGTTATAGTATTTTATTAAATTAGAATGAACACACATAGATATTTATACTTTTATTTTAAATGTGGTTTTATTATTAGTTTCTGTTTGTTATTAAATGGGAAATGTTTTTAACAGTACATAGAGTTTTTAATGTTTGTAGAGATTTTTAAGTAATAATTAGTAAGTCTTGTTATTTAATTGTAAAGCCTTCATTATTTAATTGCAAAACTGAGGACATTGGATGGGTGTTAATTATATGTTTTATAAAAGGTGATTGTAACTGAAGGGGTTTATCTGATGAAGTTGAGGACGAAAATGTTTATTCAGCATTGCTTGCGTTCATTTTGTCTGGTGTTGCTACAATAAACTGTTCGTGGTTTATCTTCTGGGTCCGAGGTGCTTTGTATTTGGTTATGCATCTGCAGAGTTGTTAGCTGATATTTTTTTTCTCATTGCTATGTTTTCATGGATACAAGCTGTTTGCGAGTGCACACAATTAATCCTGAGAGTTCTGAGCATTCTGTGCTGAGAAATTCAAAATTTAAATGTGTGATGGTAAGCATTTCAGTAAAAAATAAAATAATAAAGTTTGAAATTATTGGAAGTGAATAAGAGATAGTAGCTTTCCTAGCAGTTTTAATACTTCAGTGCATTTAATAGAACAATGTATAATTTAGTTTTATTTAAAGATGGCCAGTGCACCTTTTCTTAAGGCTAAAAGTTAATGTTTTCTGAAAGCATACAAGCTGTTTTCACATCTTGGAAAGGGATAAAGATAAGAAAAGAACAGATACCAGTCAGTGAAAATGGGTGCAAAGGCTGTATAATGTGCTTTAGGGTGCAAAGGCTGTATAATGTGCTTTAGCATGGGTAATCTTAATTTTAGGTTAGGTAATGAATTTGGGTGCAGCTGTCAATTTGGGACAATTGTTCGTAACTTTCTGAAGATGTACATACTTGTGTATGTTTGTTCTAAGTTAATAGACAATGGGGGTATTCTAAGAATGTTTTCTTTTTGTTTTGAGGGTCTTCGTGAAAAGAAAAAGTCATAAAATGTGACATAGGTTCAAATGGAGACTACAGAGCTTATCCAAGCAGTCCTGTCTTAGTTTGTTTGACTGTGCAATAGCCTGATAAGACAAGTTTTTATTTGAGTTTATATTTTATTTTTACCACCGTTTTTCACCATTTGTAGTAAGGAAGGGATAGGGTGTAGCAAGAAGATACTGTTTTGATTGATATTTTGTTGTTTTCTCTTTACTTTTCACTCTTCATTGTTTGAAGAGGATAGGTTTTAGATAGACGGACTTCCCAAGGGACCTAGTCAGTTTCAAATTCATACAAACTGCAGAAAGGGCAATCCAGAGCTTATCTAAGCAATCCTGTCAGGGTTTGTGATTTATTGATCTTTATTGTTAAAAATGGGTGCGACTGTACTCAGTGTAGAGGAATTCCATCTTTTGTATGACTTTTCACAACTTGTACAGTCAGAGCAACAACTTTACTTTAGTTAGTTTATTTAGTTGTATATTGATTGTGGTGTGAAGTTTCTCATAGAAGTGGATTTAAATTCTCTCTGAATTCTGTGGTAACTGATATTTAGTATTTTCTTTTAGAATGTACTAATTTGCAGCTGAATGTGGATTTGTTAAATGAGTTTGCCATTGATGATTTGCTAAAGCACAAATATCTTGTACAGTGTACTAAATGCTATGCATTTTTAAAGGTAACACCAGTATTCTGTGTTCTTGTCAAAAGTTGGATGATTTGCTTAACATTATTAGTAGTAAGTCTAGACTTACCGATGACGTTTGCAGTTGGCACAGCTTGGAAAACTGTTTCATACGTTAATGACTGGACTGATGAGATAAATATTGTTAGCCTAAGAGCAAACAGAACACGTTTAGGAAAGGAAGTGCGTATTGTCTGTAAAGATCACTCAATCCCTAATGAACAAGGTTATACCATTGACAGCTTTGGAATTCTGGATACAAATATTCAGCAGTCAGGGCCATTTAAAAGAAAAGAAAGAAAGGAAGTTCACAACAAATAAGGAAGAAAAGGAAACTGAAATGTTTGTAAAGCAAAGAAAAATACATACTAAAAAGGACATTGCTTTGTTATGTAACACACATATTACAGGGAATGATAACATTTTATGTGAAGTTGTTCTGTCTCGCCTTCATTCTGTACTGATGGGTTCGGAAACCGATCCTTGGTTCAGACTCGGCCGTTTACTAAAGCTCAAGGTCTTCAACCATCTTGTGGCTTACTCCCTATCCCATGATGCTCTGGTGCCTTCCTCAGATCTCGTTTACCGCTGACACAGATCAGGTGATTTTTCCAACTCTGGCTAAGTGAAGAAATACTTTTTGTATATTTTCTAAGTTTTTGACAAAGATATTGTTATATTTGCTTCTCTAATTACTTATTCTTCCAATGTGCTTATTTAAATAGCATTCTGCTTGTGTTTGACTGTGTGTTGTTCAAGTTTATTGGCCACGCGTGTGTGTGTGTAACTGCATTGTCAGTGGGTTAAACAGGCTGCAAATATTACTTGTCATATAAATCCTTAGAGGTGAGTTATTTTAGTGTAAATTTCCATCTTAATTAGAGGGCTGTTATTTTCTTGTGTGCTGATTGTTTATTTAGACCTTTTTTCTCATATTACATATTAGAGGTGTGTTGTTATTGTTGTTGAAAAGTTAGCTTGAAGGTCCAACCAACCATTCCTCCCCCAAAGGCACTGGTGTCCGTCTCACCATTACCGACTCCACACAGACATAGAGACCCAGAGCCCCAGGATGCCCCTACGGGTGAACCCTTCTCTTCCAAAACCTCTCCAGCATGCCCTTATGAAGAGGTCCCTCAAAAGAGATTATGCAAGAAGGAGCGTTTGGACTCCCCACAGGAGTCAGTCACGTCTGAAACAAACTTTGATGACTCAGAAGGGTTCCCGCAGTCACCCTCTGAAGATGTGTTCTTTGCAGACATCTTAGAGATCCTTAAACAGAGAGTAGGCTGGAAGCCCATCACCCGCCTTGATAAGGAACCTGTTTACCTGAAGGCTTTTGTGTCTTGTTTTTCTGCCACTTGGGTGTCTCTTCCTTTTGACAAACTCATGGAATTGGTTTGTCGGAAGGCGTCTCTAGACACAGTGGAACCTGTCCCTAGGAGGCCAAATAAATTTATCACTTCTCCAGAAGACAAAACTTTTCTGAAGAAAGGGGTCCCGGTAGATGCTATGGTATTGGCGGCAGCCACCAAAAAGAAGTTGTGTAGAAAGGCCACAGAAGTACCTTACAAAGGGGATTACTGGCCTCAAACAGATGCCCTACATTGACCATCTCAAAAATCTCCAGCTTTACTCCATAGCATATCACCTACTCCGAGGTGACCTCTGCCTAACATATAAACCTATGTCAGACCCAGAGCTGTTGGACATGCTACACCTAAAGAAATCCCAATCTCTCCAAGCTACACACTTTAGGGACCTAGTGACTTCCCATACTCTGGAACAAGCTACCCATCTGTGTCAAGCAAAGTTCCTCATTAGCACTATTCAAGAAAAATCTTGATGAGTGGATGGGAAATAGGAAACACACCCCGGGGATCACCTCTGTGGCTCTGCTCGACAGGGGCACAGGAAAATAACTTTCTTGGGTGGCGTAAGCCAGGGAACCTTGTTAGCTAGGCTTACTTAGGCCCTTGGGCCGATAGCCTAGTACCTACCTATGAGTCATCCACATCTGTCCATCCACCAAACAAAGACTCGCGCATGATGGACAGATACTGAAAGCGCATGTTTTCGTCAGCAACGTTTATACTCAGGTCCCTGAATTATCTTATCCATTTCACTAGGCTACAGAGAGATCTCCTGAAGGAACTTGGAGACACTTTCCAGGATTCAGTAGCTATGGAGGTAGCAGATAAGGTGTCCTCCCAACTCTCCACCGTTAATTCAGTAGTGAACTCGTCCATGATGCTCATTTCTTATGGAGCCGTTGGAGCAAGTAGGTCGGCAGGTTCAGGAATTGCCCTTAGGAGACATTCATAGATGCGCTTGTGTAACTTTGCGGAACCCTTCAAGTCATCTTTTATTAACACCCCCTTCGATGGCTCATCCCTGTTTGAGCCTAAAGTCAAAGAAACACTAAGCAGGTGTGAACAGGAAGGAAAGACTCTCTCTGCCTCGGTGTCCGTTTTTACACACCTTCTAGACCCTATCCCAAGGATCAAAAGGGAGGCGAAAATGTGGTTTTGAAAATCCCAGAGAGCCTTTCAAGACACGTGGTGAACCTTCCTCCAGGGGCAAGGTTCTTTTTAGTTCCAAAGAAAACAGGGGACTGGAGGCCCATACTGGATCTCAGCAAACTGACAAATCTGTAAAAAAAAACAAGTTCTGGATGGTTACACTGCAGTCGACACTCCCTTTTCTGGGAAAAGACAATTGGATGTGCTCTATAGACCTCCAGGATGCGTACTACCACATAAAAATGGACAGGCCATCCAGGAGTCATCTGTGCTTTCGGCTGGGAGCCAGTCACTACTAATTCTGAGCTATGCCCTTTGGTTTCACTACAGTCCCCAGAGTGTTCACCAAATGCATGGCAGTGGTTACGGCTCACCTGAGGCGTTCAGGATTCTGAGTGTTTCCATATATAGATGACTGGCTCCTAACCGCCACCACCAAGCATCTACTTACACAAGCAAGAGACACCACCTTGAATCTCTGTACTCATTTAGGGATTACTATAAACTGCAAAAAATATGCCTTGTTGCCATGTCAACATATCGTTTTTATAGGCACAGATTTAGATTTTACTACAAGGATGGTAAAACATCCACCGAACAGGATAGACACACTTCGAGCACAGGTTCTAGACCTCCTCTTGAAAACAAAGACTCAGGCCAGGACATTTCTCAAAGTACTAGGCACAATGGCAGCAGCAATCAGTGTAATTCCCCTAGCTTGGATGCACATGAGAATCTTACAGTGGCTCCTATTCACCCAATGGTCCATGCAGGAACTTCCTATGTCACATCAGATAATGCTAACAGAATCTTGCAGGAGAGATTTACGTTGGTGGCTGCATTCAGATCACGTGGCCTTAGGTCGACCCTTCTTTCTCCCATCCCCACTAGCTGCAGTGACCACGGATGCCTCCCAGATGGGGGGGGGGGGGGGCATTATCTGGGAAGACATTAGGCCTATTTGCATATCAATGTCCTAGAGATGGGAGCGGTTCTTCTGGCATTGCAGGCATTCCAAGACTCTCTTCCATTAGGAACAGTTGCAATCCAGACAGACAACGTCATTTGTTTGATGTGCAAACAAACAAGGAGGAATCGGATCTTACCCCCTTTGTCGAGAGGCCCTTAGAGTATGACAGTGGGCAACATCCTCTCAACACTTTCTGATAACAGTGCACATTCCGGAGAAATCCAATGTGGTAGCAGCAAACTCAGCAGAGCAATTCTAATGCCTCACGAGTGGTCCCTGAAATAAGTAGCAGAAATTATTTTCCAAAAATGGGGCCAGCCTTACTGCAATCTTTTTGCCATGTCCATGAACACAAAATGCAGCAGCTACTTTACCCTAATCCCCCCTCTGGGGGAACCCCCAAGGGATGCACTTGTACACGATTGGCCTCTGGGTCTCCTGTATGCTTTCCCTCCTTTTCCATTGATAACCAAAGTTCTTCAGAAAGTCAGTGCTTTGGGAAGGACCTTAATTCTGATAGCCCTTAACTGGCCTCGCCAAATTTGGTTCCCCTTCCTACGGCCTCATCTTAAGGAAGAACCTTGGATTCTGGACCCAGTACCAGATGATCTGATCCATTCATCGGGGAGTCTCCATCCATCCCTTCAGACCTCAAGTTGACACCTTGGCTGCTCAAATTCCAAATATAGCCAGGCTACAAAACCTTTCATCTGCAGCTCAACATATCCTGATTTCTTCTCACAAGACATCTGCGAGAAGATTATATCTCAGCAAATGGAAAAGATTTTCAATCTGTGCATTAGAGAATCATATTGACCCTTATTCAGCAAGTATATCTTCCATCCTGGAGGTCTTGACGAAGCGTTTTAATGAGGGAGCAGCTGCTGTTAGAGTACAAATAGCAGCAATCCCAAATATTCATTTTGGGAATGAAGGACCAAGTATTATGTCCCACAGACTTTCAAAGGCTTTTCTGAAAGGCACTAATATTTGGAGACCACCCATTAAAGCCCCCACTATCACCATGGAACCTGAATTTTGTACTATCCCAGATAATTCTTCCCCCTTTTGAACCTGCATCATCATGTGACTTAAATTTCTTAACGTGGAAGACTGTTTTCCTAGTAGCTGTCACCTCGGGTAGGAGAGTTTCATATTTACAGGCATTATCTATCGAACCCCATGTATGTTGATCCACAATGACAGAGTGTCACTCCGAACAAACCCGTCCTTTTTACCGAAAGTATGTTCAGAATCCAAAGACTTTGGTGACATTCTTCATGGACTTGTTGAGAACGGAAATTTGTAAAACCTAAGACAGTAAATGAGGCCTTAATGGCAAAAGGAACCAAAGTAATAAATTAACTGTTTTGACACATGATGGATGACAGTGACTGTTTTAACAATCATTTATTAAAAGAAACATTTTTTTCAAGGACAAATTAAATGTATTAAAATATGGTTTCAATTTTGTGCCATTTTATAAAGCTAATTATAGCTGTACAGTTGTTGATGTTAAGAAATTTGTCAGAAAAACCATCAAGTTTCTAAATTACAGCATACTATGGAGGTGTTTGAGAAAATATGTATTGGGTTCTAATGTAGTAATAATGGAACAAGTTAAGTTGTTTGACATATAAGAAGTTTTCAGATTTATTGAATCACAGTTATATGAAGCCTTATGTCTGGGGTACATTAATGTAGAATTGTATAATTTTGTCCACATTCTATTACTGAAGGTATCTCATTAATTATAGATGCTGTTTTGGGACCAATCAGAGATGGATATTTTATCTATTATATCAAAGGAGTTTACTATTGTGTTTTATAAAGTTTATTGATGATTTAATTTTTATAATTGAAGGAAATGAAATGGTAGTAAAAATCTTACCATGCAGATTAATACTTTTAGATGTATGCCTATGTAAGTTCCATAGCAAAATAAGAGCCTGTCGGATGACTAGGAAGATTTAGTTAAAGAATTTATAACTGCTTTGTTTATAGAGAGGTTATGACATTGATATTTTAATAAATAGTGGAAATGAAATTTTGAGAAACATGAATCTTTGTTTCCAGCAATATTAAATAAACCTTTAAATTATAATAGAATAGGAACCCAAAAAAATGAGTGGTGAAATGAACATTATTGCATTTCAGTTAAAACAAAAATTGGAGAGTAAGGAAGGAAAGGATGATGTGCAAAAGTTTTAGGTGGTAAACCACATTTTTTTTTTAGGAATTCTCACAACATTAAAAGCATGCTGGAATATCATAATACTGCTCCTAAGAAAAATATTATTACAAAAAGGCATGTTTTGCTGTCAAAGTTGTAAAATCTGTAGATTTATTTCTGTTGGCACTAGTATTTCAATATTGAATAGTGACAAAATAATGCCTTATATAAACATTCCATTAATTGTGAATTTTTAAAAATTTGTATTTTCAGTGTTGGAAATTTGCAAACCTGATTATAGAGCCGTGATTTTAAGATTTTTGGAACAAAAAAGAAACATTATGGCAGGTCAGGTTAATTTTCACAAAATTTCCTGGTTTAAATGAAGCAATTAATGTGAAATGTTTGTTAGGTATAAATAAAGAACAGAATATACTGCAATTATTTAATAATTAACTATTTTTAATGAAGTTTTAAAGTAATTTTTGTAAAATGTATAGTATTAATTGTTTAATTGGATCATTTGATATGTGTTAATTGATTGTGTATTTAAATGGAGGGAAATGGTTTGTAAGTATTTTATTGATTTGAGCATTTTATTTGGTGACATCCATTTTAACTGGTGCTTGTTGACTAGTTTATATGTTCAGAATCCAACTTGAATCAGTCCATAGACTTACCATTTTTCCCCCAAGTATGGCAATAAGGTAGAATATATGTTTCACCAACTTGATGTTCATAGACAGTTATGTTTTTATTTACACAGAACAAAAGATTTCAGAAAGATGGATCAACTATTTGAATTATTTTCAGACTGCAAAAAAGGTGTGCCTATAGCAAAAACTTCTCTATGTAGGTGGTTGTCAGAATGCATTTCGTTCACTTATCTGTCAGTAAATAAACAGCTGCCAGACAAAATAAAAGCTCACTCTACTAGGGTTGTCTCCACTTCTGCATTTCATGCAAAATTTATTTATTTATTTATTGACATTTGTTAACCGGGTTTGTCCAACTGGGCTTGTGGCCCATTTTCAGTGGAGACCCGAGGAGAAAAGCTCCAGTAATACATTTTAAAACAAGTACAATTTTAAACAATATTGATATAATAGCAGTTATAGCAAAACTATTCACATATGTTGGGTTACATGCATAAAGTTAAAGTTGCATTAAAAAGAAGCTAAGTAACAATTTTACATTGATATAGTTCAATAGCTCAACAATAAACATTTTTTGTTTGTATAAAATTGTGCAAATGCATAGTAGACACATTGGCGAGAGAGGTGTAATGAGGTACTAAGTATGGTCCTTTTGAGGGTACATAAAGGGAAAGAAGATTAGGTAGGGTCATGGCGAGGGCAGGTTCTGGAATTGAGAAAATAAGCTTTTATTTCATTTTTAAAGTGTGAGGTGTGGGAGATTGTATGTAAGTCAAGGGGAAGTTTGTTCCAAGCATGGGCAAGGCAGTGTTTGTAGAGTAGTTTGCCTACTGACCTTTTTGGGTGGTAGATATCAAGTAATTGTTAGTTAGAAGTACGGGGGGGGGGTCCGGGATGGGATGTCGATTGAGACTAAGGAAGATAGAGATGGACAGAAGGAGGGTTTATAAAGAATAGAGTGTAGCATATGAAATTGATAAGATAGCAGAAACTGGGGAAGTTCAATCCATTGAAGAGAGTTTAAAGAAATGCAGTGGTGTGAGTTGTATGGGGAGTTAGTAATGAATCTGGCTATTTTATGCTAAGTCTGTTGCAGTTTGTTTAGAGTGGAGGCCTGGATATTGGTAAGAACTGGGGCGGCGTATAAGAGGGAGGGGAGGAGGAGTGCCTAGCCCAGGGTAAGTCTAGATTCAGGGGTTAGGAATTTTTTGTTCCGATATAGCAGACCTAGTTTCCGGTTTGTTTTTTTTATACATTGGAGTATGTGTAGGTTGAACTTGAGTTCATCATCGATAATGACCCCTAGGAGTTTTGTGTGGGTGTCAGGTTGGATAGTTGTATTGTTAGAAGATGTAATAAAAAAGGAGGTTTTGTGATGAGAAAGAGAACGGGGAAGGAAAAGTAGGAGTTTGGTCTTTTTGGGATTTAGGATCATTAGGTTGTGAGAGAGCCATTGTTCAGTGGATAGTAGGGCCTGTTGGGTCAGGGAGTGTAGTTCAGGAATGTTATTTGAGATGGATATAAGTGTGGAGTCGTCGGCATACTGAATAAGGGAGGATTCTTTGCATGAGCTGTAAAGATCATTGGTGAAGATGTTAAACAAAAGGGGTCCCAGGATGGAGCCTTGGGGAACACCAGTGGAGATGAGAAGGAAAGGTGAGGAGGATGAGAGCCATTTGACAGATTGTTCCCTGCCAGATAGGTAACTATTAAACCAGGCAAGTGCGGAGGGGGATAGGTGGAGATTTGCGAGTTTGGATAGTAGTAGTAGAGGATGAGAGACAGTATTGAAGGCTTTGGAGAGATCTAGGAAGAGACAATAAATAAGTTTATTGTTGTCTAGGATCTCTGCGATGATATGAGTGAAGGAGAGGAGGGCAGTGGTGGTGCTGTGGTGAGGACGAAATCCATGTTGGGTAAGGGTAAGTAAGTGGTGTGTGAGGAGGTAATTGAGAAGCTGCGAGTGAATACATTTTCCTAATATCTTGGAGAGGAGGAACAGAATGGCAGTGGGTCGGTAGTCTGAGGGGTCAGTGGAGTTTCCACCTTTATGAAGAGGGATAGTGAAGAAAGATTTCCAGAGGGTGGGGACAGTTGATTCCAGAATAGATCGATTAATTAGTATAGATACAGGATAGGCAATTGAGTCAGCAGCAAGTTTGAGGAATGTAGGAGATAGATTGTCAGTGGAAAGAGAGCAAGGTTTTAGCTTGAGTAGTAGGGATTTGATGTACGTAATGGGACCGGCTCAAAAGAAAACAAAATTGTGTTAGTGGGACTTGGAGAGTGGTGTTGAAGTAGAGTTTGGCTTAGAAGTTACCAGATTTTGGATGGAAGAGAGAAAGTGTTTATTCAGGAGGGTAGCTGTTTCCTGAGAGGAAGAGTTAAGGTATGGGGAAGGATTAGAGGGCTTTCCAGGATAGAGGATGTTGTTGATAGTTGACCAAAATTTTCGAGGATTGGATTTGTTGTTAAGCTGAGCAGAGCTATAGTATAACTTTTTGTCATTAGTTGTATGATTTTTGCAAGGTTCCTCAGTTGCCTGTAATTTTGAAGAAAATGTGATTGTTTAGTTTTAATCCAGGTTTTCCAAGCATGATCTCTTTGTTTCCAATGCCAATAGATACCATTTGTGCGGCATCCATGTGGACGAAGCCTCATACCTTTATCAATCATTACAAAGTAGATTTGGCCTCCAGAGACAAGGCCTTCTTTGGGTCCACTGTCCTGAAGAATGTACTCCCATGCACCACCCAAGAAAGATGTTGCTAGGTACGCTGTCCCATCAGTACCAAATGAAGCTGAGATAGGACAACTTCACATAAAGAAGTTATGTACCTACCATAACGTTCCATGTGAGTTGTCCCTGTCACCTTCCTTCTTGCGTCCCTCCCTCCTACCCCCCAGCCTTGGCTTCTAGAGGATCAAGAGGTTACTGATTGACATCTGTTGTGCTTTGACCCTCTTCTGGTCCTACAAATAATAGGGAGTTACATGAGAGCATTAGTATACAAGCAAACAAGATCTGAGGAAGGCACCAGAGCATCATGGGCTAGGGAGTAAGCCACGAGGTGGGTGAAGACCTTGAGGTTTAGTGAATGGACAATTCGGAACTGAGGATCGGTTCTGAACCCATCAGTGCAGAATGAAAGTGAGATGGACAACTCACATGGAACTTTATCGTAGGTACATAACTTCTTTTTTTTTTAATCAGGAAAACCATCAGTCTACAGAAAAAGACATAATTTTTCTAAAAGTAAAGATAAAAAAAGAGGCAAGGGACAGATGAAAATGAGGAAATCAAAATTGAACTTGGAACAATTGAAGGACATTACTGTAAGAAAAAGGAGGAGAAACGCAGACGTTGACAACGTGGCCGAAGCTGTGGATGTGCAAAGCTGGCTGGATGAGAATTGTATGTTTGCAAATGTAATAAGCAATGAAAACAGTGGGATTAATAAGACCAGTTCTGGTAAATATCATTCCTTTGTAACAGTTGATAGAGCAAATATTACTGAATTAGAAGTTGAAGATTCTTCAGATCTGGTCAGAAAAGATATTCTTGTCAATGGTCTAATCAGAAAAGATGTTCTTGTAATTGGAAATTCAGTTATTAGAGAAAGTGATAGATTTGCAGAGAAAATAATGAACATTGAATAGTGTTATGCTTATGACGTACAAAAATAGAGGATATAAAACAGGCCTTAGAATGCCTTAATGTGAGGAAGTACAGATCTGTTTTTATTCATGCCATTACAAATTATATCATCTGCAAGGAGACACTGACTGATGGTTGGGAACTTGCAACCTTCTTAGATAGCATAGCTTGTACAGATGTTAAGATGTATTTTTTTCATAAGTCATGTATAGGAAGGAGTCAGGTCACCATGAACGAAAAGATTGTTTTATATAAAACCTACATGAAAAAAGAGTCCTGTTTAAAAAAAATCTGCATATGTAAAGCAGCCGAGCCTAATTTTGGGCACACATCTTCAGATAGTATGGCATGCAATTTGTCAAGATTAGGGAGGACAGTTTTTGGCAGCAGATATTTTGCAATACTCAACAAATACAAGGCAGGATTTTTGCCAAGTCAGAAATTTAATAGTTCATAGGCAGCAGTGCTGCGGTAGCATTGTCGCCTCACAGTAAGACGCTGTCTGGCTCGATTCTCAGCTAGAGCACCTTCTGCGTGGAGACATGCGTGAATGGGTGTACCTTCGTTGTAGGTTGTGCGTCAGGCCTGGCAAGCCGATAAGTAGAAATCAACTGCCAGTTATTAGTGGACCGTAGTTCCGCTGCGGCGACCCCTAACCGTGCAAAGCCGAAAGACACAAACATAGGCAGCAACATTTGATGCATCTCTGATGGTTGTTAATGCTAGGAGCAGTAATATTTTTTATTGGAAAATTTGCTATGTTCCCACTAGATTGATGATATTTTTTGAAACATGGTTAAAGAACAATAACTGGAAACCAGTTATGTCAGGGTATAAATGTTTTTACTGTAACTGACATTCTGACAATCAGGTGGAGGTGTTAAGGTTTAAAGATAGTTATGAAACCTGTGATTATTACATGTATAGTGATAACACCAATACTGTAGATTGTGTAACTGACAAAGACAACCCTGGAAGATGTATAGCAATTGCTGGAATGTACAGACCACCATAGTCAATTGCTGATTATCTAGAGAAGCTCGTACAGTTCTTGCAGGAAACACAGGATAATAGTAGCTAGGGACTTATCAGAAACAGACTGGATTAATATTGATTCAGTACCATTAGTAAGGAATTTATTCACAATGTATGTTCAAGATCAGCAGTTGCTTCAGATTGTAAAAAGAAGCCTACCAGGAAGTATAATATTGTTTGTGTTCCTAAAGAAATTACTGTTGCTTCATGCCAGGTTTTACCATAGTTGATGTGCAGTGATCATGTGGTTATAAATGTTAGTTTGTTTCTAGATAACACTGCCAAAATGAAATCAAAACCAATGCCCAGAAGATTAATAGCGGACTATATGGAAGCAGAACAGTCAATTTGTAGAATTAATTGGAGTGATGCATTCAGTGGAAGAACTGCACAAGAAATGTGGAATGTTTTGAAAGAGAAATTGTTTGAATGCAAAAAATCAAAAAATGCTTAACATCAGGATCTAGGGACACAGCTTCTGGAGGATATATTTCCATAAGAACAAGATACTTGATCAAGGCAAGAGAGAAAAAAGTATAAAAAAATGGAAAAGAGGTAGAACTAGAACTTTGAAAACTGAAAACAACCTGGACAGACAGATTAAACATAGTGTGAAACGGAATTAAGAAAAACTTAAAGAAAATGTATATAAAGATATTGAGCAGAGTAAGAAACCATTTTATAGATGTATAAGATGTGGAAGGATTAAAGGCATACAAACTGATAAACTATGTATAGATTGTAAAGTATATTCTCAGACACATTAGATTATAGATCAATCATGTTTTTTCGGCTTCTAGGGGTCGCCACAGCAGAACTCCGGTCCGCTAATGATTGGCAGTAGATTTTTTTTTTAATGGTGCCGAGTTGCCAGCCCGACGCACAGCCTTCAGCGAAGGCACGCCCATTCACACATGTCTTTCGGAGGCTACTCGACCGCAGGGAGGACTTGCAGACTCCACACAGAAGGCACTCCAGCCGAGAATCGAACAGGAGAACCTCTTGCTGTGAGGCAACAACGCTACCATTGTACCACCGCGGCTTTGTATTAGATTATAGATATATTTACAAAATCTTATGCATAGTAGTTTGGCTCCACAAAGGGTGTGATAAATTGTTATAGTGATCTGCTGGGTATCCTCAGATACTGAAATCAGATTAGATTTTATTGAAAAAGAGCTATGCAAACTGAGTCCGAACTAAGCACAGGGAGGAGATAGAGTTAGTATTGACCTGAGAACACATCAGCAAAAACTTACAGTACTATTATATCTGTTACTTACAAAGTTGTATAAACATGGGGAGATTCCTCAAAATTGGAGACTTGCACTTGTTAATCCTGTCTTTAAGGGAAAGGGTAGTAGGACAAACCCAGAGTCATACAGACCATTAAGGTTACTTTTATCTTGTGTAAAAAATAATGGTGGAGTTAATATTGGATAAATTATTGTTAGACTGGGAAAGATTGGGACTAGAAACCATGTATCAACATGCATATGTTGGAAACAGATCTATTGCCACCTGTAACATGATGATGTTAAGTTGTCAATCTCGCCTTCATTCTTGCTGGATGGGTTCGGAGCCGATCCTCGGCTCCGACTCGGCACTAGCTTTAGCTCGAGAACTCCTTTTACCAGCTCGAGGCAACCCTATATCCCATGATGCAAGGCGGAACTACCCCAGATCTCGTTTGCCGCTTAGCGAAAGAGGTCTCCTTTGCCAGCTGAGGTAAGTTTTTCTTGTTAAATAAGAAAAAAGTTAGTTAGGGGTTTAATTTCCTTCAGTGTTAGGTTAGCCTGTATTTAGTACAGCCCACCCTATTCCTTCCTTTTTTAAACTTTTAATATAGTTTTTCAGTGAAAGTTTTAGTCAGGCCTAGTTCCCCAAGTTATTCCCTTCCTGTGTGTCTGTGTAGGGATTAAGTTGTGTGTTTGTGGGGACTGTTTGTGTATATCCTTTAGGATGTCTAGGGAAGGCAAGGTCTCAGGCTTCAAGAAGTGTGACCAGTGCTGTCAGAAAATGTCCCTGACAGACGGTCACACTTCTTGTGTGTATTGCCTGGGGCCTTTGCACCTGCAGGACTCCTGTGCGTTGTGTCATGCCTTTAGCCAGCGAGTCCTGCAGGAAAGGAGGAACAAACTGATCCTCCGAGGTTTGTTGAAACCTGAAGGTTCTCCTCCTAAGCAAGGGACAGGAAAACCTCTTAAGCCACCGAAGGCTCAGGCTACAGTGTCTAAGCCTCCTCCGGTGGCTCCGGCTCCGTCGGAGCCGATATCGGCTGGAACCGATGCTTCTTCTGCCAGAGTAGTGGGTTCGGTGCCGGCCGGCTCCGATACCCTGACTACTGTTGCCTTGTCGGCTCCGGCTGGAGCCGACACTTTATCCAGCATCGGAGCCGAGAGATCCTCGGCTCCATCTGGGGTTCAAGGGACTTCGGCTCCGATGGCTCCGGCCCGCAAGAGATCCCGGTCCCCTTCGATACTAAGTATCCACTCGGCCCCGGGGTCTCCTTTTGTCGGAGCGGAGCCATCGGAGCCGATCTTCGAGATCTTCCAGGCTGTCTGACCACGATTTGGAGAGGGTGGTAAGCAGGCTGTTGAAGTCTCAGGCACTGGCCCAAATGCTCCATAGCCCGTCTCAACAGAGTTCGGCTACAGCCCCAATTCTTGAGATTCCTCCTCCGACTCCACACCAGAGTGCGGAGCCGGAGCTTCTTGGGACAGCGACTGTTTCGATGCGGAGCCGATACATCCTTCGGCTCCGTCATCCTCGGCTCCGATCTCCTCCTTGAGACTTTCCTTGGAGGGATCCGGTCGCCGGGTTTCCACTGTCGGCTCCGAGGGGCTAGTGGCATCGGACCCTTGTCCGACCCGCTCTCCCTCTCGGAGCTCGGCTTGTAAGCTCGGCGCCGACATCTGCCTCGAGCCTTCTCTCCTTGGAGCCGACCATTCCTGTTTCTTCGAGCGGGTGTGTTCAGGTCTCCCGGGGAGAGGAGCCTTTGAGGTGATGAGGAGTGTCCTGGCCTCTGAGCCTGGTCAACGGTCTATCCCTCTAGCTCCTCCCTCATCAGTGCCTGCAGAAGCCTCTTGCCAGCCTCTTGCTCTCAGGCCCAGGGATCCATCGCCCCAGGTTTCCCCACTGGGAATTTCCTCCTCTTCCGAGGTTTCTCCTGACCCTGCAGGTGAACCCCTCGGAAGAGGACGGTAAGAGGAAACACACAGACTCCTGAGTCTACTACATCTGATACCGACTTAGATGAGTCGGAGGGTTCCCCACGGTCCCCTCTGAGGATGTCTCATTTTCAGACATCCTTGAGCTCCTCAAACAGAGGGGAATTGGCCTCCATTGACCCCTCCGAGGATGAGTCGGTATACCTGGAGGCTTTGGATCCCGACCCTCCACCTCCTGGGTGTCTCCGCCTTCGACCCACTCATGCAGGTAGTGGCTCGGAAGGCGTGGGCTCCGATTCTGTGGAACCTGTCCCCAGGAGACCATCCAAATTCATCACGGCCCCTTGGACAAACAGTTCCTGTCCAAAGGTGTCTCTGTGGATGCTATGGTGGTGGCGGCCACTAAGAAGGAACTGGCGGATCCTTCAGTACCTGTCCATCCTCCTAATAAGGATTCTAGGACCATGGACAGGTATGGAAAGCGGATGTTTTCTTCAGCGACCTTTGCAATGCGTCGCTGAATTACCTTTGTCACTTCACCAGGCTTCAACGAGATATTCTCAAGGAACTGGGGAAGTAGTCCAGGATCCTTCAGCTGCTGGGGCTCAGGAAAAGATTGCCTCTCAGCTAGCTATCCTGAATTCGATATCTAACTCCTCCATGCGGCTCATATCTTATGCAGCCGATGGAACGAGCAGGGCCGCAGGCACAGGTGTTGCTCTTAGACGCCAAGCCTGGATGCGGCTGTGTAATTTTATGGACCCCTTTAAGGCGTCCTTCACCAACACCCCTTTGACGGTTCGGCTTTGTTCGGACCTCAGGTGAAGGATACTTTGACCAGATGTGAACAAGACGGTAAAACTCTTTCTGCCGTTGGAGTCCAGTTTTCCACTCCTTCTAGACCATATCCCAAGGGTCAGAAGGGGGAAGATGTGGTTCCGTAAAGCCCAAGGAGCTACACCGGACACACGTGGTCAGTTTACCCCTAGAGGCAGAGGGGGTAACAATAATAGACGCCGCCCCAGAGGCAGGGGGGGTCCTCAGAACCAGGGCAACAGGGAGCCTCTTCCTGAGAAGCCCTTTCAGCATCCCTGAGGTGTTGCCCGACTGTCCACCCTTGGAGGCAGTCGGGGGAAGAATTTCGCTGTACCCAATAGCCTGGCAATCCCTATCACAAGAGAAGTGGGTACAGTCGATTATATCCGAGGGTTACAAAATCCCCTTCGAAAGGTTTCCCGTACCTCTACAATCCCTTCCAGACATCTCACCCGGTCAAAGGGATTTGGCAAAACAGGAAGTTTCAAAACTCCTGGGAAAAAGAGCCATCCAAACAGTGCCGGCAGACCAAGTAGGATCCGGCTTCTACTCAAGATTCTTTTGGTCCCCAAAAGGACGGGAGATTGGAGACCAATACTAGACCTAAGCAGACTAAACAAGTCTGTCAAAAGGCAAGATTCGGATGGTCACGCTGCAATCCATTCTGCCCTTTCTGGGCAAGGACAACTGGATGTGCTCGATAGACCTTCAGGATGCGTACTATCACATAAAGATTCACAGACGCTCCAGAAGGTTTCTCCGCTTTCGGCTGGGAGCCAGTCATTACCAATTCAGAGCACTGCCCTTTGGCCTCACTTCAGCCCCCAGAGTGTTCACCAAATGCATGGCGGTGGTCACAGCTCACCTGAGACGACGAGGATTCCAAGTGTTTCCTTATTTGGACGACTGGCTCCTCTCCGCCACCTCCAGGGATCAGCTTCTTCGGTCCAGAGATTACACCTTACAGCTTTGCAAGAGTCTAGGAATTTCGTGAATTTGAAAAATCCTCTCTGCTGCCTTGCCAATCTATCACCTTTATAGGCGCAGAGTTAGATACCGTCAAAATGTTAGCCAGACTAACAAATCAAAGGATTCTGGACATCCAGAAATTTGTTCAGCTTCTGTTACAAAGCAACAAGGTCAAAGCCAGGTTTGTCTTGAAGGTTCTAGGCCTAATGGCTGCAGCCATTGTTCTTCTTCCACTAGCTCGCTTCCACATGCGTCTCCTGCAGTGGATGTTGTTCACGCAGTGGTCGTACCACGATCTGCCCATGAGACACGAGATCTTAGTGACACAGTCTTGCAGGGCTCATCTACGATGGTGGGTATCTTTCCTCTTCTTCAGCAGGGCCGACCATTTGTTCCCCTCCTCCAGTTGCCACAGTCACCACGGATGCCTCTCTGATCGGGTGGGGGCATTATCAGGGCAGGATGGTCCACGGACGTGGCAACCCATAGAATACCACCTGCACATAAATGTCCTGGAGATGAGAGCAGTGCTTTTAACGTTGCAAGCCCTCGACGACTTTCTTCCCACAGGGACTATTGCAGTACAGACGGACAACATGTCCGTGGTCTGGTACATCAACAAACAGGGCGGAACCAGGTCCTATCCCTTATGTCGAGAAGCTCTCAGACTTTGGCAATGGGCGATCTCTTCTCAGCGGTTTCTGATAGCAACGCACATCCCGGCAGGTCCAACCTATTGGCGGACAGGCTAAGCAGATCTATTCTGATGCCTCACGAGTGGTCTCTCAATCAGTCTGTAGTGGATCAGATTTTTCTGAAGTGGGGCACCGCTTGTTGCGATCTTTTCGCTACCCCTCAAAACAGCAAGTGCCCAGATTACTTCACACTATTTCCTCTTCCAGGCCAACCCTTGAGAGACTCTCTAACCCAGGATTGGCCTCGGGACTTCTTTATGCTTTTCCTCCCTTTCCATTGATTCCACAAGTCATTCAGAAAGCCACCCCTTTGAGAGCCAAATTGATCCTCATTGCTCCATATTGGCCTCGACAAATTTGGTTTCCGTCTCTACATCATCACCTTCTGGTGCAGCCCTGGCATCTGCACCCAGTTCCGGATCTTTTGATCCACCAGTCGGGTCAGCAGCACCGAGCCATTCATTCTCTCAACCTCACTGCTTGGTTGCTCCACTTCCTTCCCTAGCCAGGCTACCAATGATTTCTGACTCAGTCAGAGACATTTTAGTGTCTTCTTTAAAGTCGTCCACTAGAACTGTTTATGCTAGCAAGTGGCGTTTTTCTATTTGGGCAAACGCCAAAATATTGATCCCTTCACCGCTCCTATACATTCTGTTTTGGATTTCCTGGCGGAGGTTTTTCATTCAGGATCGTCATCATCTACAGTCAAAGTACAAATGGCTGCTATTTCCAAATTTCATGTTGGTTTGCAGGACAATAACATCATGTCTCATAGGTTATGCAAAGCCTTTTTGAGAGGAGTTTTTCTCCTAAAACCGCCTGTGAAACATCCTCCTCCGCAATGGGATCTGAACTTAATGTTGGCATCCCTAATTCTACCTGCTTCGAACCGTCTGCTACGTGTTCTTTAAAGTTGTTGACATGGAAAACTATATTTTTGCTGGCTGTTACTTCTGCAAGAAGAGTTTCTGAGATTCAGGCCCTCTGTATTCGTTCACCTTATCTGGTGTTTCATAAGGATAGGGTTTCGCTCAGGACTAACCCTTCCTTTCTTCCCAAGGTTGTATCTCAAGCCAATATTAACCAATCTATTGATCTACCAGTTTTCTTTCCTAACTATTCTGACAGAGCTGAACAGAAGCTGCATTTTTGGATGTTCATCGTCAGCTCAGGTACTACTTACATAGGACTAAACAACTTAGAAAATCAGACCAATTGTTTGTCTCCTATGCAGGAAACAGGTTGGGTCTTCCAGTATCTAAAGTGACCTTATCTAGATGGTTGACTTCCACCATTTCCTATGTGTACTCTCTAAGGGGCAAACAACTATCTTCTAAGCCAAAAGCTCATTCGACCAGGAGTCTATCCACTTCTGTAGCCTTTCAGGATAGACTTCCCATTGACACTATTTGTGCAGCAGCTACTTGGGCCACGCCTCATACTTTTGTGTCTCATTACAAGTTGGATTTGGCCTTCAGAGATAGGGCCAGTTTTGGTTCCACTGTTCTCAAGAGTCTGTTCCATTGAGCCACCCGGGATACAGGTGCTAGGGACGGTCCCATCCAGCAAGAATGAAGGCGAGATTGACAACTTAACATTTAGAAGTTATGTACCTACCATAACGTTCCATGTTAGTTGTCTTCATCTCGCCTTCTTCTTGCGTCCCACCCTCCTTCCCCCTGGCCTGGACAGATCTTGGAGAGTTCCTATTAGATTGCTTCCTCTGGAGCATTGTTATGAGGACTTCTTTTAGGAACCATGGTTCCTAATTATATTAGGATAAGTCTTTAGCAGGGTTAGTTAGCTGCCAAACGAGATCTGAGGTAGTTCCGCCTTGCATCATGGGATATAGGGTTGCCTCGAGCTGGTAAAAGGAGTTCTTGAGCTAAAGCTAGTGCCGAGTCGGAGCCGAGGATCGGCTCCGAACCCATCCAGCAAGAAGAAGGCGAGATGAAGACAACTAACATGGAACGTTATGGTAGGTACATAACTTCTAATTCTAGAACAGTATAATAGCTATGAATGTGAAATTGTGCTGTGATGTATATAGACTTGACTTCAACATTTGCCAGAATCATACACAAAACACTGATCAGTAAATTTAAACAACTAGATATTGATGTACTTTAGATAAGATGGATAGCTGCGTGGCTTACAAATAGAACATGGCAGGCATTATACAGCAATTGGACAGGTGACATTTGAGGTTGCAGACAGGATATTCCATAGGGTTCTGACCTAGGCCTGTACTTGTTTAGATTGTATCTTTGAGATCTATTTCATCTGAAGTGTTCCTACAGTCTGTATGCAGATGACTTGAAATTGGGTAAATTGATCGCATGTGTTATAGATAGGGCATGTCTGTAAAATAACTCAACTAAGTTGATTATTTGCACTTAGGAGAATAATATGAACCAAGAAGAAACTTTTCAGTGTAGATGGTGTGATGTTCAATTCCTAAATTATGTTATGCACTTCATTCACTTAATAACAGTTGAACTGTAAAATACGTGCTAGAAAATAACCAAATAGTAGGTAGTCCACAGTTGAGTTAAAAATGGAATAACCTTTATTGAAACACACAAACAAGCGATCCCAGTTACATTCTGGTGTTAAGGGGAAGGAAGACTTGGCTAAAGGAATGATTTTACTGCTTTTATTGTTCTTAACAGAACCGCCCTCTTTAAGTACTCCCTTGCTCCAAACAACCTGATTATATATAAATAAGGAATGTATTTGATGGTTTTCATTATACTCAGCTAGGATAGCTTGTTTGTGTGATTCAATAAAGGATATTCCATTTTTAACTCCACTTTGGACTACCTACTATTTTCTATTTGATTATTTTGTAGCACATATTTTACAGTTCGATTTTTATTAAGTGAACTACATGCATAACATAATGTAGGAACTGAATATCACACCCTCCACACTGCAGTTTCTTCTTGGTTTGTTTTGGACCCAGTATAGTGTGCATACTGGGTTTTTCTGAGACTTCGAGGGATACCATCAATTTCTCTTTTTGTAGGAGAGTAATGTGATGATAATTACAGGAAAAACTAAACATATGAGATTTTGGAGACATAAATTGAAAGGTGAATTTTTAATGTATCACACAGTGATTGAAACTGTAGATTCATTTAATGACTATTGGTAGATCCAACTTTGAGTTTTTCTAATCATATCAACCAATTGGCTAATGACAGTTACAGAGCTAAAAAGATTGATGAAGTCTGGAAAATCAGAAATGATGAAGTAATTGTTTGTAAGTTACATTAGACCCAAATTTTCAGTATGGTGTAACAAAATGGAAACCTTGTAAGAAAACAAGCATGAATAAACTGGAAGGAGTACAGGGGAAATATACCAAGGGCATCCATTGATGCGAAACTAAGTTGTTACGAAAAAAATAAAATATCTGAACTTGTACAGTATCTCCTATAGATATTTTAAGAGGAGACCTTACTCAGGTATATAGGGCATTTAAAGACAGCTTCCTCTGGGGATGTTTGGAGTTATCAAGACTTAGTACAGAATAATCGTACAATCTGTGTAGAAGATTCTGTAGTAATGAGAAGTTTGCTAATTGGTTCTGTGAGAGAGCAGCTAATGCATGGAATAGACTACCAAGTTACATTAAAGCAAGCACTAGTTTAGTTTTAAGAGTGTTGTCTGCTCTGTCTTGCTTCAACCTATGGGTCATTGGATCTGACATCGGCCGATTCCATCAGACTTCAAATGCACTTTTCTCCACCTCCCTTACCCACAGCTTCCAACTCCTCACCCTAATCCCCAGATCCAGTTTGCTACCATTTTTGTCAGCAGCTCGATCTTGTCTCCATTTGTAGATATCCTAGCATAGTGTGTTTATATATAGTTAAGGTTTTTTGTGTGTCAGGTAGATAGGTAAGGTATGGAGGTTTGTTGACCATTTTGTTACCTGTCTTTGTTGTGCATTAGGACTTCCTGCCTTCTGGAAGGGTTGTTTTTTTCCTCTTAGTCTTAGCTGAGTGTGCATTAGGTCTTTTCCTGTTGCTGGTTTTGTTTGGATTTTTAGTACTATAGTTTTTTTCTTGTCTGTTTTTTGCTTACATTTATGGATAAGGGCTTTGAGAATTGTGTGGCTTGTGGACGTAAATTAACTTTCTCAGGATGCACATCTTAAATGTGTTTTTTGTCTGAGAGTATTGCACCTGGACTCTGAGTGCATTATCTGTGAGGGCCTCATGTCCAGGGCCATCAGTGAATGTAGGACCAAGTTGGTCCTCAAGGGATGTCTACCCTGTGGTGGTTCTTCTGCAGCTTCTCGCTTGGTACCAAAGGCTGGGTCAGAGAAGCACCGCCCACAGGACTCCAGGTTTTCTAAAGGATCAGAATGAATCCTCATCATCTTCTGTTGCCAGTCCCTCCTCCTCAGGCTCGTCAGACCTAAAGATCCAATGGCTTTTGGTCCCTCAGCTGCCATGGTGCCGACATCAGCTCCAACCCCTCAGAACCAATTTTCATCTGTACTGACAAAGACAAAGGCTCTGGCTCCAGCTCTGAGCCGTCCAAGTCCCTTTCTGCTGAAAGGGGATGCTTCCCCTTTCTTGCCTTCCACTCCACTGGGGCTGTCAGCAGAGTCCTCTCCTTTCCCCATCCCGTTTCCTAGCCTCTCTGGATTGGATTCAGCAGGTGGGGTCATTGTCTTCCATACACCCCTCCAAGCCCCAATCAGTGGCATTGTCCATCCAGCCACAAAGCCTGTGGGCAGCATTGTAACGTAAGGTTTGGAGTAGCTGATGAGGTCCTTTTTGTAGATGCAGGTGCAATTAGGCCTTATCCCTTCAAGTCTGAGTTCAGTACCAGGACCCTCAGCTTCATCTTTTTGGTTTCCTTCCTCGACCCCTTCGGATCCAAGGTCTTCAGGCCCATCTGCATTCCCATCCTTTACGACAGATCTGACATCTTGGCTGTCTTCGGTTCTACCTCATTCCTTGGTTGCATCAATTCCTATCGCATTTGTGGCCATCAGGACCTCAGAGCAGTGATGTCAAAGCTGGCATTTCTGGGTTGGGGTCGATGATCCCTGCTTCCGGATTGTTTCTTCCACTCGGGACTTCGGCTTTGGATAGCTCGGCTTCAATCTCAATGTCAGGGCTAGGTGTGACTCCCTTGGAATTAAGGTTGTCTTTGGTACCTCCAGGTCCTGAGATCATCCACTCTGAGAAGCCAGCTTCTGCCTTAACTGTCATTGTAGAGAAGTTGTTTTCTTCTCAGGACAAAGGTTGGGTTTCTCAAGCCAGTGTCCCTTCACCTTTCTTCATCCATGCTTATGACCATTCATCAATCTGCTCCTGGATAGCCTGCATTGGTGGGTCACCATCATGCCTGAGTGGTGGGGCTTTCTGCCTTTTTTTCTTTCCCTTCTCCTCTGGCTTTGCTGGAGTGGGAGGTATCAAGAAAAACAGGTAGTTTAAGTGGAAACACCTCAGCTCTCTGAAGGAGTCTGTCACTGAGTAAACTGACCTCAAGGAAGTGGAGGGTTCCCCTAACTCTCTGTGGGATGACGTCTCATTTGGTAGTTATTGGAGCTGCTTCACCAATGCAGAGGCTGGACCATCAAAGCCCCCCTCTCCTGAGGAGTCAGTATGCTTGAAGGCCATTGGTGTAGACCCATTCATGCCTTGGGTGGTTCCCCCTCCGGATGCTATTATAGACCTAGTGTCCCAGAAGGCATAGAAAGAACCTGACACAATGGAGCCTGTCACTTAGAACCTGGATAAGATTCTTGCTTCCCCCAAAGTCTGGATGCATTAGAGTAAGGGTACAGCTGTCGATGCTGTTGTGATGGTGGCTACCACCACAAAGGAGATTTCTGAGGGAGCTCTTCAGTCCACACCTCAAACAGGGAGTCTCGGGCTTTGGATCCTTTAGAAAAGCACTCCTATGTCTCAGCTACTTTTGCTGTGAGAGCTCTTAATTGTCTATCACACTTTACATGACTTCAGTGTTACTTGGTGTCTGAAGCGTCAAGTACTGTCAAGATGTAGCAGTCTCCAGAGACTCAGTTTTTCACCTGCTTTCCATTACTTTTGCCATGAGGCTCATTTCAAATGCAGCTGAGGGAGCATCATAAGCATCTGGCACTGATATTGCCATGCATGGATGCATTTATGCAACTTTGTGGATTTCTTCAAGGCATCCATTGACAGTGCCCCTTTTGATGGCTGTTCCTTGTGTTGGCAGAAAGTTAAGGATACTCTAACAAGGACTGAGCAAAATGGCAAGATGCTGTTCTCCATTGGAGTGCGCTTTGCAACCCCTCATCGGACCTTTTTAAAGAATTAAAAGGGAGTAAGCACCTCATTACAACAACTTGCAGCAGTCTCCTCAGGATGGCCTTTCAGAGGGTTTCTGCCAAAAATGGGGGGGAGTCGGAATGGATGCTGCATTTGGGGAAGAGGGTGGTCCGCAGAATCAGAGTTTCTGAGGGACTTTCTCAGTGATCCTGTTTGACTGTTCATCCAAAAGCTTGGGATGCCATCAGCTCAGACACATTGATGTTGAGTCATATCCAGGGGTTACTACATTCCCTTTTCAGAAGTTCCAAACCTTTGCCAAGAGCATCTACCAGATGTTTCACTCCATCAGAGACTGCAAGCAGCTGTATTGATTCACAAACTGCTTGTAAATTGAGTCATCCAGCAGGTCATACCAGACCAGCAAGAATCCTGGGTCTATTCAAGATTCTTTTTAGTACCAAAAATGAGCAAGGATCTCAGGCCAATTTTGGATTTACTCAGACTTAGTTTGTGAAAAAGACCAAGTTTTGGATGGTTGTGGTGCAGTGCAGCTTACCTCTTCTGAAGAAGGACGAATGGATGTGCTCAATAGATGTCAAGAATACCTACCATCATGTCAAGATAGGTGTTCCAGGAGCTTCCTATACTTCTGGTCTCACCACAGTCCATTGGTGTTTACCAAGTGCATAGTAGCGGTCACAGCCTGGCTGTGGCTGCAGGGATTCCAGGTCTTTCTGTACTGGATGATTGGTTCCTTACCACCCCCACAAGAGCATTGTTGATCATGTCTAGGGTTACCTTACTCCAAGTGTACGACCACTTGGGAATTGCAGTCAATTACCTCAAGTCGGGCCTTCAGACTGATCAGGTTTTAGAATTCAAAGATTTACACCTAGATATGATCATTCAAATCGTCAGGCTTTCAAATTCCTGATTGTTCAGACTTTATGTTCAGGTCTTGGTGCTTGCAACGTCAAAAATTACAGCTCATGCAGTTATGAAACTTCTAGATCATAAGGCAGCATCCATAGGGTTGGTTCTTTTAGCCAGATATTATGTGAGGGCTCTGCAGGGGACTCTGGTCGTACAGTGGCCTTTCCTTACCCATCCAGTGGATTTTCAAATATAACTAATGGTGTTTCACAACCAAATGTATTGGTGGTTGCAGTCTCATTTAGTAACCAATGGGAGGCTGTTTGTTCTTCCACGTCCGTCAATCACGGTCACTTTCTTCCTGGGGTGAAGCATTTTGAAGGGAGGATAGTTCAAGGGTTCTGGTTGTCTATGGAAGCCCACATTCACATGAGTGTTCTGGAGGTGAGAATGGTCCTCCTTGCATTGCAGGCTTTAAGTCAGATTCCATTTTTCCTACGATTAAAGTGCAGTTGGCGACCATCTCTAAATTTCTTGTTTGCAGAGATAATGTGTCTGTGGCTTCCCTCAAGATTTCCAAGGCTTTTCTCAAGGTGACCTTTTTGCTATGTCCCCCATTTCAGGATCTAGTACCTCCCTGGTATTTGCCCTTTGTTTTGCAGGCCTTCCATTTGAACCTACAGCTACTTTTGACTTAAAGCTCTTGTTTTGCAAAGCTTTGTTTTTGATGGCAGTTTCTTCCACAAGGAGGGTTTCAGTGTTGCAAGCTCTTGATTCTTCACCTCCTGTTTGGTGTTCCATAAAAACTGGGTTTCTCTTTATAAGAACACTTCTTTTCTGCCAAAGATAGCTTCCAAGAGTAAGTTGAACAGTTCTTTTTTTCCAATTTCTCCAAAAAAGGTGAATTCCTTTTCCATTGCTTGCAGGTACATAGGCAGCTGAGATTTTACTTTGATCGTACCAAAACTTTAAGAAAATCCAGTCAGTTATTTGTATCCTTTTCAAAATTCAGGCTGGCTCACCTGCATCTAAAGTAACTTTATTTAAGTGGCTGACTGATTGTATTTTGTTTGCATATTCTTTGAAAGGCAAGACTTTTCCACACGATTCTAAAGATCATTAGACAAGGGCTATAGCTACTTCTACAACTTTCCTTTCTAGAGTATCAATGGATGAAGTTTGTGCAGCTGCTATTTGGCTGGGTCACCACACTTTTGTGTCACATTACAAAGTGGATGTACATTGTAAATCTGGGCTTCCTGTAGCTCCACTGTGTTGTTGAATATCCTTTAGTTCTAGCCAATGAATTTTTCATGGCTGGAGACTCTGTCCCACAGGTTGAAGCCAGACAGAGCAGACAGCATTGCATATGAAAGTTATGTACTTGGCATAATGGATAGATCTGTGTTGTCTGTCTCCGTCTGGTTCAACTTTCCCCCTTCCTGCTACCTCCTTTGGTTTCTGTAGCAAACTTCCCCCTTTTTGTGATGAACAGAAAATGGAAGTCATCTGTTCCTTATTTTTGGAGTCCTGCATTTTCCTTGGTTGGAGAACCTTTTAATATATTTTGAAAGTGGTCATCATAGGGCAAACCCAATTTGAGGATTAAGGTGAGGAGCGGAGAGTTGTGAATAAGGGAGGCAGAGCCAAGCAAGTTCGAAGTCTGATGGAATTCACAAATCTATTGTTATGGTGTAAGTACAAAACTTTCATTTTTGGTATATTGGCAGGCTAGAAGGGCATAAATGCCCGTGCTTGAAATAGTTATATGAATTTATGGAGAGCAAAAGAAACAACTGTATAAAAGACCAGCTTACCAATCAGTAGTGTGTGCATGTTGCACAAAAGTTGAAAATACACATTCAGAATAGCTGTCATGTGTAATAAGTGGGAACAATAACTTCTTCTCATAATGGCTTTGCTATCCATATTAACTTGGAACTTAAATGGCCTTACAGGTATAGCCAAAAAGGTAGGAGCATTGAATTAAATTAAGAAATGCAGAGTGACGATAGCAATACTGAAGTAGAGACATTAGTAAAGAAATGAGCATGTGAATTAAATATATTTCAAGGTGGATAATCAGGATAACATCAGGGACAAAGGAAGGTAGGAGTAAGTATTCTAGTTGCTAGATGAGCTCCAGTACTGATAGAAGAGCTAAAAGATGATAATAGTAGATTTGTGGTAGTAAGGGGTTATTAGCAAGGGAGGAGAAGGATTGCACTGGCATGTGTTTAGATTCCACCTGAACTGCTATGGAACTTACAAAAATGTTAGGAGAAATAATCAGCTTTTAGCAAGAAATATTTATAAGTGGGGACTGGCAATTGATTTATAAGAGTGAGTATGTATCTGGGGGACTTGGAAGAGAAATTAAAATGTATGAAATATTTCTTATGGCACATGTGAATTCAGTAGTAGGAACTTGAGTATTTACGTGCTATTCCCCAAAGTACAGTAAGTGGGCTAAACCAGATAGAAATTATATTTTACAGTAACATGTACATTTAATTATAAACTTCAACGCGCACACACACACACACACACACACACACACACACACACACACACACTATTTGAAATCATGCACCATTAAAAACTAAGGTAAAAATGCAGGGTAGTGAAGTCAAAATGAGTGACTGTCTCTTTCCCACCTACATGTTAAAAAAGAGGAATTTAAGGGATGGGTAGTAGAAGTTATTTGAGAGCTGTTAGGGAAGCTAGAACTTTCTTCAGAAGTTTTAACTAGTGAGAGGGATAAAAAAGAGTTTAAAATAGGGTAGAAATATAAGAAAGGAGAGATTTATTTAGATGGGTTTGCAAAGTTTAAAATATTGCAGAATAAAACTCTCACAGAATAAGATGATGAAAACTGCAGAGTGTTAATAGAAAATAAGGGAGTATCTGGATAATATACTTGAGGTTAGAAAGACTGGTGTTAAGCAACTGTATTTGGTAACTCCAGAGCACAAAACACTTTCAGCTCAATGACTTAAGGCAACAGAAAATAGAAAGGCTTTTTGCCAAACTTAAGGAGCCGGTAGCAAGAAAAATAATCAGAGATCCTGTTCAGGTATTAGAGATACTAAGGAAAATGTGTATAAAGCAGAGAAATGTGGAAACTGAGCAAGTACACAAATGGAAGTATTTATGGAAGTCTTAAGTATGCCAAGGTTAAAGGCAGAGTAGGCTAAACAATTAACATTTAAGACTGGGGGAAATGAGATAAAAATGGTAATGTATAATCAATCTGCATTCAAGTCTCCAGGAACAAACGGTATTCATGTGAAGGTTATATGGGAAGAAAGTGATCTGTTAGATTTTAGCAATATTTCAAAATGAGGGGAAATACCAATACATTGTATGAAAGCTGTTGTCATTGTAGTACCTAAAGGTGGTAAAGACCCATCAGACCCAGCTTCATGCAGACTCACTTCAGTTTTAAACCATGATTACAAAGTGTTTTGAATATACTGTTTAAAAGAATGGCAAAGGTGTTACCAAAATTGAAGGGTATGGATCAGAGTGGTTTTGTTGGAGGGAAGGCAAACATTTGATAACGTTAATAGAACAATGATGATTAAGATGGAAGCAGAATGGAAGAAAATGCTGGTGGTGTTCATGACTTTTTATGCAGAGAAAGCATTTGAGATGGTAAGCTGTGATTTTAGGAGTAGAGCAACAGAAGCATTTGCATTCCTTATATAATAACAAGGTTAATCAGGAGGATATATGAAGGATCAGAGGCAATAATTTAAGTGGGAGGGTTCCTCTCTTGTAAGTTGAGCAGAGGAACCAAGCAGGTATCTCCTCTTTTCCCTTTATTTGCTATATATTTAGAGCCATTGGCAAAGAAAATAAGGGACTCAGAAGTTCAAAGATATAATTGGTATTGTAATCAAGAAAAGTTGGCTTTATTTGCTGATGTTATTTTGTATCTGATAAATCCAGACAATGACATCTCTGTGTTGTGGAACATGTTTAGACCACTCCATGTCTTTTTGAGATGTAAAACTAATGAACGTGAAACAAAGACTATAGCCGTATATTATGTACCCACACATGAATTTGTTCAGCAATACCCATATTTATGGAACATGATAAAATTAGGTATTTAGGAGTATGGATTAAAAAGCCTTCTGTTATGGCATTTAAGGATATAGGGGAAGAGACTAAACAAAAGATAATACAAAAATTGAGAAACTGAAAGCAGTGAATTTTTTTAGTCCCTTTATTTTTTATATACAGGTCAGAGATATTTTTTTCAACTGGAGAAGTTGTGGATAATTAATAAAAAACGGAATGACTATATCTGGGAGGGGAAGGGGGCAAAGGTTAAGCGGAATATGTTGATCTTTCCAATTGAACAAGGTGGTTTAAGATGACCTGATTTGAAAGGATATTGTAGACCTACACAATTTGGGCTAGTATACATAACACAAGTAAAAAGCTATAATTCAGAGTGGAAATGGATGATGATGAAGTGGGGGAAATTCAAGAAATAAGGACAGTGTGAGATTTTGTTTACAGATTAAGGCAACCAACAACCAGCAAATAGAATATTATATTTACCAAAACAAACTCAACTGGATGTAAAGTGCCGAAACAACAAACTTAGAAACACTATAGAAAAATAATGGATGAAGTTTCCCAATATCTCAGATTTAAATCCAATTTTTCAGAGACCATTTAAGGTTATATATAGGAAGGGTTCTAATATTAAAAACATTTTGGAAAATAAAATAGTTGAATACACACTTACTAAACAGGGGAAGACAGGTATGTACAGATGTAGGGGTTGCCCTCAATGTCCGTATATAAAGGAAGGTGACATTTTATATTTAAATGTTAGAGATAGGTCTTTTAAGTAAAGGTTATGCCAGTTGTAATACTGGAGGAGTGGTGTACATCGCGTTATGTAACAAATGAGATGGATTTTACATAGTAAAACTGAAAGAAAGTTTAGATTAAGAATTTACTAACACAGGTACGACGTAAAGAAGAATAATCTGAATAATGCCTTATTTAAGCAGACCCTGACTTCTATGGGTGCAGATTTTAACTTTTTTTGTAATTGAAGTAGTCCCCTTTGATTTAAGGGGTGGTCCCTGGGAGACGAGACTGGAGTACGGAAGATTGTATTGGCAGATTGTTTTTGAAGCTAATAAGTTCCCTGGATTAAATGACACTGTCTCTCTGTTACCAGTACTTAAATTTAGATCAGCTAAACTTTAAACAATTTATGGTTTGGCCAGTAGATGATAGTGTTGAACAATAAGGGATGTATTGCAAGTATATTTTCTAATACACATAAAAATGTTTTTCTAACATACATATAACAAAAAATGTTTTTTATTATTATTTTTATGTTTATTTCTATGACCATTGGTGGATTTAGATTTTGGATGGATTTTAGGAGGTTTATTTATAACAGGTGTTTTACTATTATGCATATACTTTTTAACTTTATGCATAGTGATTCTGTCAGGCTTGTCAATGATGACTGGATAATTGGTTTATAGGAGGGTTTAACAGATATATAAAAAGTAGTGGTATAGTGGTATGCTCATATCTGGTAAAGTTTATTTATAAGACAAAAACGGCGGAAAAACTTGGAGTTAGTGTCTCATTTATGTTTGAATTTTATCAGAAGTGTCACTATTAAAGTTTGAATTTTGGATTGTGGTCGTCCTTCCGTAAGTGCCTTTTACATTTTAGAATATTATATTTCAAAGAGCTAAGCCAACACTAGAAAGGAGATTTTGCTAGTAGATATTACTGAAAGTAGGGGTACAGATAATAGGCAAGAGGGGGCTGGAATTTACTGTAGAACATTGGCAAAAGAACCAAGGTAATAGGAACAAATAACTAGAGAGAGGAGTATGCAATAGAATTGGATGGTACAAGAAGACATTTGGTCTGCAGGCTACTGACTGCCTTTGTAGCAGGGATTGATAGCAGAGCATAGCAAAGAGAAAGGGATATGGGAATCTGGTACTTTTCCATTAAACCCCTACCACTTTGCGCTGCTGTGTTTTGACGGTATCTCCTCACATTTGAATTTACTTATTAGGGCAGACGTCCTTGTCCAAATCTGAAACTGGTGCTTAATTTAACAGGCGACTTTAACATGCGGTGCTTTTCCACATTACATCATGTATTGCAACACAATCAAAGCAACACTCAAATAAAACAATTTGTATAAACTGTAAGCACTTCACACTGTTTCTGTTTTGCCATATTTTAAACTAGCACCTCTCAAAAGGGTTATTTCACCACAGTTTAACTTGCATCACATTACTACATACTGCACATCTTACATGTTTAACCTGTTTCTAAACACAATTATGAGCAGGGAAAAAAAACGGCAACTGCTACCAGCTACTTAAACAAAACATCGGAAATGTACTTATTATGGCAGACTTCCTTATTCAAATCTCAAACTGGTGCTTCATTTAACAAGTGAGTTTAACATGTGCTAGTTTTCCACATCACAGCATCTATTACAACAGAATCAAAGCAGTAGTAAAATAAAACAATTTCTCTAAAGTGTAAGCTTCTGTCACTGTACATGTTTGGTGTAGGTCATAGCCAAAACAGTCCTCCACCCACCCGATAAAGGTGAAAATGCAAGGAAATCTCCTGTACAGGACAACCTGTATAAAAACGGACTGGCTTTCTAGAAACATAGCATGCTCCAAACATAGCAGCGCAAAGTGGTAGGGGTTTAACCTTCTTTGTGTATTTCGTTTTATGTCATCTTTGTCAGTGTTGTAGGAAAGAAGGCAATGCAAACTGCCAACAAAATACAGCAGCTCAAAGTGGTAGGGGTTTAATGGAAAAGTACCGGGAATCTTAAGTAGCATATGTGCTGTGATGGGATTTTTAGTTGGATCTGGAGCAGAAACTGCTGATAGAAAAGGGATAATTACTAGGGCATATAAAATATTGTATATCTGTAAAAATGAATCAGAGGAGGTTGCAAAAAAACTGGAAAGAAACAGGAAAAGCAATTTACAAGAGAACAGTGGTAGGAGTTATGTATGGCTTCCCAGCATGAAGCAAAGTGCAGAAGGTTTAGGATCCTTGCTTGGAAGTGTTTGGATAGGTATGTGTAAACTTCAAACAGACATCAAATAATTTTTCTTCAGGTAGATGAGACTGAGATTGTAATGCATTGACAAATTATTCCCTACAGAGTACTCTGTCAGAAATATTGAGTGATCCAATGGTTCTAATCTAAGATATGTTTTTTAATGGGCTGAGACACAAGATACAGTTTGTTTAGACATAGTAAGGCCTTAAGTGCAATTCTTTTGGCTGCCAGGAAAAAAAAAATACAATTAGTAGAAAATGGAAATAAATTTGTAAACCAACTGTATTTTAACTCCTTCATTCCAATAGAGTTCAGGAAGATTGCACTGTAACTTCCAGTGGGCGGAGCTTAAGCCTTTTGACAGAATCAAATTATGCCCTCACATTTCAAACAAATGTTCATATTTCTAGAACCATAGGGGTTATGAAAGAAGCATAAATGGCAAACTCTTCAGCACAAACTATTTTATAGTGGTATTATTATTTAGGTTCTAAGTCTTAAACCAAATGTTATAAGTCACAGTAAACACAGTTACTGTTAAATTTGTAATATTTTATAAACAACTTACAATATCTGTGCAACCACTCAAGTTACACACATACTGTCAGCAGCATTTTATTCATCTAGCCGAGAGCTTTCATATGAGGCTAAGGAATTCTGTCTGTGTTACTTGGTTGTTGACATATTTAGACAAATGTGAGCTTTATATCTATATAAATTAATGTAATAAAACAACAGGTAATATCTATTACATTAGACAGAGGTCAACTATTAATGCAATTGAGTTTGCCTTAGTGTAAGTTTTAAGATGAAATCTTTTAAAACCTTGTACATACCATGGTTTTGGAATTATTGATGCAAATATGAACAAGCAGTATTTGACAGCTAGAGGTGTCAGTAGGAGTTAACTGCAGATGCACCTAGAGGCATCACTTGGATGTAATGAGTTAGGTATCTATATTATAAAAGTGAGAAAATAACTGGAAGAGGGATGTTTAGAAAAGGGAAGGAGCAAATTATATTGAAATAAATGGAAACTGTGAGAACAATCCATGGTGAATAATGTTCAGGAGGAGGAGGAGGAGGAGGTAGGTTTAAGGAAATGTAGAAAATAAGCAGTTTATGTAATGCTGGACTGATAATTACAAACAAAATGTGTGATGTATATTGCATGTAATTGAAAAAAATTTCAATATGGTTTGTTTTCTTTTCTGTTAATGTATATTTGTCTGTGTCTCGAGTGATAAAGTTGTTAACAACAGATTGCTAGTTTTTTTTTTTTTTTTTTTGGCGGGGGTGGGAGCACTCGGTAGCTATCCTACCGTAGAGCTAGGGAGGATATATATGGCCTTATAAAGGTCAAGATACCCACTTCTGTGGCTACCCTCCCCCCAGCCTTGGAATATTTTTATTTATTTTATTTATTTATTTTATTTTACATTTGATAACCGGGATAATCCGACTGGACATGTGTCCATTTACAGCGGAGGCCCAGGAAGAAAAGCTCCAATTCTTATACAGAAATAGCCAAGACAAAAAAAAGCTCTAGAAGGCTTATGTAGGATACTTAACAATGATTATAAAGGTATTATTTTTACATACAAAAACTGCAGCACAACTTAACAATTAGAATCAACATGTTTTTACATGTCTTACATTTAAAAGTAAGGATGAGGCATGCTTTGTACAATATTACAAAGAAAACAGAAAAAAATAGCAGGTAGCAGGTCATGTATACATTTACTGGTATGAAGACAAGAGTTAGAGAAAATTTACTCAGAGAGTAGGGAATTACTAGCAGTGAGAGTTCCTGAAACTAGTTACAGAACAACAGATTGCTAGTTTTTATAAATCTGTCTGCAGGACACCAATATCTATGCCAGCAGTCCCTAAAAAGGCTAAGAGCAAATGTAGGGTCTCCTTTGATATGACTCGTCTCTCTTCTCGTTTGAATGCCGACCCAGCTGCGGTCTTCCCACCTGCCTAGTCAAAAGGTTTGTGGGTTCATCTAATCCTCAGCCCCCTGATAGAGGGGAAATGGTTAGATCTTCAGGGCAAAAGGATGGCTCTTTCTAATAATGCAGTCTTTAGAATGTTAAATAATCAAGACTATGTGGAAATTTATTTTTCAGTGTGAATACAGTCCAAATGATTTTGTTCCATTCTTGCCTGCAAAGCAAAAGTCTTACACAAATGAAAGTGTTTCTAATTTGACTCAAGTTTTTGCAGATAGTCTTGAAAAGTTATGTGTATTCTGATGTGTTAATACGGTGTGCTTGTTTACGTACTCAGAACATTTCCGATTTAAAAGATGAAATTTTAAATGCAGGTTTAAGTTCTGAATTGGTGACTGGAACCTCTGTTACACAGATTCTCAAACAGTGGCATAATAAAGGCAGATGTATGTGTTGGGGTATCTAGATTGTTTCAAGAACCCATGTTCTTCCCAAACAAGGCTTCTTCATTCAAAGAGCAGAACAGAAAAATTCCCAGCCAAACAAAAGTCAGAGATCCAAAAGTAACTGGCAAGAGAATAATTATTTTAAAAGCAAATAAGATGGGTTTCTATCTGAAAGAGGATGAACACCCTGCAAAGGAACAACTATGCCAAGTTACAGAGCACCCCAACCCCCCAGCCTTCCTTCTTTTCCTCCTTTCTCTGTGCTATCTCTCAACCTTGCAGCCTGACCACAAATAGTCTCAGACAAATGTGCTCTGAGAATAATTCTAGGAGGATGCACTTGGCAGTGGCTAGAAAATCCTCTCCATTTCAGGTGAATTCCCCCACACTAACCAAACCAGACAGAGCTTTTTCTTCCAGTGCTCCTTCACATGGTAGAAGCAGGGGTCATCGAACCAGTGCCTGAGATACGCAGACAACACTCCTAGGGACCAGTCCTAGATTTGTTCCTCAAAATTCTAGGCTTTATGGCATCAGTGATCCTCTTGACACCACTAGACAGAGTACACATGTGAAAAATTCAGTGGTACTTGAGGAATTGTTGGACCCAGCATTTTCATCCCTTTGATTTCCAGGTGCTGGTACTAAAATTTGTCTAACAAGAAATGTAGTGGTGAAGGAATGAACTGTCCCTGATTCCATGATTACTTCCTGTCTTCAGACCTCGGTCCAGTTTGCTAAGACTTTTCTGCTTTTGTCTGGGGAGTAGTGTCCATTGGAGTTTAAGTGCAAGGTTTGTTTAGTTCTTGGGACATGCCAAAGCATGTTAACATAATATAAAGTGTTTGTCTGTAATGGCTAAAATAATGGCAAAAGTGTTGCCAAAAGTGAGAGATAGGGATCAGTGTGGTTTTGTGGAGGGGGCAAACAATTTACAACATAAGCAGAACAGTGATGCTCCAGAGGGAAGCAGAAAGTAAGAAAATCCCACTGTTGCTGGTGGGTCTTGATGCAGAAAAAGCATTTTGACAGAATAAGCTGGGGTTTTATGAGCAGGGCAATGGAAGCATTTGCATTGCCTGATAAAATTATAAGGTTGATTATAAGGATATATGAATGTTCAGAGATGAAAATTAAAGTGAGTGGGGTCCTCTCTGATGATCTCTGCTTGAGCAAAGGAACCAAGTAGGTGTGTCCTCTCTCCCCTTTCTTATTTACATTATATTTAGAACCATTGGCAAAGAAAATAAGGTGTTCAGAAATTCAAGAATTTAATTGTTATGGTAGTCAAGAAAATCTTGGGTAAGTGACAAAACCAGAAAGGGGCATTACAGTGTTGTGTAACATATTGAAACAGTTTCAAACCTTTTCAGGATACAAAATTAATGAAGCAACAACAAAAGCAATAGCGGTAAGTTATGTACCCACATGCATTCTGGTTTAGCAATATCCATATATATGGGACATCATAAAATGAAGTATTTAGGAGTATGGATTAAAAATGATACTTGTTTGGCAGCTAAGGATATGTGGGAAAACAGTAAAAAGATAATACAAAAACTGAGAAACTGGAAGCTCTGTTATATGGATATTGATAGTAAGATACAAGCAGTTAAAATGTTTAGTCCCTTTAGTCTTATGCAGTGGTCAGGCATATTTTTATCAACCAGAGGCGAAGTTGTGGATAGCAATTAAAGAGATTAAGGATTTTATCTGGGAGGGAAAGACCACGAGTCAAGTGGGATAAGCTTATTCTTTCAATACAGCGGGGCGGATAGGAATTACCCAAGTTGAAGGTATATTTCAAAGCAACACATTTAAGGTTCCTGTACATAGCACAAGCAGAAAACTATAATTCGAAGTGGAAAGAGACAATGATAAAACAGGGGGGAAGCTCAAGTAACAAGGAGAGACTGGGATTTTGGATGCAGACCTTTAAGGAGAACAACAATAATCATACAGAATATTATATTCATAAAGTAGCACAAGATCGTCTAAAAACTAAGCTAACATGGGAATGGAGAAAAGAGATTCTGACAATAGGGATGACTGCAGTTAGCAGGAAATCAATCAGTATAGGAACGCTTCGGCTGGCGTTTTAAAAGAGCTCCCAACAACGTAATTCAGCCAAAAGTAAAAAGATCCAACGACTCAAATGAATGAAACAGGAACGTTCTTTATTCAGTTAGCGCTTTCATCCAACAATCCAAAGACATCTCCATTTAGCTGCAGTGCTTGTTTGGCTTGCTTGCTGTACTCCGCCTGCATATAGTTGATCACTGTCTGCATTTTATTTGGAATTGAAGTTTATCTTTTAAGTCTGAAGAAGCCCTTGTTGGGTGAAAGCGCTAACTGAATAAAGAACGTTCCTGTTTCATTCATTTGAGTCGTTGGATCTTTTTACTTTTGGCTGAATTACGTTGTTGGGAGCTCTTTTAAAACGCCAGCCGAAGCGTTCCTATACTGATTGATTTGCTGCTTTTTATACATTTATTAGGAACGCTGCTCCTCCTGTGGAATATTTTTGCTATTTTATTTCACATGACTGCAGTTAGGTTTACAACAATAGGCAAGAGGGGACAGGAATATATTTGAGAAAACTGGCAGAGGTACCAAGGTACTGGGAGCAAATAACTAAAGAGGGAAAGGTAATAGATTGGGAAGCTGCCAAGAACTTGGACTGCAGTCTAAAAATTGCCTTCCTTATCAAGGATTAATATCAGAGTATAGGCAAAGAGAAAGAAATAGGGTGCTTAAACGAAAGACAAACACTGGTAGAGTTTTTAGTAGAATCTATAACAGAAGTTGCCATTAAGAAAGGAATAATTAGTAGAGCATATAAGATATTGCATGATAACTTTAAGAATCAATCAGAGGAGGTTAGGAGGGACTCTGAAGAGAGATTAGATAAGCAATTCACAAAGAAACAATTGGGGATATATGTATGTCTCCCAAATTTGCAACAAAATCTAGATGATTTTGGATCTTTGCCTGGAAGTGCTTATATAGGTGTTTCTGTATGCCAAGCAGACTTCAGAGAATTTTTCCTCCGGTAGACAGCAAATTTTGAGGTGTGATGGGGCAGAAAGAGGCAACTGGGAACATATTTTCTAGGAGTGTAATGATTTGGTAGACTTTAAAGAGTCCCTGCAGACTGCTCTGTCAGAGATGCTGGGTGACCAAACTAGAGTGATTAGAGAAATGATATTTTGAGCTAAGATACACACTCATAATTGCCTAGGCATAGTAAGACATTGGTGAGTCTAATTATGATGGCTGCCAAACAGGCAATTACTAAAAAATGGAAATCAAAGTCTAAACCAACTTTACTAGAAGTAGTGAAGATAGTAACAGAGTTAAAACAACTGTAACTGGGATCTTTAGAAAAGGGTAGGAGCAAATTACAAAGTAAAATGGGAACTGTGGGATCAGTACATGCAGATGAGGAACAAGGTTTAAAAGAAGACAGGATTTGAATGAGCTATGTAATGGTTGACTAACAATGACTGGATATGTTAAAAGTGGTGTATAATGTTTGCAGTTAGTTGTGTCTGCACGGTTTGGAATGTGTCATGTTTGCAACTGAGATTGTGTTGCTGTGGTTCATTGTCATTTATTTAAATGTTACATGGCTTATGCCATACATGATAATTTAATAAAGATGTTTCTTGCTTTAAAAAAAAACATAAACATAAGGGAGCTTTTGGCAGTGATTCATGTCTTAAACATTATTCACCACTTATGGACTAGGGGTCGTCTTCTAGTGGTCACAGACAACACTACCATGATGTGGTACCTGAACAAGCAAGGAAGGAGGGGTATAAGGTCATACCTTCTCTATCTGATGGCATTGATGTCCTGGATTGTGGCTTTAGAGAATTGTCCAACTCTTCAGGCCTCGTACAGTCCACCAGAGCAAAACACAGGGGCAGACAGACTAAACAGATCCTTGACAGATCCTCATGAGTGGAAAATCTAAGTACAGGTTTTGCAGGAATTGATCCAGATTTGTGGAACAGATCAAGTAGGTCCATTTGCCTCCTTTCGTAATAGATAGCTGAAAACATTCCATCCAATACATCTTTGCAGCCATGTTTAGAAGACAAGAAGCTCTTATTTCCATGGTCAAGAATGTTCTTGTATGCATTTCCACCCTTTCCAGTGATTCCCAATGCTACCTTTGTTGTTACCAGATATCACTATGGTAACTTTTTGTCCCAGGCAAAGTTGGTTCTTCCTTTTAATGGAGGTGGCCAAGGGAAATTACCATAAGCTTCCTCACATACTGGATTTGCTCACACAGTATCAGGGTGAATGGTATACCCCAACTGATTGCAATTTCAACTAATACCCTAGATGATTTTTGTCATTTTACCTTTTAAGCACTTGTTCCATGACAATGTGTAACAGGTATTTAAGGAGGAAAGAAAACCTGCAACTAGAAAATCAATTGTTTAGAAGTCTAAGAGTTTTTTTTAGGTGGTGCTTAGCCAATAACAGAAGTCCTAAAAGGATTTTGACCCATCTGGTTTTGAAGTATTTGTGTAAGCCTCTAAGAGATGTTTGGTCATATGCATCTATAAAAGTGCATGTTGTGACCATTTGACATCATCTGGCAATAGATCTCCCTCTTTGGTCTCTTTCTGTGGTCAAACAGTTTATGAAAGGAGTGTTGCTTGTGAAACTCCCTTCAAAAGTAAATTCCTCTTCCCAAGATCTCACTTTCTTCTTGAATTGACTTTACTTCCTTTTGAGCCTGACTGTCAGGCTGATTAACAATTCTCTACCTGGAAGAGTGCTTTACTCACTGCTCTGACATCTGCAAAGAGAGGCTCTGAGCTGCAGGCTCTCATGGTGGGAGAACTGCATCTGATTTTACACAAAGACAAGGTTGTGTTATGCACTGATCCATCATTCATTCCTAAAGTTGTTTTTGAATGTACCTTGAATCAAGCCATCAGTCTCCCAGTGTTCAACCCTGATCCAAAAAAAAGGGAGAAAAGATACTGTATACCTTGAATGTGTACAGGCAACATAGGCACATACTCAACAGAGGAAAAAAAAAAAACACATCAACATTTTTTTTTCATTTACATATATTACACATTTCATACATGATCAGTCTCTTTTCCATCTGGATTCAACCCGTGGGTTATCTGACTGGGATCTAAAACTGGCCACATACCATAAACTTCAGATTGTAAAGTTCCCCCTCTTGTACCTATAACCCTTGCTCTTCAGGAATAACCCAGAACTTCTTTGCCACCATTCCTGGATAACAGCGTGGTCGGTTGCTTGCCAAAGTGTATCCCTTTTCTGGTATTTAGCTGATTTTTTCTAGGTCTGCTATGCATTTTGTTTAAGTGATTTATTGTAGCTAGTGTGAGTAGTGTTTAGTAGGTAAAGTAGGATAGGGTCGATTATAGGGTTACATTTTCATTAGCAGTCTTTTCCCCTCCAGTGAGTTTATTTTTTAAGTTAATGTTTTAAACTGTCTTGTTGACCTGGTGTTTTCTGTATTAGACTTAGTGATTTAATTTATCATTTTTTTTTGTGTGTTTAGCTGGTTGATAGGGATTTTAGGTTTTCTGTATTAGGTATGGAAAATGGATTCTGAAAGTGTTTGTAGGTACAAGTTCCCCCTCATAGGATGCCCACGGCTGGTGCATGTATTGTTTAGGAGCTGTTCATCTAGATTCCCGTTTCACCATTTGTTAAGGTTTTAGCACCCACTTTGGTAACGATAGGAGGGCCAAACTGGTCCTGAAGGGACTTTTACTAGGAGCCAATTCATCTTGAGCTGCCACCAGAAAGGAGGAGAATTCCAATAGGGGTCACACGCAGGTCTCCAAGAATTCCTAAACACCTAAGGGAGACCAAAAGTGTTCATCTCCCTCATAATCTTCTGGTCCTCTGGATCCGAAGGTCCCAAGACCTTCTGCCCACTCAGTGGCTTCAGCTCCATCATCGGCTCAGTCTGTCTGGATCCAGTCTCCTTTGAACACAGATTGAGGGGAAGGCTCAGACTCCTGCTGTTAGTGTCCCTGGCCCCTTCTTGTCCAAAGGGGTACCTTCAGGTAGGACTTTTCCTCCTCCTTCCCATCTACCCTGTGTGAGTTCCCACCTGAATCATCACAGTCTTCCTGGATCTGAGCTTCTCCAGTTTGAATCCAGTCGTCGGGCCTCTTGTCCAGTACGGAAGCTTCCAAATCTCCTTCGGTGGCTTTGTCAGTTTGATCATCCCTGTCGGTCTCGAGTTTGACTTGTGGATTTGAGCAGCTGCCTGTGCCCTTTTTGCAGGTGCAGATGCAGTTAGGACTCATTCCCTCGATTTCTGGCCCACAGTCTGAAGCTTTGGCTCCTTTACTGTCATTTCCTCTTTCGGGCCCAAAAGTTTCAAGGTTGTTGAGCCAGTTGCCTTTCCTCCCTTGGAATCGGATCGTATGTCTTGGCTGATTTTGACTCTGACCCCTTACATTGGTTTCCTTGACTGCAGTAACAACAGAGTCGAATGGACCCTTGGAGTCAAAACATTGAGATAGGGATGTATTGGTCATGTTAGATTCCTATTTCAGAGTCATCCCTTTTGCTCAGGGCCTCTGCTCTGAACAGCTCAACTCCATTCATGGCATCCGGTCAGGATGGAGCGGCCATGGGGTTAAGTGTGTCGTTGGTATCTTCGGATCCTAGGCCAGCAGCTCCATGGAGCCTACTTTGGTTTTTGCCCTTGATGTTGTGGAGAGGATGTTCTTCCCTCAGGAGAAAGGGTAGTGAGGTACAACCGGTGTCCCCTCTTTTGAACACTGTGCCTGTGGACACACTTTTCCATTCTTCAGGTCAGCTCACTCCATGTGATCTGTAGTCTGCCCTTCCTTTAAGTCCCTGGGCTCTTCTGTTTAACCCACTGCACACTCCAGGGTAGGAAGTTTCAGTCAAGAGGCAGTGCAAGAAGAAGCACGTGTACTGTCCTGAACCTCAAGGAAAGAGTGGGGTCCAAAAAATCCTGGCACGAGGATTCCTCCCTTAGTGATTTTTTGGAACTACTTTGACATTGAGGGGGCTGGACTGTCTCAAGAGGAGTCAATATTTCAGAGGTCTTTGGTGTGGGCCCATCAGTGTCCTGGGTGATTCCCCTTTTATACACCCTTATTGACCTGGTGTCTTAGAGGGCTCAGAAGGACCCTGATACAGTGGAACCATTTCCTAACAAGACAAGATTTTTGCCCCTCCCAAGGATGGACAACAGTAGACTAAGGGTCCAGCAGTGGATGCACTTGTGGTAGTGGCAGCTACTAAAAGGACATCTTGGAAGAAAATTCCTCTACTCATCCCCCAAATAGGGAATCTAGGGTGTTGGAAATATTTGGGAAGTGATCCCACACCTCAGCCAGCTTTGTACTGAGGGAGTTGAACTATCTCACTCACTTGTCCAGAACTTAGCATGACAATGTGTCAGATGTGTTAAGGGTAATTAAGGCTCAGCAGCCTCCAGAGTCTCAGAAGACTTTGGAGACTCAGATGTCCCCTTTGCAATCTATTGCTAATATGTCCATCTGCCTGCTGTCTAACACGGCTGATGGCATGACTTGAGCCACTGGTGCTTGCATTGCCTTCGTTGCCATGCTTGGATGAGACTTTTTAATTTTGTGCACTGCTTCAAGGTGTCCTTTATTAATGCCCCCTTTGACAGCTGTTCTCTTTTTCAGCCTAAAGTTAAGCACACTTAGCCCAGAAATAAGCAGGCTGGAAAGATGCTGTCTGCCATGGGAATGCATTTTGCTACCCCTCAATGGACCTTCTCTCAGAACTAGAAGGGGAATTTTTGTTTGAAAGCACAGCAGTCTTTCCTTCATCTGAGGGTTCCTCCATGGGAGAGGGTGTTTGTGTAAATCACAATGGGTGCCCCCTTTGTAGCAGCGGTGGTCTGCACAATTAGTGATTTTGTGGAGCCTTCTCTAGGAGATCCTTTTAACGACCCTGGAGGGTTGCCTGACAGTCTGACTGTGGAGACGGTCAGAGGTCATTTGTCTCTACTCCCAAAAAGCTTGGAAGGCCATCACCTCAGAAGCATGGGTGTTGACTCATATCCATCAGCTATACAGTTCCATTTTTGGAAACTCCAAATTTAAATCCCAGATGTCTCCTAGATGTTCCACCCCATTAGAGGAAGGATGCAGCCATTGAAATTCAAAAGCTGTTAGAAAATTGAGCCATCCAAGAGATCCCGTATGACCAAAGTATATCTGGGGTCTGTTAAAGATTATTTTTGATTCCAAAGAACAAGGATCTCAGGCAAGTTTCTGAATTCAGCAGATTGAATAATTTTGTAAAACATCAAATTCTAGGTCACAGCACCCTTCATTCTACCTCTGTTGAAGAAGGATAACTGGATAAGCTCGAATGACCTCTGGGACTCCTGCCATTATATAAAGATTGTGAGACATATCAGGAGATCTGAAGTAGTTTACTTAATTTGGTCTTCAGCCTGTGGGAATACGGATCCATATCAGATCCAAGCCGGCAAAGATGACTAACATCAGCTCCAAGCTCCAGACTCCTCCCCTTACCCATAATACACCTCCACTGCCTTCCATCCCCAGATCTCGTTTGCCACGATTTGGAAAACATTGTGTCTCTAGAGCTCCAGCTAGCAGGGTGATTCTGATTGTAAGTTTTTCTAAATTTTCTGTTACTTTTAGCTGTTTCAGGTTAGTATAGATACACTTTCTCCCCTCCCATTGCTTTGGCGTCGAGTGTAGGTTTGTAGTTGTAGTTAGTTTAGAGTAGTTTGTCTGTGATGCCGCTCCTCCCCCTTAGTCTAGTGTGGTGAGTGGGTGTGTGTTATTAGTCTAAAGAATGTAAGTTTTTGGTCTGTCTCTTTCTCTCTCTCTCTCTCTTTTTTTTTTTTTTTTTTTTTTTTTTAAAGGCTTCTTGCTTGATAGTATGGCTGAAAAGCTTATCTTTAGTACTGCACAGAGTGTGGCTATAAACTCTCCCCAGAGGATGGGTTCAATCCCCGAGCTTTGAAGGATAGAAAGGCCAAGTTGGCCCTCAGAGGTATTCTGCCTGCCACTGAACCTCCTTCCTCGCCTCCCTCCCAGGCTGAAACTCAAACTCCTGCATCTAAGCCTGTGGTAGCGGAGCAGAGGAGAGGTAGAGAGCGGGAGAGAGAGTCGAAGACAAAGGAAAAGAGGAAGAGGTCCCCGGACCTCTCGTCCCCGAGCAATTCTGCACGGATCTGTGACTCCCTCAGCTCCAGTTACCAAGGTTCTCTCGGAGTTGGAGGAGGCACGTTCAGTCTCCCGGGCCTCAGTTCCCTGACCGGCCAGGTCGGAGTCCATGGCCTCGTCTCGGTCAACCCGTTCTTTATCGAACATGGATCTGGATAAGATAATGAGGCACTTTATCCGTACACAGATCCAGATGGGGGTCTTGCCAGCCCCCCCTCCCTCAGGAGGGGGTAGCTCGCTTCCCTTTCTTCAGCCCATTTCTTCTTCCCCGATCCGACCATCAGCTTTGGAGTTCTTGGATCTGAGGTTGTTCTTGGTCAGGGGGTCAGTGCCAATGGTCTTTGCGTCCTCGACACTGACAGCTGCCTGGAGCATGTCAGATCCGACCAGTTCGGATCCGAGTCGCTCTCGGAGCCGGAGCCTGGGTGTCGGATCCGAGTGAGTGGAACCTTTTCCATCGGCTCCGACGTCAGACCAGGTTCCCTCTTTCAGAGCTCCATCCACTTCGGGTCCGGCTCCAGTTCTTGCGTTGGATCCGGGGAGACCGGCTTCCTTATTAGCTTCCCAGGAGGTCAGCTGTACTTTGGCATTTGATGTAGTAGAACAGGTCCTCTCCATGGGATCGAGGCCCCTGACTGCCCCGTCAGACTCTGCCCAGACCCCCTCGGTTCTGTCTTCAGTCCCCAGACGGTTCCCTCAGAGGAACAGATGGCTTGCGAGCGCTCCCCGCAGAGCCCCACAGGGGATGTGCCTTGCAAGCATACGTGTAAGAGGAGGTATTTGGACTCCCCTGAGTCCCTAACCGAGGACACAGATTTAGATGATGGGGAGGGCTCCCCAAAATCACCTCCTGATGATGTCTCCTTTGGAGACATCATGGAGATCCTGCACCAGTGGGGAGGTTGGTCTGCCCCTAAGCCCTCCGCTGATGAGTCTGTGTTTCCTGGAGGCTTTCGGCATGAGCCGTCCACGTCTTTGATTGTCTCTTCCCACGGATCCTTTAGTGGATTTGATCACCACGCGGGCATGGAAGGAACCAGATACCATGGAGCCGATCCCCAAGTGCCCCGATAAGGTTCTGAGTCCCCCTATTGACAGGCCTTCTTGGAACAAGGGCTCCGCAATGGATGCCATAGTGGTAGTAGCAGCCACGAAGAAGGAACTATCTCAGGAAAGTTCTTCAGTCCACCCTCCTGACTGAGAGTCACGGACAATGCACCGCCTACAGAAACGGGTGTATGCTTCACCTACCTTTTCAGTAAGGGAGCTGAACTACTTGGCCCATGTCACGAGACTCCAATGCGAGGGCAGCTGGGTCTGGCATGTCCATGAGGCATAACGCTTGGCTCAGGTTGTGCCAATTCACCGAACCCTTGAAGGCATCCTTTGCCATTGCCCCTTATGACAGCTCAACTCTTTTTGGTAAGACCGTCAAGGAGACACTAGTCCAGAGTGAGAAGGATGGGAAGACACTGTCTGCCTTCGGGATCCACTTCTCTAACCCTCAAAGGTCTTTTTCCCAGAACCAGAGAGGGCATAAGAAGATGTGGTTCCGGAAGTCTCAGTATTCCCGGGACGCTCAGTGCTCTTTTTCCCCTAGAAGCAGAGATGGACTGAATGGACGCCGGCCCAGAGGCCGAGGGACTATGCGAAACTTCAGGTCTCAAACCTTTCTCGGACTGACCCGGGCAGCAACCCTGAGGGGTTGCCCAGCTGCTCTACTCTGGAAGCTGTCTGGGGACAATTGTCCTTGCACCCAGCAGCATGGGAGTCCATAACAACGGACCGCTGGGTGCTTCAAATCATATCCAGATGATATTCTATCCCCTTTGTGGGTTCCACCATAACTCCCAAACACCTACCGGACATTCCACCCTTGCAAAAGGAGGCAGCAGCACAGGAAATTTCCAAGCTGCTAGGAAACCGAGCCATCAAAACTGTTCCCCCATATCAGTCCAGATTGGGCTTCTACTGCAGGTTCTTTTTGGTGCCAAAGAAAACAGGGGACTTGAGGCTCATCCTGGACCTCTCTACCCTGAACCTGTCAGTTGCCAAAAAAAAGTTCCGGATGGTCACACTACAGTCCATCATGTCATACTTGCAAGAGAGCGACTGGATGTGCTAGTTAGATCTCCAGGATGCTTACTATCACATAAAAATGTACAGAAGTTCCAGAAGGTTCCTCCGCTTCTGGCTAGGGGACAATCATCATCAATTTCGAGCCCTACCCTTTGGTCTCACCACAGCCCCCAGGGTGTTTACCAAAGTGATAGCGGATGTAGCGGCTCACCTGAGGCTTCAGGGAATTCAGGTCTATCCATACCTGGACGATTGGCTCCTCACTGCTCCCACCAGGCGTCTACTTTCCCAAACCAGGGATTACTTTCTGGGTATCACAATCAACACAGCCAAGTCTCTGCTAGACCCTGTACAGGTGATACATTGGTGCCAGGATAGACATACTACAGTGCAAAGTGTTGCTGACCTCAGAGAGAGTTCAAAACCTCAGGATGCATGTCCCCCTAATTTACCATTTTCACCTCCTGACAGCGGAATCAGTGTTGAGGGCCCTAGGCTCGATGGCAGCGACCATAACTCTCCTTCCATGTGCTTGGCTACACATGCAGATTCTTCAATAGACTCTAGGGATTCAGTGGCCCCTGTTGGATTTACCAGTAACCTATCTTATCCACCTGAGTCAAGTGTGTCGGTCCTCCCTAATATGGTGGATGAGCTCTCCGGACATTCTGGAGGGATGATCTTTTGTTCTAGCCCCAGCCCAAACCACAGTGACCACGGATGCCTCCCAACTTGGGAGGGGGGGCATTGTTCGGGAAGGACAGTCCAAGGCCTGTGGTCCCCCATAGAAACCAGATTGCATATCAGTGTCCTAGAGATGAGGGAGGTCCTTTTAGCGTTGCAGGCCCTTTATGCCTTTCTTCCTGTGGGGACGATTGCCATTCAATCAGACACGTCAGTAGTCTGGTATATCAACAAACAGGGAGGGACCAGATCTTATCCCCTTTGTTGCAAGGCCATGAGAGTGTGGGAATGGGCTATCTCCACCGGTCGCTTTCTCATCGCAACGCACATTCCGGGACGGTCCAACGTTCTAGCGGACAGGCTAAGTCAGACCATTCTGATACCTTACGAGTGGTCTCTGAATCTGTCAGTAGCGGAACAGACCTTCAGCGAGTGGGGTCAGCCTTGCTGCAATCTCTTCACATCTCCTTCCAACGTAAAGTGCAGCAGGTTTTTTTTGGTGCCAAAGAAAACAGGGGACTTGAGGCTCCCCCAGAGACACACTAGTTCATGCTTGGCCTCCCGGTATTCTGTATGCTTACCCGCCAGTTCCTCTCATCCCAAGGTTTCTGCAGAAAGCTTGTCGACTGGGGAGGAAGGTGATCCTCAATGCCCCATTCTGGCCTTGCCAGGTATGGTTTCCCTTCCTTTGGTCTCACCTTCTGGCTCCACCTTGGATCCTAGATCCCATTCAGGACCTGATTTTGCACCCATCAGGGGTGCCTCATCTGAGTCTGGACAGCCTGAAGCTCACGGCTTGGCTGTTCCAGTTCCCAAGATTGCTAGGACTCCCGGACTTTCCTCCTCAGTTAAGTCTATTTTGGTAGCTGTTCATAAGTCTTCTACTAGAAAGGTTTATCGCAACAAATGAAAAAGTTTTTTTTCTGGGTCTCTCAGAGGAGTTTGGATCCTTTTACGGCTCCTTTTTCCACCATTCTTGATTTTCTAGCTGATATTTTCCATCAAGGGGCTAGTTCTTCTACTGTCAAAGTTCAGTTGGCTGCCATTTCTCATTTTCATGTGGGTGAGAATTCTGCATCCTTGGCATCTTCTAGACTGTGTAAAGACTTTATTAAAGGCACTTTTTTGCTACGCCACCCCGGTCAAAGATCTTGTCCCCCCCTTGGGACCTTACTATGGTTCTCCAAGCTCTGGTCGTTCTGCCTTTCGAGCCTGCCGCAACTGCAAATCTAAAATTTCTGTCATACAAAACAGCTTTTCTGGTGGCTATTACCTGTGCTAGAAGGGTTTCGGAATTACAGGCCTTGCCCATAAAAGTTCCGTACATGATTTTTTATAAAGATAGAGGTTCCCTTCGAACCAACCCATCTTTTCTTCCTAAGGTGGCGTCACCAGTCAATATCAATCAGACTATAAATTTGCCTTTGTTCTTTCCCAGTTTTACCAACAGGATGGAATACAAACTACACATGTTGGATGTTCATAGACAGTTACGAGTCTATTTACATAGGAAAACAATTTTTGTAAATCTGATCAATTGTTTGTTTTGTTCTATAGACCCTTTTTGGGCAAACCTATTTCCAAGGTCACTGTAGCTAGATGGATTTCTTCATGCATCCTGCAGGTCTGTAAGGACAAAGGCAGGTCTCCTCCAGGTCAGGTTAAAACTCATTCCACTAGGTCCATGGCTACGTCTGCAGCTTTCTGGTCTAAGGTGTCTTTGGATGACATTTGCTCTGCAGCTACTTGGTCCTCATTTCATACATTTATTTCCCATTACAAATTGGATTTGACATCTAGAAGGAGAGCATCCTTTGGCTCTGCGGTGCTCTGGAATATCCTTCCATGAGGTCCTCCCAGGAGTTTAGTAGCTGGGGACTCTGTCCCACAGGTTGAAGACCAAATGAAGTAAACTACTTCAAATAAAGAAGTTATGTACTCACCATAACATTCCATCTGAGTAATTGTACTTCATTTGTCTTCAACCGTCCCTCCCTCCTTCCCCTGGACCTTGGCGCATGTTCAACCTACGGGCTGTGGTATAGGTCACAAGTATGTTATCAGGTTCTAAGTATAAGTTCTGCAAACTTGATCTGGGGACAGAAGGCAGCGGAGGTGTATTATGGATAAGGGGAGGAGTCTGGAGCTCGGAGCTGATGCTAGTAATCTTTGCCGGCTCGGATTCGATACAGATCCGTATTCCCACAGGATGAAGACAAATGCAGTACAACTACTCAGATGGAACGTTATGGTGAGTATATAACTTCTTTTTTTCTGTACTTCTATATTGGGAGCCAGTCATTACTAATTTTGAGTGCTGCCCATTGATCTCACCACCATCCTCCTTGGGTGTTAACCAAGTGCATGACAGTCATGCCAGCCTGATTCAGGCTTCAGGGATTCAAGGTCTTTCCTTACCTGGACAGTTGGCTCCTTACCTCCTCCACGAGAGCATTGTTAATCATAGCCAGGGACAACTTATTTCAACTGTGCATCTCCTTTGAAATCACACAATTACTACAAGTCCAGCTTTCTCCCTCTACAGTCAGTAGAATTGATAGGTTCACACCTGGGTACAGTTTCTCCGATTGCAAGGCTTCTAGTCTCCAGATTGTCGGCCATGATGGGTCTTGCTTTTTCCTTGCACTCTTACCCATAACCTCCAGCTTATCTTGCTGTTTGGGACATATGGCAGCTGCCATTTGCTTGAGTTTCCCTTAGTGAGGTACTACATGAGTGTTCTACAGTGGACAATGGCAGTGCAGGGGGTTTAGCTGACATATCCAATGGAGCTCCCTGTACGCTAACTGAGGTCTAGCTGAATCAAATCAGGTGAGGGCTGAAGTCTTCCTTGGCATCTACCAGGAGAATGTTCATTCTTCCACCTCTTCTGGACATGGCCATGACAGATGCTGCTCTTCTTGAATTTGGGTGCATTTCGAAAAGAGGACTGTCCAAGGATCATGGTCCATTATGAGGCAGTTTTCAAATGAATGTTTTGGAGATGATGGCAGGCTTTTCAGGATATTCATTCCAAGGGGTTCAGTTCAGACTGACATGCCTGTGGTATGGCATCTGAATAAAGAGGGAAACTTGCAGTCATTCCCATCGACAGAATCTCCTTTCTCTGTTCCTGTGTTGGCTTGGCTCTTAGAGTATTTTCTTTAGCTTTATGAATAAATTAATTTGTATGGTGGTAGTGGTTTTCCTTAAGGATCTGCATCCAATACCCCACTCTCTCCTTTTTTCCCTGTACTTTGTCCCTGCTTCATCAACATCTCTTTCAGTGAATTCTATTTTGTACTCAAAAGATGCTTATTGCTGCCCCCAAGGGCATTTAAAAATAGTCACATCATTCAAACTGCCCCCCCAAAACATATACATCATGTTGTTAATCTAGATGGTTATATACATAATATAGCCTGATAAAGCCCCAGTGTTTCTAACAAGGTCAGAAAAAAAATGTACTCTTCAGAGTACAAAGAGTATGCCTGGCTACACCCTTGCTTCCCATCCCAGATAAATTCTTCCAACTGTTTATTGTTGTCCAAAACTTCTCCTCTAGTTAATAAAAATATGCCCAATCTATATATACAACTAAAGGGTCTAAAAACGTTTTTGGTGCTTGTATCTTATTGTAAATATCCATTAAGGAGAACTTTCACTTTCTGAGGTGTTTGCATTCTTTTGTTTAGCTTCTTCCCACATATCCTTAGCTGCCATAACAGAAACCTTTTTAATCTATACTTCTATGTACTTAATTGTATCGTGTAGTCATAAATATGGGTATTGCCGAACCATTTCATATGAGGGTACATAATTTATTGATACAGGTTTTGTTTTATTTTCATTATTTTTGTATCCTGAAAAGGCTTGAAACCGTCTCACAATGTTCCATGACATTGAAATGTTATCTTCTGTATTTATCAAGTACAGAATGTTATCTGCAGATAAAGCCAACTTTTCTTGTGAGATCCTTATTTTGATTGCCAAAGGCTCTAAATATAAAGCAAGCAACTTAAGGGAAGGAGGATACCCTGCCTTCATTCCTTTGTTCAGTCACAGCTTATCAAGAGGAACCATCCCACTGTATCTTGCTTCTAGTCCTTCACATATCATCCTGATTAACCTTATTGTATCAGGGAATAACAATGATTCCATTGCCCTACTCATAAAATCCCATCTTACTCTGTCAAATGCTTTCTGTGCTTGAAGACCCACCAGCAACAGAGGTATTTTCTTGCATTATGCTTCCCTCTGGATCATCATCTTATTTTTAATGTTGTCAAATGTTTGTCTTCCTAATAGAAAAACACATTCATCCACATCTGTCAATTTTGGCAGCACGTTTTTACACTTTAATTTAGTGTAGACATAAAGCACTTTAATCATGGTTTAGAACTGAAATGTGTCTGTGAAGCTTGGTCTGACAGGAGTTTACCATTTGGGTAATGCAGCCATGAATGAAAAATTGTGCTGTGATGTAATTTATATAGATGTAACTTAAACATTTGACAGGGTCTCATACACAAAACACTAGTCAATAAATTAGAACAACTAGGTATTGATGTACTCTTGATAAGATGGATAGCTGCATAGCTTACAAATAGAAGATGACAAGTACCATACAGCAACTGGACAGGTAAATTCTTGGTTATAGTCAGGATGTCCCGCGGGGCTCTTGTCCTAGGCCCTTACATGTTTAGATTGTATCTTTCAGACCTAACGTTTTCATCTGAGGTGTTCCACAGTTACATTTGTAGTTTTTACAGTGGATAGGTTCTAATTAACATGTTTATCAGTGTGCAACCTCTTTGGAAGCCCTCAGTGTTGTTATGTTACTTAAGTTTTACCTGATAGCGGAAAAGTCAGTATATTTCAGCATCAGTGCCAGTGTAACTCAGGGTAAGGTGGGTTTTGGTTTCTTTATGTTCACATAGTAAACATTAAAGCCAGACATCTAGCTTAAGTTTTGGTTACTACAGACCCTAGTCCTAGTAGGCTGATTCAGTATTAAACAGATAGGAATGATTTTTTTAGAAATCAACTCTATCATATACTTGTTTCTTGTTAGTTTAGTTTACAGACAGTTTTGTTTTGGTGATGATTTAGTTTATGATGGTGTGACTTTTACAGCTTGAAAATTGTATTTGTTCATCTTTGTGAAGTTAGAAAATGCATTATTGCCTGATGTTCTTATGTAGCCTCTATCTAAACAGCAGTAAGAAGAACACACATCTCAGTGGCATAGTGGAAACAGTACAGTCTGACACACTACTGGTCAAGATGAACGTAGTTGAATACCTCTCAAACTCTAAGCACAAGAAATCTGGAAAAAAACAGAAGTAATGGGGGGACGAAGACCCCAAATCAAGCACATATTTTAAAATATTTTTCTTACAAACTTAGAAAGTTGCTAGAATAACATGTTTTTCATTAGCATGCATTTTCTGAAGAAATTCAAGTCTGAAACTCAAATATGTTATTATTTAGTGACGTCAATCATTGATTAGCCAGTAAAATCACAAATTTTATGAGGGATAGACCAAAAATGTGATACACAAATCTGGACAGTTGAGTGGTATGAAGACTGGTTGTTTAGTAATGCTAACAGTAAGGGCAATGCTCTAGTAACTTTTGGGCTTTTCTCTGGAAAGGAACTGGCCATACTTTTATCTCCAAGCATCTACAAGATAATATGTATGGCATCTTAATGAGATCACGGTACCTGGTAGGTCTCACAGGTGCATATGTATACATCACTAGCAGTTAAGTCAGGATTTGGGCAAAGGTTAATACAGTAGGTAAAGAAACCCTTCACAGTGTACCATGTCTTTTTGTGTTGTCACCTTTCAGCTGTTGTACACCCTTGATTTATCATCTGAAACCATCTGATTTATGTGGACTTTGCATTGAAGAGGGAGGGGATGAAGTTTTGAATGTGAACAACTCATAGAAAATGCCTAGAATACAAGTATTGCTATGGTAAGGAGTGACAAGTATCTTGCTGTGGTAAGGTGTGACTACTGTATCTTAATTTTAACTGAGTAGAGCAGACTGCTGTCTTCATCACGGCAAATGAGAAAAAAAGCTTTTTGAGTAAAAAGTAATTTAAATAATGTGCATTTTGTTTTCATAGAGCCTGATAATGATGCATACTTGCGCTCTTCATCCCGACCTTGCAGTCCCATCCACCATGATGTCCATTCAAAGCTGTCCAGTAGTCCACCTCGCTCCAGTCCAATGCGATCTATGCAGGCCTACTCCTTAAAAAAAGGTGCTCCTTTAAGTCTATAATTTGAAACATGAATGTCTTATCAAAGTTGGTTTATTTACTTTGATAAGTGTGAGAAAATGTCTGTATGCACAAAAGAATTGCTGCGGTGTAAGCGAGTAACATTTCATTAGTCAAATAATTGATAGTGCACAAGTGACTAGTAAGTGGAACATAACAGAAATAGGTGGTAATCTGCCTGGTAGAAAATCTGAAAGTAAAAGGATTCCTTCAGTTCTGTATTTATTTTTAAGTTGAAATCAGTTAGATTTGGGGGCTTCAAGTTGTAGATTTGATTTTTTTATCAAATGGTGGAGGTATACAAAGTGAAAAAGACAAGTACAGCCCTTGCTCTGCTGAATGGTTAAGCCTAGTCTGTGTTGCTTAGTGATGGAGGACTATATTGTGGCTTTGCTGTCAGGGATTAAAAACAAAGACTAGTGTGCCAGGAGTGGATGCCATCAAAGAAGGTATGGAATGGTTATCCTGAAAGAGGGGATCCAGCACAGTGCAGCCCATAAATTAGGCATCTCACAGACTAAATATGTGTGGATTCTTATAGTAAAGTAATGATGTAGAAGAGTTCTTGCTGCAGCAGAAGCTGTTACCACTCTTCTGTTGGGCATTGCAAAAAAATTCATCCCTCTGAGGGAAGATACCACTGTATTCCTTTACAGCAAATTGATAATGACAAACAGTGGTAGCATCTAGCATTAAGACTTTATGTATTTAACCATTTCAACCAGGTATATGAAATTCACCAGGGATGCTTATTAGCCATGACCTGAGCCATTTTGACAACAGCAGTAGTACAGATTATTGGTACAAACAAAAAGCAATATCATAAATCCAGTTCAGTGTCTGAACAGCTATGATAAATGATAGTCTTAAGGTTTTCTCCATTATAAAGTACAGAAAGTAATTTTAAACGTATACATCCTAGTGGTGTTGGGATTTGTACTGTACTATATAAATCAGATCTTGGTCTAACAGCCTTGACAGTCTAATGAACAAAGGAAGATTACATTCTCAAATGGAATCTGCTGAGTTTGTGATGGTGTTTAGTTGAGTTTAGAAAATTAGCCCCGGAGTGCAATTACGGAGAAACATTGCAGCATATATGTTGAGAGACATCAAACTGCAGTGGGACAGGTTAGTCTGAGATGACTACTTAATTGCAAGTCCTTACAGAGCTCTGCTACATACTGCACCAGCTAGGCATAAACATTTTTTATTACACTAGGTAATGCAAAGCTCCAGAATGGTATTAAATAATGTACATTGCCTGCAGACAATTACATTGTTAATGGAAAAAATATTTAAAAAATGTTCTCCTCCTCCTTTGTATACTGCATTCAGCAACATTATTTTAGTGTATAAATCAGCTTCCGAAAAGTTTCTAATTCGTTTGTAAAGGACTAGGTCTTTAAAATTATGTATCACTGTGAAGACATTTATTTCCTGTGGAAGAGCTAACATCAGTGTAAAAATGGAGTGAGATGCACATATTTTGATTAAGTGAAACTGCCTAGAGGCTGGTATGCCAATAACATGTATTGCATTGATGAACATGGAGTGCTACCCTTGAGATGACCAAGCTGGCAGAGGTGGTACCTAAAGTAATACAACACAGCCAGAGTTCACTGAATACTAATACTGCTGTTGCAGTGGTCTTCATATAGAGGACACTGGAAACTCTCCTGAATTGTTTACCTTCCAGCTGACCATCTTCCATGTTCTGTTGCAGTTCTAAACCTTTGTGTCCCTGGTACTGTCCACTGAGGCTGGAGATTAAGAAAAGGATGGGGAAATATTGAGTGGATCCTACAGCAGGATACATACAGATATTTCAAGCAAGGGCATTAGTGCCCTTCGAGTCTGCCAGTGTACCAAAATGGTTGTTCCCATAATAAGTGTCCAAGCTGTTCTTAAAAATATATAAATTAGTGCTTGCTTTAATGTAGTTTGGTAGCATGTTCCATGCATCAGATGGTCTCTTAGAGAACCAGTTAGTACACTTCTCATTCCTGTACAATCTTCCTCATAGGTTGCCTGATGATTCTGTACTACTTTTTGATAACCCAAATATTCCTAGACTTTATCTCCAAATACCTTATATACTTGAATACTGTCTCCTCTTAAATATCTGTAAAAGACACTGTACAAATTCAGATATTTTAGTCTTTCATAACTAAAATTTTAGAGAAACACAAGCGTAACTTTTGAAAAAATGTGAACGGCGTAACCAACGCTATACGCCAAATGAGTAAGGAATACGATCCACCAACACACCACCAATGAAAAAGACAACAGCAGTTACCACAGCGTCTCAAATAGATATTCCACAAAGACTTCAGCTTTTTGAGAATATGCATATACGGAATCCACAGCCAAAGAATTTTTTCACATTTATTGAAACGAAACAATCCAGGTTAAGCGCTTTCACACACCAAAGCGTGTGCTTCCTCAGAACAACATTCTCCTGCTCAAACACTGCTTAAATAGCCAAACTGGCGCTCAAATCATTTAAAGCTGATGTTAAAGCTTAAAGCAACATTACAATTTATATACAACCACCTACAACCTGTTTAGACTTACATACAGACATATACATAAATTACATACTTTTAATACATAAACTGTGTGCTCATAATATAAATACATCAATCGCACAAGGTGCGACAATACCTATGTGCAAAATTGTATACAAACTGATATACAAAATTAATTATGGGATGTTTATAAATTATTAATTATCTAATATGTGCCTACACTGTATATTAAATATCAAAAAGGGAATAAATTCTAACCCTTAAAAAGTGGATATGTTAAAAACTCCTACTAAATAATCCTTAATAATGCCTATATAAATAAATACATAAATAAAAATATAAATATATGTATATACACTTATAAAAATATACTGAGTCTTTTAAAATGCATAATATCACATTGACCATATGAGACGTTCTTACACCTCCAACAAGGGTTTGACAGATATATATTCATTTATTCCAGGGAGTGTAGTAGCATCTGTCAAAATTTGCCAGTAGCATTCCCTGAATGCTAAATGCCCTTTGATGTTACCCCCTCTGGGGTTTATTTTAATTACTTCTAAAATGCAAAACCTGAATTCATGCTCTGCTCCTTTATTAATTATGTGCTTAGCTAAGGCATTTTTCTCATCTTTTTTCTTTATAGAATAAGTGTGTGCATAAATTCTTTTCTTGAACTGTTGTTCAGTTTTTCCTATATAATAGGAAGGACAAGCTGTACATTTAGCCATGTACACTATATATTTAGTATTACAATTCCCCTTCTTTGTAATTATTTTAGTCCTATTATAATTTCCCAGTACTATCTCCTTTTCTTCCGTAATAAATTGACACTGATTGCATGCACCACATCTCCTGGTACTGCCTGTATTGCTAGTCACATTTCTTTTTGAATTGTTCTCCAAAAGCGATTTCAAATTTTGTCCCATCCTATATACGAACCTTGGTTTTATCCCTAATATTTCCAACATCTCATCGCTAGATAACAATATATGCCAATGATTTCTGATAATCTCCTCTATTCTGTTACTATATGGACCAAATTCAATAACACAGCACCTACCATAAGTATTGTCATTTACTCTGTTCACTGTTTCCTCAATATTGAATGTATTGTCCTTATATTTCATTCCCAATAAAGGGACATACTTCTTCCCCCATTCTTTAATTACTTCCTTGTTTACCTTTTCCATCATTGTCCTTTTGTATCCCCTGTCTGCAAAAAGTGACGTAATAAATTCAATCTCCTTAAGCATGTCACTATATTCAGATGTCATTCTAAGTGCCCTTATGCATTGCCCTTTGTAGATATTTTGCTTTGTCTTAGTCGGATGACAACTCTTTTAATCCAAGTAAGAGTTTGTGAAGGTGTTTTTTCTATGTATGTTAGATTTATATACTCCATCTTCCCTGGATATCATGGTATCCAAGTATGGGACCCCCACATTGTTGCATGTTGAGGTAAACTTTAAGAAATTACTACTGTTATTCAAATAAGAAAAAAATACCTCAAAAGATCTCATATCTCCTTCCCATATAATATATATGTCATCCAAAAAACGTGAATAATACTTGATCCTGTCCATATGTTCACTTGAAAAAATTGTCCTCTGTTCCCAACTTAACATTACCAGGTTGGGAAAAATTGGGGCACATGCCAACCCCATAGCCACACCATTGACCTGTCTAAATAATTCTCCTTCGTAATAAATATAATTATTATCCAGAACTATGGACATTAACTCATTAATAAGTTGCACTTTATCCCAATCCATCTCACCATATTTATATATACTCTCACTAAATGCTTCCAAGCCCTCTGTTTTGGGGATACATGTAAAAAGGTCCACTACATCTATAGAGGCAAATAGTATATTGTTGCTACTTGTATATATAGGGAAATTGGCTAAAAATTCCCAAGAATCTTTAACCAAATGTTCAACCTTGTTATAAATGTGTTTTAGCATAGTATCAATAGCTACCCCTATAGGAAAAGTTTTGGATTTGCTCCCTGAAATAATGGGTCGAAAGGGAGGGTTGTTGACATCTTTATGTACTTTTGGTATTCCCACCATGGTAGCTAAAGTTGGATTTTCTACCCTAAGAAATTTATATAAATCATCTGTAATTCTATTGTCTATCAGATATTCTTCCAGATATAGATCTATCCTCTTGTAGGCAATATTCAACTCGTTGATGGAAATACTCTCATAATTCTTTTGATCATAAAGTAAATCATGTATTTTGTTCTTATATTCCATACTGTCGTATATCACAACCCCTCCCCCTTTATCAGGTTTCATAATCCTATATTCAGAACTTGTTTTTAATTCATCCAAGACTTTAATTTCTTCGGGAGTTAAATTAGTACAACCCCCACCCTTCCTAAACAACTGTTTTTTGTGGTAGATGTCATGTGTGACAGCTCTTTCAAATCTTCCTACCTCCATATTCATCATAGGCATAAATGTGCTTTTCCTCTTTAATATTTTTGTATTTGCATCATTATGATATTCCCCTTGAGATAAGTTGTCCTTAAACATTATAGCCAAATTTAGCTTCCTCACATATTTCTTAATATCACAAATGCAATCCACTAATCTAAAGTTTCCTGTAGGTATAAATTGCATACCTTTAGAAAATAATCCAAAGTGGGCCGTATTCAATTTCATATTGGTATAATTAAATATCTGGAAATTATTATACCTACTAATATGCCCTTCATTTACTATGAGCATGTCACACTCTCCAATGCTCATGTCCAAAGCTGCATTATTTAAACTAATTACCTCCATGTCCTGTCCTTTGTCCATTTCTGGTATTGCTTTCTGTTGTATTCCTGGTGAAAATTTTCCCCTTGTTCATTAAAATTCTCCCTTCTCATATTCACATCCCTCTTATGTTCATTATATTCCCTATGTGGAGTCTGATATATTTTATTCCAAGAGTATGCCTTACCTATATTGTATTGCTCAACATCCCTAGTATATTTTTTATGTTTCCTTTCCAAAATCTTGTCTGTTCGCTTTTTTGCAAAGTCAAATTGCCTATAATATAACTTCTCCCATTGTGGAAATAGCTTATCATTAACAATTATTTCATTCAATTGTTCAATTTCATGCAATTCCTTGCAAAGCTTTGTGTCATAATATTTGATTAACAATTTAATATATTCAGTACCAAATTTATCAAACAATTTGTTAAAATCAGAGCACACATCATCAGTCCAGTCAATGCCCATAGGGGCTTTATAAAAACGCAATCCCATTGGTATAATATTAGAATTAATACAATGCGTTAAATATGCATTGTCAAGTTTGACTGCATTAATCATATTTAACCTTTTACCAAAATCATAAATTAAATCTCTTAAAGTCCCCTTGAACAAGTGTGTTTGATTGTTTACTTTCTCCTTCTTTTTTTCAAAAACACAATCAGTGTCCAAAAAGTCCTTTAAAAGATGTTCTTTACTAATTTCTTTATTAAGAAATCCAGTTTTATTAAGTTTGTTAATAACAGTACCTTTTGATTCCGATTCTCTTGTAGCTACATGGGCATATGTTTTCATATTTTGGCTTGCTTTAGGCCTGGTTCCGGTTCTCCTTGCTTCCTCCACCATATTGCCAAAAGAAAAGTCAAACGTAAACTTTAGTAGGAGTTTTTAACATATCCACTTTTTAAGGGTTAGAATTTATTCCCTTTTTGATATTTAATATACAGTGTAGGCACATATTAGATAATTTATAAACATCCCATAATTAATTTTGTATATCAGTTTGTATACAATTTTGCACATAGGTATTGTCGCACCTTGTGCGATTGATGTATTTATATTATGAGCACACAGTTTATGTATTAAAAGTATGTAATTTATGTATATGTCTGTATGCAAGTCTAAACAGGTTGTAGGTGGTTGTATATAAATTGTAATGTTGCTTTAAGCTTTAACATCAGCTTTAAATGATTTGAGCGCCAGTTTGGCTATTTAAGCAGTGTTTGAGCAGGAGAATGTTGTTCTGAGGAAGCACACGCTTTGGTGTGTGAAAGCGCTTAACCTGGATTGTTTCGTTTCAATAAATGTGAAAAAATTCTTTGGCTGTGGATTCCGTATATGCATATTCTCAAAAAGCTGAAGTCTTTGTGGAATATCTATTTGAGACGCTGTGGTAACTGCTGTTGTCTTTTTCATTGGTGGTGTGTTGGTGGATCATATTCCTTACTCATTTGGCGTATAGCGTTGGTTACGCTGTTCACATTTTTTCATAACTAAAATTTTCACATTCATTAATGCACTTGGTATATTTCTGCTGTACTCTTTATCAGTTTAATCATGCTTGTTTTCTTATAAAGTTTCCATGTTGTTATTCCGTACTCAAGTTTGGGTCTAATATAATTAACAAGCAGTGATTTCATCATTTCTAATTTCCTAGACTTTATAAATCTTTTTATACAACCTGTAGTTCTATAACTGTCATTAGTCAATTGGTTGATATGATTAGAAAAACTCATAGATGGATCTATTCATATATCCAGGCCCTTAAATGAATCTACAATTGAAATCACTGTGTGCTGTATTAAATATTCACCTTTCAATTTAAGTCTACCAAATCTCATATGCTTAGTTTTTGAGGCATTTATCAGCATATTATTCTCCTGTGCCCAAATGGTCAATTTAGTTAAATTCTTTTGCAGACATGCCCAAGCTGTAACACATGTAATCAGTTTATCCAGTTTTAGATAATTGCATACAGACTGTAGAACACCTCAGATGAAAAATAGATCTGAAAGATGCAATTTAAACAAGTACAAGCCTAGGACAGAACCCTGTGGGGGCACCCTGAATGTAACCAAGAATTTTACCTGTCCAGTTGCTGTATACTTGCCATGTCCTAATTGTAAGCCATGCAGCTATCCATCTTAACAAGAGTAAATCATTACCTAGTTGTAATTTATTGATCGGTGTTTTGTGTATGATCTTATCAGATGTGGAAGTTAAATCTATATAAATGACATCACAGCACAATTTTTCATTCATAGCTGTTATATTGTTACAGCACATCATGTTACAGGTGGTAATAGATCTATTTCCAACATAAGCATGCTGATTTATATTTTCAAGTCCCAACCTTTCCAGTTCTGACAATAACTTATTTAGTATTACTTTTTCCATTATTTTTCATAAAATGAAAGTAGACCTAAGGGTCTATATGACTCTGGGTTTGTCCTAATCCTCTTTCCCTTAGATAGGTTTAGTTAAGTGCATGTCTCCAATCTTGAGGAATATCTCCATATTTATGTGACCTAGTAAATAATAGATATAATGGTACTATAAGCAATGATTTCAGTGATAGAAATAGTAAGAACAGGTCTGATGAAAAATAAGAGGTTCACTATTACTTTTCTTTAAACCTTTTGCTGTTACTACTTCCTTTTGTTGACCATCCATTCTTTGATACAAAAGTCACTGAGGACCAGTCCATTTCTTCTTGGATGTCTAGGAGCTTATTTTTCTGAGTATAGTCCAGTGCGTTATCCACTGCATTAAGTATCTTTTGTCCTTCAGATAAAAACATCTTTATTTTTGCAGGAAATAGGATTTGAGCAGTAATGTTTGATTTCTTAAGACTTTTAATTAATGGTACACAGGCTTACCTCTTAAACATTACTGTATAAGTATAGTCATTGTCAAAGCTAATTGTTTTGCCATTAAAAGTTATTGGAGAGAGTGACCACACCATTTTCAATATAAGACCTTTATCCTGTGTAAAAAGGAATCAGACAATAATAGATCTCTGTGAGGTTGTTTTTTTTTTTTTTTTTTTGTTGCGATATTTTTTAAGAGGTGTATGTCCTCTTTCAGTTCCAAAAGAAGGCGTCTCAGGCAGATTTTTGGTAACCGATTATCCAGGAATTGTATCATGTTGTTGTCGTCTTCTTCTTTTTCAGGAACACCATAAATTCTTATATTCTTTCTTCTGGACCTGCTTTCAAGATCATTATTTTGTCCAAAAGAGTACTGTTTTGTTTCAGCAAGAACTCCACTTGGGTTTCATTTTCATTTAATCTGACATCCACGTCATTTAGTGATTCCTCTGTAGGGTTGATTTCATCTGAATGTTTTTTTCATTATTTCATTCAGTAAGTCAATTTGTGTCACATTTTCTTGTATTGTCTCAATTTTGTTCATTCCATTTTCTTGTGAGGAATCTTTAAGGTGACTCATGACTATACTTACTTAGATGAACTTCTGACAAGATTAAATGAATAAAAAGTCTTCAAAACTCTGTTTTCTTGTTGAATTTTCTTCAACTCTATTTCTTATAAAAACTATTGTTTTCAAGAAGTTTTTTTTTTGTTAAAAATTAAAAAAAAAAAAAAAAATGCTGTTTAAAAAAAAAAAACTGAACGGAGGCGGAGCACAATTTTTATGCTGTTAACAGCTTGGCATCCTGGCCATACCCTCAATGCAGAATTCTTAATGCAGTCTGTCTTGTGATGATAGCATGACTTCGTCAGCGGAATAGTGCCTAATTGCAGACGGAAGTCGCTCCTGAAGAGCGAGAGGTGGCAAAATGTCATATCTTCCCGTACATCCCTTCCCTTTTCCATCACTGAATGGACAAATTCTGGTTGTTTGGGTTGCAGTCAGGGCTTCATCCTTCTATATGGAGCTGGTATATAAGAACCATCTTTTGGCTGTTGTGCAGATAACATGAATGTAAGCCAGATATCACCATTTGGCAGGATGGAAGATCCAAATATGATGGCAATAATATAAACCCTGTAAGATTAGCTGAAATAGGCTGTTATGCTAAGGTTTATATATAGGAAAAAGAAAAATATGGAGTGAAAACCATCCACTTTGTCTGAATGATGATTTCCTCTGTTCTTCAGCTGTGTTTACTGAAGTAATTTCTTAAGAGTAGACCTATGCTAACGTTTCACTAATGATGATGATTTCAGTGAGGGTATTCCTGGCTTTGTGGTGATTTCACTAGTTAGGCTTGTACTGTGTGTGATGAATACATATTTAAAAAGTGGGTAGTAGCAACAACCAAAGTAAAGAGAGGCAGTGGGGGCTTCTTCTGTTGTCAAGGCATTATGACATACCAGCAGAGAAAACTTGCAGAATACTAGCACACACAAGTAGTGTCAATAGGTGGAAAATACAAGTTGTTACCTTTTACAGTATGGTCAGCCTGTAAAACCCCATGTGGAGTATTGTGTGCAGTTAGAGACCTCATTCTCATTTTTGTCAGGATGTAGAATGCATGGTACAGACATAAGGCAGTCATTATGTTAGATGGACTGAAAAAAGCAAGCTATTGTTCGTGTGATCTGTAGCTTATCAGTAAGGGAGGGAAGTGGTGACACTTTGCTAGTCAAGTATTCATGTGGTGTAACATTTTTCTGGTAAAAAAATTACATGGCAAGTGAATATTCATGTATCAAATGAGTACTTTGTGCATAAGGCAGAGTACATGGACATCTCTTATTTCCAGCCCTGCTTACACTCAGTAACGACCATACCCGTTAGATTGTCAATTGTATGTGAAAAACAGCAAGAAAATGTCAGTAAACCATGAATCATAACAATTACATGTCAGTGGGTTACATCTTTTGTGGTGTATTCGTTAAACCATGTTTGTGGAAATCAAGCATACATTGCTTATTATCATATGGTATATGTGTATGTATGTATTTATGCTTACATATATACATACCTATATACATACATATATATATATATATATATATATATATATATATATATATATGTGTGTGTGTGTGTGTGTGTGTGTGTGTATATATATATATATATATATATATATATATATATATATATGTGTGTGTGTGTGCGTGTGTATATATATATATATATATATGTATATATGTGTGTGTGTGTGTGTGTGTATGTATATATATATATATATATGTGTGTGTGTATATGTATATATATATATATATATATATATATATATATATATATATATATATATATATATATATATCTGTATATATATATATATATATATATATATATATATATATATATATATATATGCCAAAAAACTCAGTTAAATATTGAAGAAATAGAGTATATATAATAAAACTTCAACATAATAACTAGAAGAAAACAAATAAAATAAAAATTCAAATAAAAGTCCGAGTGCCAATAATTAGCGCTTTCATCCAGGTTTAATGTACTGGACTTCTTCAGAATGTTTAAAAATACTAATAAAGCTATTATCTGAAGTAGGAGATTCATTTGTCTGCAACCTGTGGGTTATGGATCCGATATCGGATCCGAACCGGCATGGTTTACCAGCTATGGATCCAAGCTCTCAGCTCCTCCCCTCACCCATAATGCCCTGCTCTACCCTCATGACCTCAGATCTCGTTTGCCGCGCATGGTGACCAGATTGTTTTTCCAGCTCTCCAGCTAAGTGCTAGTTTCAAGTATTTAAATTGTAAAATTTTAGATTTTCTTTGGTTATTTGTGTGAAAGTGTAGGTTTCTCCTTTGGTATATTTACTTTTTTTAGTGTTTAATCTAAAAATTATATCCCTCCCCTCGCTGTTAGCGTAGTGTGTGTGTGTTGGGCCTGTGAGTGATTTTGTGTTTTCTTTAGTTACTTCTTTAGTTATAGTAACTACTGTTGTAGATTGGGATGTCTGAGCAACCCAAGTCTATTTTTTCTAAATGCTCCGAGTGTGGCCATAAGCTTTCCCCAGCTGATGGCCACACTCGGTGTGTTAGATGCCTGGGGGTTGAACACCTCACATCTGGATGTTCCATTTGTGCAGGGTTCAACCCCAGGGCATTGAAGGAGTGGAGGTCCAAGCTTGTTTTGGCGGGCCTTTTACCGCCGGACTTGGCTCCGACCTCCGCTCCTTCGGGAGTAACCGTACCCACGGTTATTCCTTCTGCGGCTCCCCCTCCTCCTCCTGGGACTCAACCTCCCGTTTCTGGTTCGGAGGAGAGGGATGCTAAGAAAAAAGGACCGGAGGGAAAAGCACCATAAGCGGCGGGCCGAGACCTCTGTTTCGGCCCCGCCAGCCAAGCGGGCTTCTCCCCCGGCTCCATTGTTGGCTCGGTCTCCTCCGCCTCGGCTCCGGTCTCCAGTGTGTTTTTCACCGGGACCTGAGGAGGAGGAGACCCGATCTCCTTCGAGGCTATCGAGGAGGCACTCTAGGCCTACCTCGGTAGCCTCGTCGAGATCTACGTATAGCCTTTCGGATGCTGATCTGGACCGGATGATGAGAAGGTTCATCCAGGCCCAGATGCAGATGGGAGTGCTCTTGCCTCCCCCCCCCTCTGGGGGGGAGCTCAACACCCTTTTTCAAACCGATTGCTCCTTCTCCGACCCGCTACCCGGGTTCGGAGCAGTTGGAGCCGAGCAGCCGGGCCGAGGGTGGGTCGGCGCCGATAGTACTTTGTACTTCGGATCCGACCCTGCCCTCGAGTGCATCGGATCCGACCTCTCGGAGCCTGGATCCGAGCCTCGGATCCGGGGATCAGTGCTCCTTCGGCGCCATCTGTGTCGGGCGCACTGTCGCCGGATCCGGCGCCGGCGCCGGCTCCGATCCCTCTTCGGATCCGAGGGGAGCCGATTGTCGGATCCTTTGGTCGAGGTCGGCTCCCCTTCGGCGTTTGATGTAGTGGAGAGGGCCCTGTTGAGGGTCTCCGGACCCCGGCACTTGTTTCGGCTCCGTCCAGCTCCCTCTGCACTGGGTCAGGCTTCCACCATCCGGCCCTTGGGACAGCCCGCTTCTGTGCCCCAAGCTGCTCCCCTGGAACAGGTTACTGCTTGCGAGGAGTACTCTGACAACATCCCAGAGGATGTTCCTCGCAAGCATACGTGCAAAAGGAGGCATATTGACTCCCGAGTCTCTCACGGAAGACACGGACTTGGAGGAAGGAAGGCTCCCCACGGTCACCCCGAGGATGTCTCATTTGGGGACATCATGGAAATGCTCCGTATAAGGGGGGGGTGGTCTGCCCCCAAGTCTTCCTCGGACGAGTCCGTGTTCTTGGAGGCATTTGAAGCGGGCCCGTCTACCTCTTGGGTGTCCCCTCCTGCCGACCCCCTGGTGGACCTCATTACCACCAGGGCGTGGAAGGAACCGGACACCGTGGAGCCAATCCGTAAGAGGCCCGATAGGATCCTCAGCCCACCGTCCGACCGTGCCCATATGAGTAAGGGGCCTCCGGTAGATGCCATGTTGACGGCGGCCACCAAGAGGGAACTTGCTCAGGAGAGTCCCTCAGTCCATCCCCTGAGCAAGGAGTCTCGGATGATGGACCGCTTGGGGAAGCGGATGTTTAGTTCAGCGACCTTCTCGGTAAGGGCGCTGAACTACCTGGCACACGTCATTAGGATGCAGCGAGATCTCATTAAAGAATACGCTGCATCTCCCCCAGAGTCCATGTTGGAGGAGGACAAAATGCTGCACTCCACCCGCATGGCCACTCTTAGATCAGTTACTAATACCTCTATGCGGCTACTCTCCCATGCTACGGAAGGCGCCGCTAGAGCGCAGGCAGGCCTAGTCACTAGACGTCAGGCCTGGCTCCGTCACTGCGATTTTTCTGAGCCCTTCAAAGCGTCATTTGCGAACGCCCCCTTTGATGGTTCTGCCCTCTTTGGTAAAACCGTTCGCGACACTTTGACCCAGAGCGAGAAGGACGGGAAGACGCTGTCTGCCGTCGGAATCCGCTTCTCTGCACCCCAGAGGCCCTACTCTAGGAACCAAAAGGGTCAGAAGAAGATGTGGTTCCGGAAGTCGCAGCAATCCCAGCCTGCTCCGGACAACCAGTCCTTCCGTGGCAGAGGAGGACAGGGAGGACGCCGCCCTAGAGGCAGAGGGGCTCCCAGGAACTTCGGGTCCAGAGAACCTTTCTCTGAACGGCCCGCGCAGCAACCCTGAGGGGTTGCCCGGCTGCTCCACTCTGGAGGCAGTCGGGGGACGTTTTTCGGGGCACCTAGCGGCATGGGAGTCCATAACATCAGACCGCTGGGTTCTCCAAATCATATCCAGAGGATATTGCATCCCTTTTCGTCACTTACCAAAGTTGAAGTCCCTCCCAGACGTTCCACCCGGTCAACGGGAGGCCGCTTTGGCAGAAATTGGCCATCTGCTAAAGAAAAGAGCCATCCAGCCCGTCCCCCCAGACCAGATCGGATCAGGGTTCTACTCCAGGTTCTTTTTAGTGCCAAAAAAGACGGGGGAACTAAGACCAATTCTAGACCTTTCTCTCTTGAACCTGGCAGTCGCCAAGGAAAAATTTTGAATGGTCACTCTGCAATCTATTCTCCCCCTTCTGGGAGAAAATCACTGGATGTGTTCTATAGACCTCAAAGATGCGTACTACCACATCCTGATGGACAGGCGCTCCAGGAGGTTCCTCCGCTTCCGGCTGGGAGCCAGTCATTACCAGTTCCGGGTCCTTCCCTTTGGTCTCACCACAGCCCCCAGGGTGTTCACCAAAGTATTAACAGTGGTAGCGGCCCACCTGAGGCTTCAGGGGGTGCAGGTCTTCCCCTACCTGGACGACTGGTTTCTTACC